>NC_050573.1:516147640-516477640 GCF_011100635.1 Trichosurus vulpecula
GAACTACATAGGCATTTTGACAATTATCATCTACATTATTACTGCCTTACTGTTACAATATTATATATATATATATGTATATATGTGTGTGTATGTGTTTGTATGTGTGTGTGTGTATGGAGTCCTATATTAAGCTTTGTCACTGAAACTTAAAATATATGTATATGTGAGTATAGATATAAATATTCTTATCTTTATATATAGAAATATATTTATACAAATATATCTTTATTATTTATGTGTATATTGATATCAATATTGATATCTATATTTAAGCTATCAAAGCTTTTAATTTCACTAAAACTTTTGAATTGTCCTGCATATGTGCACATACACCTATATGTATATATTTCTATGGAGGTATATATACATACACACACACACACACCACACACACACACATATATATATATATATATATATATATATATACATATATATATATATTTGTACATATTTATACCTGTAAGTATATATGTTTACACATAGAGATTGATGGCTAAGGGATATGTTTTGGACATCAAACTTCATGTCATAATCTCACATGAAACATTCTTTGTTGTAGTTCATGCTTGAGATTAATCAACTTAAATATAAATAGTCACCAAGCAAGTATAGTTTTTTTGTAGGGATAGGGACAGTGAGCATGCCATTGGTTTCATTGGTATAGGAATGCCTTAGTAAAGAAACTTTCTCCCCCAGTGCAAAATGGACAATTATCTACAATTTATAATCTTGAAGAGTTGCCTAAAGTGCTTAGAGGTAATGTGATTAACTCAGGATCACATAACTTTTGCTTATGTGTCAGAGTCAAGACCTGAATTCTTGTTTTCATGACTTTAGACAAATTCACCATCAATTATGCCATACAGCCTCTTCACAGTTGTCTGTATTAATATTTAATGTTTAGTTCTAACTAAATATTTTTCAAGTATTGAATGTGTGTGTGTGTGTGTGTGTGTGTGTGTGTGTGTGTGTGAAAAGGAGGTGGCCAAATCATACATGGACAGCCTAAATAGCCCAATGGAAACCATAAAATTAAAAAAAATATATTAGGGAATACCTCAAGGCCTTTGGTTTGATACACTAAGGAGGATCTGGTAGGGGAAAAAATGGACAAGAATTTTCATAAGAAGAAAAGGCATGGTTTTCTACAGTACTGGAGAGTATGTCAACATATTTCAATGCTTAAAAATATTGGCTTATATCATGCAACAGGAACATCTGAAGGATTTCACCTGGAATCCTTCTTTCATTTGGCAGAATTATCATTTCTTAAAGTGAAAGATACTTTTGATAAATATCCATGGGCCAGTTTTAGCATACTTTGATGCTAGTAATCATATGGTCATTGGACAAAATTGTCCTTATGGCTTCATTTATCAAGAAATCTTCTGTTATTTTAACACATGAATATGAAGATTCTTATTGGAGAAGTGCCTTTAGGGTTATATTTTGTTTTAGTAAATCAATTTCTTTTGTAACTTCAAATAAAATATTAGGATCTTTTATTCTCTGCTCCTTTTAATCTGTAGTGCATATATAAAGATGTGGCATATACTAGAAAATTGTTTTCCCACATTAATAGGTCACTAATCATTTGAAATGTTCAAGTATGTCATAATATTTCGGGTTTTACTTATACACTTCAGATAGCCCTTAAAATTTTTTCAACTACCAAGAGAGTAGTACAGGCAGTGTGGCTTAGTGGGTAGAATGATAGCCAGGAATTCAAAAAGACCTAGCTTGAATTTTTCCTCTAACACAAGCTAAGTACCTGAGTAGGGTGCATATCACACAACCTTTCAGTGCCCAAGGCACCTCTTTGAGATCATGAGCTGTTGATCAGCAACAACAGTTTCTGTAAACCTATAAGGGAAAAGGCTTTGTTTAATAATGTAGTTTTTTCTATATTTTCTGAATGTGGAACATATTTTCCTCCATTATCAAATTTTAAGAGATAGAATTTACTGTGTTTTGTATACCCTGAACTCAAATCTCTAGCATCTTAGGCAAATAAATACAGAATATCTATGCACATGCCTTAATTTTATACTTTCTTTGACAAGAAATCACAAAGAGAAATACCCCTATTTTAAGAAATTACATTGTCACAGAACATAATTATTCCAAGTAATTGTTTGTCTTTTATGTTATTTTTACTTTTAGATGCTTGGAAATACTTGTGTTTATTGGCTCTACAACTTATGGGAAGTATTATATAATAATTGTAAAAGAACTATTGAGAATGAACTAGATGCACTGGTTTATCCTTTTTTGATAGTTAACTATGTGTGGTTTGGTGTTGGTAAGTGTATTGTTGGGGAGGCATTTCTTTGACTTAAATAACATTTAATTGTGCCTGGTTATTACTTTCTAATATTAAATTGGGAGTAGTCAATGGCAGTTATTTGTAAGTGCATAAAATGCACAATCATTCCTAATTATGAAGTTTCTTTTTTAAAAGATTAATTTATATATTTTTAATTTTCAACATTCATTTCCACAAGCTTTTGAGTCACAAATTTTCTCCCCATCTCTCTTCTCCCACCCACCCCAAGATGGTATGCATTCTGATTGCCCTTTTCCCCAATCTCCCCTAACTTGTATCACCCCATTTACCTCATCCCCCATTCACTTTTCCCTTACTTTCTTGCAGGGCAAGATAGATTTCTATATTCCATTGCCTGTATATCTTATTTCCCAGTTGCATGTAAAAACAGCTTTTAACATTTGTTTTTAGAACTTTGAGTTTCAAATTCTCTCCCTTCTTTCCTCCCCACCCCCCACCCCCCATCCCTCCTTGAGAAGGTAAGCAATTCAATATAGGTTATATGAGTATTGTTATGCAAAACCATTTGATAATAGTCATGTTGTGAAAGACTAACTATATTTCCCTCCATCCTATCCTGTCCCCCATTTATTCAATTTTCTCCTTTGACTCTGTCCCTTCTCAAAAGTATTTGCTTCTGACTACCCCCTCCCCAAATCTGTTCTCCTTTCTATCATCCCCTCCCCCTTATCCCCTTTCCCCTTACTTTCCTGTAGGGTAAGATACCAATTGAATGTGTATGTTACTCCCTCCTTAAGCCAAATCTGAGAGCAAGGTTCACTCATTCCCTTTCACCTACCTCCTCTGCCCTTCTATTATAACAAGTTTTTCTTGCCTTTTTTTATGTGAGATAATTTACCACATTTTATCTCTCCTTTTCTCCTTCTCCAAATATATTCCCCTCTCATGCCTTAATTTTATTTTTCAGATATAATCACTTCTTATTCAACTCATCCTGTGCCCTCTGTGTAAATATATATATATATATATATATATATATATACACACACACACACACACACACACACACACACACACACACACACATACATATGTGTATATTCCCTTCAACTCCCCTAATACTGAGAAAGATCTCATGAATTACAAATATCATCTTTCCATTTAGGAATGTAAGCAGTTCAACTTTAGTAAGTCTCTTATGGCTTATCTTTCCTGTTTACCTTTCCATGCTTCTCTTGATTCTTGTATTTGGAAGTAAAATTTTCTTTTCAGCTCTAGTCTTTTCATCAGGAATGCTTGAAAGTGCTCCATTTTATTGAAAATCCATATTTTGCCCTGGAGTATTATACTCAGTTTTGCTGGGTAGGTGATTCTTGGTTTTAATTCTAGCTCCTTTAACTTCCAGAATATCATATTCCAAGCCTTTCAATCCCTTATTGTAGAAGCTGGTAGATCTTGTGTTATCCTGATTGTGTTTCCATAATACTTAAATTGTTTCTTTCTGGTACTTGCAACATTTTCTCCTTTACCTGGGAACTCTGAAATTTGGCTACAATATTTCTAGTTTTCCTTTTAGGATCTTCTTCAAGAGGCAATTGGTGGATTATTTCAGTTTCTATTTTACCCTCTGGCTCTAGAATATCAGAGCAGTTTTCCTGAAAATTTCTTGAAACATGATGTCTAGTCTCTGTTTTTGATCATGGCTTTCAGGTAGTCCAATAATTTTTAAATTATCTCTCCTGGATCTATTTTCCAGGTCAGTGGCTTTTCCAATGAGATATTTCACATTGTCTTCCATTCTTTTGGTTCTGTTTTATAATTTCTTGATTTCTCATGAAGTCACTAGCTTCCACTTGCTCCATTCTAATTTTTAGGGCAGTATTTTCTTCAGAGAATTTGGATCTTCTTTTCCATTTGACCAATTCTGCTTTTTAAGTCATTCTTCTCCTCATTGACTTTTTGTAGCTCTTTTGCCATTTGAGTTAGTCCATTTTTAAGGTGTTATTTTCTTCAGTATTTTTGGGGTCTCCTCCAGCAAGCTGTTGACTTGTTTTTTCATGATTTTCTTGCACACTTTCATTTCTCTTCCCATTTTTTCTCTACTTCTCTTACTTGATTCTCCAAATCCTTTTTCTCTCTTTTTGTTCTTCCAGACCTGAGAAGAATTCATATTTTACTTGGAAGCTTTTGATGTAAGATCTTAAATTCTGTTGCCTTCTTCTGGCTGTATATTTTGATCTTCTTTGTCACCAGAGTAAGCTTCTATGGTCTGAGTTTTTTATGCTTTCTGCTCCTTTTCTCAGCCAATTACTTGACTTTTGAGCTCTTTGTCAAGGTATGACTGCTTCCAGAGTAGAGAGTGCTCTGTCTCAAGCTTCATGGGTTTTACACATTGTTTTCAGAGCTACTTGGAGGCACATGTAAATTTTCAGTTCTTCTGAGGTGCTATGATCCAATAAGAGGCATTTACTTCTTTCCTGGTCTCTGCTCTGTTCTGCAAGTGACCTCAAGCACTCTTTTCTGTCATATGACCACCAAGAGGAATCCTCTCCAAGCCACCACAAGCTCTGCCACACCCATGCCTCCTCTTCCCAGGACTACCAACCAGGACAACGACCCAGACCCAAGTGGGGAAAATCAAGAGAAACCTGCCTCAGTGCCAGCAAAGGGATCCTTGCACTCCTGCTCTGATAAACTGCTTGATTCTCTTCACTGTCTGTAGGCCTGGTGCTTCAGAAGCATAATTTGCTGCAACTGCTGCCACAGTCACTGTAACCACCTCTGTTGCCCTTGGGCTGGGGCTAGGCCACATCCTTCTCTCACACAGGTCCAACAGAGTTTTCCAACTGACTGGCTAAGTTGTCTTTGGCACCTGTGGGTTGAGAAGTCTGGACCCCACTACAGCTCAGTGATTCAGGCCCCGAGGCCTGCTCTGCCTATTCTGCTCTGGCCTGGCCTATGCTGGGTTGTACTCCACTCCCAGGACAGTGTGATAGACCCTTCTCAGGGAACATCTATGCCAGCTTTAGGTAGAGACTTGTTTCAGTTTGTCATCTCTTGGGTTCTGTAGCTCTAGAATTTGTTTAGAGTTATTTTTATAGGTGTTTGGAGGGATTTGGGGGAGACCTCAAGCAAGTCCCTGCTTTTACTCTGCCATCTTGGTTCTGCTCTCCTAATTATGAAGTTTCTTTTGCTTGTGCTTATTTGTTTAATGTTGTTTAATCATTTCAGTCATATCTTTTTGGGGTTTTCTTGATAAAAATATTGGACCAATTTGCCATTTCTTTTTTCTCTTCATTTTACAGATGAGGCAAACTGGGGCAACTGAGGTTAAATAACTTGCTCAGGATTACACTGCCAATAAATGTTTGACACTGAATTTGAACTCAGGAAGATGAGTCATGTTGACTGCAGGTAGGGCCCTCTATTCACTGTGTCACCTAAATGCCTGGGTACTTTTGATATACACACATATATGTGTATGTATATTTCATACACACACATACATACAGATACATAATGAGTTCTTTAAATGAGTTCTCATGACATTGTCAAACTGATATTTTAGGACAACTGAAGGTTCTACTGAGATGCAGTGTGATATAGTACATACCACTGTTCTTGAAGTCAGGAAGACCACAGTTATGATCTTCTTTCAAACACTTAGTAGCTGTATAGTCCTAGGCAAATTACTTAACTTCTCCTAGTCTTAGACAGTTAGTAAATAAGCATTTATGAAGCTCCTATGATGTGCCAGACAAGGTGTGAAGCACTGGGTTTACAAAAAGGAGAAAAAGACAGGGCCTGCCCAAGGAGCTCACAATCTGATGGAAGAGAAAACAAGAAAACAAATAAGTACAGTACAAGTCTACGTAGGAACAGATCAATAATTGGTTCAAATAAAGGTTGAATTTAAGTGGTACAGAAAATTTGTAGATACGGCATTTTCATTTCTACTTTAGTGGTATCAATTGTAAAGCACACATATATTTTAGCCTAATTTGTTGAAGAAGTTGGCCATTATGGCTCGTGTTATTGTTCTGTTATGGTTTAAGAGAGAGTAGCTGATAGATTCATTAAGTTAAAGAGGCTCTAGGGATATAAAAATGAGATAAATAAAATATAAGAAAACATTGGAATATAGTAGTGCTATGAGATGAGATGGGCAGGACTATGTTTTCCAGTCTTTCACAAGGATATTCCATTCAATATTCACATTTGTGGATATTATTATTATTTATAGTTTAGCCCACAATGGAAATACTAAAGACCTTTACGGAGAAACTGTTCTGAAGCTGAATAGTACTGAATAGGATGATTCAATAATGAAGACATAATATTTAAACACAAGGCACAATATGAGGACTGTAATTAGCGCAATTGGAGCATTGTAAAGGGTCAAATAATGCTATGAAGAGCTGAATAATTGTGTGTGGGCTTACAATGCACTCATCAGAAGCATCGTGTTTGTGATAAACAGTTGTAATCAATGAATACTTCATGGAAAAGTACAGTAAGCTTTATGTACATTGCAAAGAGTTTATGATATATTCTGATGATTTTCATATTTACTATAATTTTTAGCCCTAGTAGATATCGCTCAAGTGATGCTGGTAGAAGGTGCAAGAAAGTAGTTTGTCCTTAAATCCAGAGTTCCCATTATGAGGCCCATAACCTATGCAGGTCAAAGAGAGAAAGAAAGACATCCTCAGCATCATTTTTTCATAGTAGCAAAGAACAAGGGGAAAAGTAGGTGCCCATTCCCTGTAGCATGACTGAACAAATGGAATTTGAATGCAGTAGAATGTTATTGCAATATAAAAAATGAAAAGGATTTTTGTGAAGGAAGCAGAATCAAGAAAACAATATAGACAGTGACTATAACAATGTAAATCCAGTGTTTTAACTTTCTAATCAAGAATGAAATAAATCATGAAGAACTAAAGGAACCTAGAGAAAATGTGAGTGTATTTTTACATGAGTTTATGAGTTTATTGTTTTATATTTGAAGAAATGCATCAGAAATGCAGAAGTACCACCATGGTTGTACATTCTCAAAGAGGACCAAAATGATATCACTATGCTACAGTCAAGTTTCAATGTATGCCACTGTGGCCGGTCAGACCAATAAGAGCCAGAATGCTCTAACACAGGTCGGGCAGAAATAGCATGTGTGAATATTTGGGGTGGATTCTCTAAATTTGTGCATCCTCTTTTTCCTTTGAGCTGTTTCAATTCTGCTTTACTCATAGAGCATAGCACCTTCTCTGACAGAGCATGCCATCCTTAGTGGTCCTGTCTCCCATGTCGCACCATCAATTCCAAAATTCTCAAGAGAGACCTTGAGAGTATCCTTGTATTGCTTCTTCTGATCAACATGTGAACTGGTGCCCTGTGTGAGTTCTCCATAAAATAGTGTTTTTGGCAGGTGTACATTTTGCATTAGGACAGTGTGGCCAGCCCATTGGGGTTGTTCTCTCTGAGGCAGAGTTTGAATGCTTGGCAGTTTAGTTTGAGAAAGGACCTCAGTGTCTGGTACCTTATCCTGCTAGCTGATCTTCAGAATATTCCTAAGACAATTCAAATGGAAGTGATTCAGCTTCCTGGTGTGGCACATTAGGCATATACTGTTCAGGTTGCAAAACAATGAGGTCAACACAATGGCTCTGTAAACCTTCAGTTTGGTAGTCAGTCGAACACCTCTTGTCTCCCATACTTTCCTTCAGAGCCTCCCAAACACTGAGCTAGCTTTGGTAGTGTGTGCCTCAATCTCATTATCAATGTGTACATCACTGGAAAGTACACTACCAAAGTAAGTGAACTTATCCACAGCATTCAAAACTTCTCCATTTGTTGTAAACAATGGTAACCATGTATGTATGCTATGGTGAGCACCGGTGGATGATGGAGCACCTGTGTTTTCATGGTGTTAATTTTTAGGCCAAAATTAGCATAAGTAGCAAAGAAATTGATTCACATTTCGTTGCATATCTGTTTTAAAGACTGCACTGAGGGCACAGTCATCTGCAAACAAGAAATCATGCACCAACACTCCCTTCACTTTGTTTTTTTAATTTTTTATGTAGTAGTGATTTTATTTAATATTTTAGTTTTCAACATTGATTTCCACAAGATTTTGAGTTACAAATTTTCTCCCCATTTCTACCCTCCCCCCTATTTCCAAAGTGGCAGGTATTCTGATTGCCTCACTCCCCAGTCAGCCCTCCCTTCTTTCACCCCACTTCCCCCATCCCCTTTCACCTTACTTTCTTGCAGGGCAAGATAGATTTCTATGCCCCATTGCCTATATGTCTTGTTTTCCAGCTGTGTGCAAAAAAAAAAAACCCTTTTGTAATTTTTAATTTTTTTAAACATCTGCTTTTAAATCTTTTGAGTTCCAAATTCTCACCCCTCTTCCCTTCCTACCCACCCTCCCTAGGAAGGCAAGCAATTCAACATAGATCACACATGTATCATTATGTAAAACACTTCCACAATAATTGTGTTGTGAAAGACTAACTATATTTCCCTCCATCCTATCCTGTCCCCTTTTATTCAGTTTTCACCCTTGACCCTGTCCCTTTTCAAAGGTGTTTGCTTTTGATTACCTCCTCCCCCAATCTACCCTCCCTTCTATGATCCCCCCTTTCTTATCCCCTTCTCCCTACTTTTCTGCAGAATAAGATACCCAATTGAGTGTGTAAGTTATTCCTTCCTCAAGTTGAATCCAATGAGAGTAAGATTCACTCATTCCTGCTCACCTGCCCCCACTTCCTTCCAACAGAACTGCTTTTTCTTGCCACTTTTATGTGAGATAATTTACCCCATTCTATCTCTCCCTTTCTCCCTCTCTCAGTATATTCCTCTCTCACCCCTTAAATTTATTTCATTTATTTAGATATCATCCCTTCATATTCAACTCATCCTGTGCCCTCTGTCTATATTGCCTTCAACTTCCCTAATACTGAGAAAGGTATCATGAATTACATACATCATCTTTCCATGTAGGAATGTAAACATAACAGTTCAACTTTAGTAATTAGAATTCTCTTTCTTGTTTACTTTTCATGCTTCTCTTGATTCTTGTATTTGAAACTCAAATTTTTTATTCAGCTCTGGTCTTTTGATTGAGAAAGCTTGAAAGTCGTCTATTTTATCAAAAATCTATATTTTGGGAGTAGAGCCAAGATGGTGGCTGGAAAGCAGGGACTTGCATAAGCTCCCCACTGCGTTCCTCCCAAAACCTATAAAAAATGGCTCTGAACAAATTCTAGAAATGCAGAACCCACAAAATAGCAGAGGGAAGCAGGGATCCAGCCCAGGACAGCCTGGATGGTCACTGGATGAGGTCTGTCACGCATGGAGTGGAGGGGAGCAGAGCTAAGCATGGGAGGCAGCAGGACTAGCTAGACCAGGGGCCAGGCCCTAGCGCCCTGAATCAGTGAGCTGTGGCAGTTACCAGACTTCTCAACCCACAAACACCAAAACAACAGAGAAGGTTAGTGGGAAAAGCTGCAGGGGACAGAGTTCGTGGTTCAGCCACCACCCCAGGGGCAGCGGGGGAGGTGCAGCTACAGAGCTATAGCTGCAGTTACTTCCGGCCCCAGGCCCACGTGGTGGGAGGAATTAAGTGGCAGATCAGAGAAGGAGTGCAGAGCCTGCTGAAGATTTGCATCAGGTATGGGTTGGTGGTTCTTGAGGAAGGAGGAGTGCTGGGGTGGAAGAGCTGGCTATAAAGAAACAACTCCAAAATCAAAGGCACATCCCCTCAAGCTTGGAACAAAGTACTCTTTGCTCTATAAGCAGTCATTCCCCGACAAAAAACTCAAGGGTTAAGTAAGTTGGCTGGGAACATGGCCAGGCAGTGAAAACACACCCAGATTCAGTCTCAGACTTTGGAATCTTTCTCTGGTGACAAAGAAGACCAAAATATACAGCCTGAAGAAGTCAACAAAGTGCAAGAGACTACACCAAAAGCCTCCGAGAAAAACGTGAACTGGTCTCAGGCCATGGAAGAGCTCAAAAAGGATTTGGAAAAGCAAGTTAGAGAAGTAGAGGAAAAATTGGGACGAGAAATGAGAATGATGCAAGAAAACCATGAAAAACAAGTCAATGACTTGCTAAAGGAGACCCAAAAAATATTGAAAAAATATTGAAGAAAACAACACTTTAAAAAATAGACTAACTCAAATGGCAAAAGAGCTCCGAAAAGCCAATGAGGAGAAGAATGTCTTGAAAGGCAGAATTACTCAAATGGAAAAGGAGATCCAAAAGACTACTGAAGAAAATACTACCTTAAAATGAGAATGGAGCAAGTGGAAGCCAGTGACTTTATGAGAAATCAAGACAGTATAAAACAGAAACGAAGGAATGAAAAAATGGAAGACAATGTGAAATATCTCCTTGGAAAAACCACTGACCTGGAAAATAGATCCAGGAGAGATAATTTAGAAATTATTGGACTACCTGAAAGCCATGATCAAAAAAAGAGCCCCAATATCATCTTTCAAGAAATTGTCAAGGAGAATTGCCCTGATATTTCTCCCTTGACCCTGTCCCTTTTCGAAAGTATTTGTTCTTGATTATTCTTTTCAGCTACTATGATATTGAGGTCTCATAAATCATACACATCATCTTTCTATATAGGAATGTAAAAAAAACAGTTCAACTTTAGTTGAACATAAGTCCCTTATGATTTCTCTTTCTTATTTACCTTTTCATGCTTCTCTTCATTCCACAGATCACCTCCTGAAATAGATCCCAAAAAGAAAACTCCTAGGAACATTGTCACTAAATTCCAGAGCTCCTAGGTCAAGGAGAAAATACTACAAGCAGCCAGATAGAAACAATTTGAATATTGTGGAAAAACAAAAATAACACAGGATATGGCAGCTTCCACCTTAAGGGACTGAAGGGCTTGGAATACGATATTCCGGAGGTCAATGGAGCTAGGATTAAAACCAAGAATCACCTACCCAGCAAAACTGAGTATCATGCTCCAAGGCAAAATATTGATTTTCAATGAAATAAAGGACTTTCAAGGTTTCTCAGTGAAAAGAGCAGAGCTGAATAGAAAATTTGACTTTCAAACACAAGAATGAAGAGAAGCATGAAAAGGTAAACAAGAAAGAGAAATCATAAGGGACTTACTAAAGTTGAACTGTTTTTTTTACATTCCTATATAGAAAGATGATGTGTATGATTCATGAAACCTCAATATCATAGTAGCTGAAAAGAATAATCAAAAACAAACACTTTCAAAAAGGGACAGGGTCAAGGGAGAAAATTCAATAAAGGGGGATAGGTTAGGAAGGAGCAAAACATAGTTAATCTTTCACAACATGAGTATTGTGGAAGGGTTTTACATAATGATATGCATGTGGCCTATGTTGAATTGCTTGCCTTCTTAGGGAGGGTGGGTGGGGAGGGAAGAGGGGAGACAATTTGGAACTCAAAGTTTTAAAAACAGACGTTCAAAAACAACAACAACAAAAAAATGTTTTTGCATGCAACTAAGAAATAAGATACACAGGCAATGGGGCATAGAAATTAACTTTGCCCTACAAGAGAAGAAGGGAAAGGGGGATGGGAGGGGAGTGGGGTAACAGATGGGAGGGCTGACTGGGGAACTGGGCAACCAGAATATATGCCATATTGGAGTAGGGGGAGGGTAGAAATCGGGAAAAAAATTATGTAATTCAAACTTTAGTGAAAATCAATGCTGAAAACTAAATATATTAAATAAAGTTTAAAAAAAAACAGAAAAAAATTTTAAAAAGGAAAAAGAAGGAGAAAAAGAAAATCTATATTTTGCCTTGGAGCATTGTACTCAGTTTTGCTGGGTAGGTGATTCTTGGTTTTAATCCTATCTCCTTTGACCTCTGGAATATCATATTCCAAGCCCTTTGATCCCTTAATGTAGAAGCTGCTAGATCTTGTATTATCCTGATTGTGTTTCCACAATATTCAAATTGTTTCTATCTGGCAGCTTGTAGTATTTTCTCCTTGATCTGGGAGATCTAGAATTTGGTGACAATATTCCTAAGAGTTTTCTTCTTGGGATCTTTTTTAAGAGGCAATGGGGGGATTCTTTCAATTTCTATTTTACCCTCTGGTTCTAGAATATCATGGCAGTTTTCCTTGATAATTACTTGAAAGATGATATCTAGGCCCTGTTTTTGATCATGGCTTTCAGGTAGTCCAATAAATTTTAAATTATCTCTCCTGGATCTATTCTCCATGTCAGTGGTTTTTCCAATGAGGTATGTCACATTGTCTTCCATTTTTTCATTTGTTTGGTTCTGTTTTATAATATCTTGATTTCTCATAAAGTCACTAGCTTCCACTTGCTCCATTATTATTTTAAAGGTAGTGTTTTCTTCAGTGTTCTTTTGGACCCCCTTTTCCATTTGGCTAATTCTTCCTTTTAAGGCATTTTTCTCCTCATTGGCTTTCTGGAGCTCTTTTGACATTTTGCTTAGTCTGTTCTTTAAGGTGTTATTTTCTTCAGCATTTTTTGGGTCTCCTTTAGCAAGTCATTGACTTGTTTTTCATGGTTTTCTTGCATCACCCTCAGTTCTCTTCCCAATTTTTCCTCTATTTCTCTTGCTTGCTTTTCCAAATGCTTTTTGAAGTCTTCCATGGCCTGAACCCAATTCATATTTTTCTTGGAGGCTTTTGATGTGGGCTCTTTGACTTTGTTGACTTCTTCTGGCTGTATGTTTTGGTCTTCTTTGTCACCAAAAAAGGAGTCTAGAGTTTGAGTTTGAGTCTGAGTTTGAGTCTGAGTCAGTTTTCATTGCCTGGCATGTTCCCAGTCAACTACTTGACCCTTGAGCTTTTTTCAGGATACGACTGCTTGTAGAGTAGAGAGCACTTTGTCCCAAGCTTTAGGGTCCAAACACTGCTGTTTTCAGAGCTACTTCTACTCCACCATCACCCAGGTTCTATCACAGCAGCACTCCTTCTCCAAGAGCTGCTAACCAGGACCACAATACAGATCCAAGCAGGACACAGCAAGAGAATCTGCCTTTGTGCCCACAAAGTGCTCCTTGTATTCCTGCTTTGATCTGATGTTAGATTCCTTCTATCATGTGAGCCAGGGACTGGGGAAGCAGCTGACACTGGTGTTCTGGAAGCAAACGTGCTGCTGCTACCACCACCACCACAGCTGCACCACTTCCTCCATCCCCAAAGCTGGCAGCCAGACTACTCTGAACTCAATCCCACAGTTTACCCCTAGGCTGCTCTTTGGTGTTTGTGGGTTGAGAAGTCTGGTAACTGCAAAAGCTCAATGTTTCATGGCACCAAGGCCTGTTGCGGCTGGCTGACTCCGGATCTGGTCTATCCTGGTGTGGCCCATGCTGGGCTGCCCTCCTTTCTCAGCACTGTGCAATAGACCCTTCCTGGACACCATCCAGGCTTTCCTGGGCTGGAGACCTGTTTCCCTCTGCTATTTCGTGGGTTCTGCAGCTCTAGAATTTGTTCAGAGACATTTTGCAGGTGTTTGGAGGGATTTGGGGGAGAGCTTAAGCAAGTCCCTGCTTTCCAGCTGCCATCTTGGCTTCAACCCCACCCCCCATTCCTTCCACTTTGGTCTTGGCTTGTAGCCTTTTCAAGTTGAAGAATTTACCATCACTATGGTAGCTGATCTTGATGCCATGTTCATACTCAATGAAAGCATTTGACAGCATGGCTGAAAACATCATGCTGAAAAGCATGCTATGAAGCACACAGCACTATTTCACTCTGTTGGTGACTGGGAGAGCATCGTTCATTATCTAGAATCTGGGCAAGCATGCCATCATGAAATTGATGTACTATGCTGATGATCTTCTCTGGGCAACCAAATTTTGACTTAATTTTCCACAAGCCCTGACAACTAACAGTATCAAAGTCTTTGGTCAGATCTATAAACATTGTGCACAGACCTATGTTCTGCTCTTGGCATTTCCCCTGGAGTTGTTGGTCAGCAAAGACTGTTCCTTGGCCCTTTCCGAAACCACCCTGGCTCTCAGGTAGATGACCATCTTCCAAGTGATGGATGAGCCTATTAAGGAGGACTCTGGAAAGAATCTTGCCAGTAATGACTGAGAGAGAGAGAGAGAGACCCCCCTGTGATTGTCACAGGACAATCTATTTCCTTTACCCTTGTAGAGATGGACAATGGAAGCATCCTTGAACTCCTGGGGGATAACCTCCTCTTGCCACATAACTTGGAAAATTAGTTAGCTTTTGTATGAGTAATGGACCCCCTACCTTGTAAACCACAGCTGGAATAGAAAAGGCACCAGGTGCTTTGCCATATAAAAGGAACCTAATGGTATTCATTACCTCTTCTTCAGTTGGAGCTTCAGCTAGGGAGGGATTGACTTCAAGATGTGGTGGAACATTGGCTAACGGTATATTTTATATAGTAGAAGAAAATGAGCATAATAAAACAATATAACAGTTTGGGGCCACAAACTACTAATTTGCTTTTCCTAGTTTCATCAATAGTTACATACATTGAGTTTGTAGATTGTGAGTGTGTGGGGATTGAGAAAGACCTAATTACTTGAGTTTCCAGTTATGAAAAGTAGCATAGAAAATAATACTTATGAAGGAAGTGATTGTGTCTTATTTTCTTTGTAGCCCTCTACTATATACTTTTTGTGTAGTAAAGTAAATGTTTAATAAACATTTGTTGAATTTGAATGTGATATGCTTTCTGGGCTATCACTACAAATTATACTGATGTGTAGGGTCTTTCAGGTATGCAACTTGTATAGGTTGCGATTAGGTGTGATTTTTTTTTACTGTTTTCTCTTTTGGAGCATTTATTTAATCAAGTGCCCTTGATGAGTCCGGGCCTTTGTTTCTTTGATTAAGTCAGGAGTCTTTGATGACTTTCTTACCTCAAGGGAAAGCCTAGTTTACATGGGTTTGAGTCACATGTTTGTGATGCTAGAAGCCTTTAGGTCATGTAGTTTGAGTTGCATGTTATGATGCCCTTTGACCTTGAAAAGGGTATATAAACTCAGAGGTTGGCATTTTTCCTTGGGGGCTCTCACTCACTGGAAGAGTGTCATGTGTCTCTGGGCAAGCCATTGTGACTGTCTCCTGGCTTTGCTAACTGAGACCCATTGGTTCTTCTCTGGTAACTGAATTGTGATTTGATCTGTTTATATTGTCTCTATTTGTAATTTGTTTATATTTGCTCTGAAGTTCAGGGTGCTGGCTTTTCCTCCTGAACTAAGTGAGTTGTATATGTATGTGAGATTAAAGTAAGATTGTTAACCCCTTAAAGTTGCTTTCCCTAGAAAAGCAGATCAAAGAACCTGTGCTGGCAGGTCTTGTTGCTGGTATTGTTGGGTCTTTCACCTCAACAGCAGCTAACCAGATTATTACAAACTCCACCGAAGTATAAAGTAAAAATATAGCACATTAGTCATATTAGTCCTCACTAATGAGTTTACCTTTAATAAAAAAACCCGTAGACCCAATTAGCTTATAGGAAAGACATTTACTTAGATGGACTCATAAGCAGAGTAGCTATATAAAATTCACTACCACCACAAGCCTGGGATATATTATTAATGATAAGATAAGAATATACATGTAATATCAATTAAGTTGAGTGTTTTTGATTGAGTCTTACTAGGTGCTAAATCCCAGGCCCAAATCCCTATCTACTAGGTGCTTAAGCCTATGTGGGTGTGAAGCCCTCAGGGTCCTAAGGGGAGTTGCTAAGATCAGAGGCAGATGAGGTTTGATGATGGCTAAAGAGTGTATAAAAAGAGAGAACAGAGCTATTTGCTAGGGGCTCTCACTCTTGAAGGTGTGTTGATGTGGAAACAGCTGTAGTTAAGAGCCCCCCAGCTTGTAAACCGGGATGTTGGGACTTTATTAAACCCTGGTAACTATGCATTGAGATTTGAATCAGACAAAGTTTGTCTGTTGATGTTTGTAATTTGTTTGTATTTGCTCTGAGTTCAGGGTGCTGGTTTCTTCTCTTGAACTAAGTGAGTTTATATGTATATGTTGCACTAAAGTAAGATTGTTAACCCCTTAATGTTACTTTCCTTAGTAAAGCAGATCAAAAGAACCATGTTTGCAGGTTTCTGTGTGCTACTTGTTGGTGAGTCTTACAGACCTACAGAAGCTGCTAGTAGATTGTTGCAACAATATGTCAAGATCAATAGAAAAGTACAAACCTATTTCCTTCCCCCTACTTCTTGTTTCCTCATACCCATCCTCCTTAATTCTACCTCCTAAATGACCTAATACAGAGTTTCTGTGCCATTCCACTGTGACTTCTGGCATTTAATTTCATCTTAAACCTTTTCTTTTCTCACTCTTTCCATCTTCTTGAATTTAGTGAGAACTGGCTCCTTCCTGGCCCTGTTCCTGAATTCTGGACACCAAAAGCCATTCCTCATGCCAGGTATCTTCAGTTTCCCCATCTTCCCCATTTTCTAACTCCTCTTTGTGTATTGTCTTCTCCCATTAAAACATAAGCTCACCGTGGGTAGGACTTTGTTTCTGCTTGTATTGTTATTTCTAGTGCTTAGGTCAATGTTTGGCATGTAGGAAGTACATAATAAGTGCTTGTTTCTTTCTTTCCATCCTTCTTCCCTCCCTTTCTTCCTATGGTCCTTTCTTCCTTTCTTCCTTTTTATCTTCCTTCTTTTCTTCCCACCCCACTGAAATGTGAATAATAATTTCCTCTCAAGGGCTGGATTCTTTTTTTTTAGCTAGCTCTGCTCTCTATTTCCAGTGGCCACACTCCTTAGGGCTGTCTCCTGCCTTTATTAGCTTCTTACAGAATGTGTTTCACTTTTATAGGGCTACCAGAGACGTGCTCAATACTTGAACAACCAAGAGCTATATACCCTCTAATTCCATCGATTTTAATTAAATACTTATTCATAACTTGTAAAAGGATTATAAAGCATAAGATTTTTTCCAATGTTTCCAGTGTTTTTCCAATGAAAAACATCAAATGTTGCTCCATGTAGTCTGTGCCTTCCTTGAGGGCAGTTGTTGTTGAGTCATTTCAATTGTGTCATACCCTTCAAGACCCCACTTGTAGTTCTCTTTGCAAAAGACAGTGGAGAGGTTTGCCATTTCCTTTTCCAGGTCTTTTTACAGATGAAGAAACTGAGGCAAATAGCATTAAGTGACTTTCCCAGGGTCACACAGATAATAAGTGTCTGAGGCCAGATTTGCAGTCACAAAGAGTAGGCTTCCTGATTCCACGCCAGGCACTCTATCCACTGTAACACCTAGCTGTAGTGCTTGTTTGGCACATAGTATGCAGTTATAAGTGTATTGTTGAATGGAATTACTTTAAGTTGTTTAATTCCATCTCAAAATCATATGATTCTATAATCTATAATGGGAATACCATGATACACATTGGGTAAACCCTCCTGATGCTCTGAAAAGTATTCTTGGCCTCCTTTCCACTTCAGGATACATTAATGACCTTCTGATTACGCAGTATAAAGCTCCTTAGCTGCCTGTTTACTTCTCTGAAAGATCTCTACACGTTCTGTCTTCTTGAGAACAGAAGTCCAGACTCCTGTTTACTAGCTTCACTTTCTTGCTGGCCTACTAAGAAATAGGCCTTTTAATTTCTGCTTATACTCAGAAAACCCTTGATCAGACTTTCTGACCATTTGCCTAAATTTCCTTCAATTGGATGATTTAATCTGCCATTTCCATTTAATTTTACTTTCACAAGAGAGACATAACTGCTATGCTACAGAGGTAGAAATACTTGAAGTAGATAAGGTCATTGCATGGAGTGAGTGTCTTTGTGGTTTCACCCAAGCAGAAGTTTCATTTATCCACTTAGTATCCTTAAGATAGAAAGATAAGGTAATCAATTATAATATGTATAAGAATTGTCCTTTGTGATTCCACTCAAATAGAGCACTATCATTCAAGGATATAGGGAGAAAAAAAAGGCATGTGTGACTAATTGCATCGAACCAGTCCAACAATAAAAGTTTGGGGTTTCTGGAGGGCTTTTCTTACGTGCGTAATAGTCATGCTACTGTGGTAACCTTAAGAAATGAGTTTTTAGTTCATGTTGGTGGAGCTGTGAATTAGTAATGCCATTTTGGAAAACCATTTGGAACTATGACCCCAAAGATACTAAACTGTGCATACCTTTTGTTGTTTCAAATTTATTTATTTCAAGAAATCATTTAAAAAATGAGTTCCAAATTTTCTCCCTTCCTTCCTCCCTTCTACTACCCATTGATGAGGCAAGGAATATGATATCAATTATACATGTGAAGTCATGTAAAACATATTTCCATATTGTAAAAAAATAAACCAATAAAGTGAAAAAACAACATGCTTTAATCTGCCCTAAATGTTCTCTCTCTGGAAATATATAGCATTTTTCATCATGGAACCTTTGCAACTGTCTTGGATTATTGTCTTGAACGGAGTAGCTATCTTTCACAATTGTTCATTGTTACACTATTGATTTAACTGTGTACACTCTTCTCCTGGTTCTGCTCACTTTACTTTTCATCGGTTCATATAAATCTTCCCAGGTATTTCTGAAACCAGTCTACTTATCATTTCTTATAGTAAGATAGTATTCCAAAACAATCATAAATAAGTACTTGTTTGGCCATTCCCCAGGTGATTGGCATCCCCTCATTTTCCAGCTCTTTGCCACAACAAAAAATAAATTGCTGTAAATATTTCTGCATATACGTCCTTTTCTCTTTTCTTTAATCTCTTTGGGATACCAACCTAGTAGCAGTTTTTATGGGTCCAAAGGTTTTGAATATCCTTTGATTCAGCCATAACACAACTGAAGAAAAAAAAGACAAAAAGAAAAGGATATAATTAAATAAAACATTTATAGTAGTTTTTTTTTTTTTGCAGTAGCCAAATTTGAATGCCAAGGGACGATCCTTCTCTTAGAGAATGACTAAAAGTTATCACATATGAATGTAATAGAATATTATTATGCCATGAGAAATGACAAAAATTTAACTGTCAGAGAAAACTGAGAAGACCTCTGAAACTGATTTAAAGTGAGTAGAACTATGAGAACAATTCTTCTATTTTTAAAGAAAAAACAACTGAATTATTTTAAGACTCTGATCAGTTCAATGATAAACCACAAGCCCAAAAGCCTGAAGATGAAACAGACCACTTGCCTCTTGCCAGAGAGGCGATGGACTTACAATGCAGAGAGGGAGAGAAACATTTTGAGACATAGCTACTGTGGAGATTAGTTTTGCTGAGCTATGACTACTTATAATAATGAATCTTTTTCTTTTTTCTTTTCCTTTATACTTCTTTTTTTTTCTTTTTGGTTCAACAGAGTAGGTAGTGGGAGGGACAGAGTTTTTAAAATCTGTTTAATCAGGAAGACTCAAAGAACCCAGGTTAAAAGAAAAAAAAGATTTATAAAAGATTCATAAATCTGGAAAAGGAGAGTATGGGAGAAGCCATATAGAGAGGGCAGAATGGAAGCATGGGCAGAGGCCACTGTTATAATGAAATAGGCTGTGATTCTGGTACAAAGCTATTTGACCCAATGTTGTATCAACAACATCAGAATTGATGCTGTGTTTCTGAAATCTCACTTCAGATGATAGATGTAAGGCAATAATCCTTTATTTCCTTTTCCCCCATTGGCTTTACTCATGGAAAGCTGAAACTGTTTTTCTCTGAGAAAGGACATTCTATTTACTTTTCTTTTCTTTCGATGTTTAGTTTTTAAAATATTAACCTCAGGTCTTTGCTAGTCTGGATATACTTATTGGAAATGCTATTGGGAAAAAAAGCAATTGACCTGGAAGGAGTCCCCAGGGAAGAAAGTAGTAGATGTAACACTAAGGCGATTGACTAGATAATTATCTAATTATATATAATTACATTATATATAATAATCTAATTGTAATCTGAATCCAGAAAGATTAAAGAGAGAAGTAAAAAAAAGACATTTCTCAAATGTATCAACTAAATTTGAAGGTGGAAGTGGTAGATACTGAAGTTGTTTGAAATAACAGAGTTTGTATCAATTCATCTTAGTAGGGGGACGCATCTGTTCAAAATGGATTATCTTTCTTTTGCTCGTGTTTGAATTTTAGTATTTATCACTTTGCCTGACATAGAGTAAGTGTCTAATAAATATCTTTTGACTCTTCTCCTTAACATATAAAAACCCTGAGAGTTAGAAAGGTCAGATAATTTGCCCAAGATAACTCTGATGGTGCATTCAAGAATAGAGCCTAAAAGTCAATACAAATTGAAAAAAATAATAACAATTTTCATTTGTATAGTATTAAGGAAAGCCATTTGACCAGGAAGTTTGAGGCAGTTTTCTTCCATTCCATATTGAACATAATAGCTCCTTATAACTGAACTTTTGTAACTGCAACAGCTATACTTCTATTTTATAATGCCAAATGTTTTTCTTCCCTACTGTAATATAAAATGAATATTCTTTGCAACTAATTGCTCCCCAGAATTGCATCTCATCTTATGTATGGCCTTCTTTGTATGTGTGGTGATATTAAATCAGTGTTCAAATCTCTAAACTACTTCCCAATTCAAGATGACCTTAACTGTGGAAAAAACATTTTCCTTCTGAGTAGAAGTGTTGGATCCTATATCAGGCTGGATTTCTTTGCCAATAATATATTGTAATTCTCCTGCCTGTTCATTTTTGGTATCTTCATTAGAGTTTCCCCTTTTGTCCTTGTTGAACTAGGAGGAAAGTTTGTGACCTTTTTTCTCATCTATACTTATTCCCTCAAGGAATGTGGCTGTGCTTTCAGGAGCAGATAAGGAAAACCCTTGTAGATCTCTAATTAAAAAGAACCTTGTTTTTTATTTATTAATTTATTTGAAACTTAAATGCTAAAACTTAAATAAACAATAAGAAAAGAAAAAGAAACATAAACTTAAATACAAAAAAAGAAAAGCAAAGAAAGCATTGTCATGTCCACAGCAGAACATGAAAGGATTAAAAATATACAGCAATAAATTTCTATTTCAAGAAATATTATGTAATAAATACTACACATTTTGTTCAGAGCTGTCCATCTTTTCTTTGCTTTCTTGTAAGTTTTCTTTTGTTCTCTGCTGTGTATCTTCTACTTGGTTCTTCCCCTCCTCTGCTTCCCCCTCCCCTAAGAAGGCTATAATTAGGCTCAGATACACACACACATTTATACACACACAAACATATACATATATACACATGCACACATATATACATATATCATTCCCACAAAAGTTTTGCTCTCATGTAACATGACTGATTTTCCAATGGTCCTAAGAGAACATTTGTACAAATAAAAAGTTTGATATAGTTTAATATGTGACTTTTCAACAGCATGTAAATTAATCTATCCCAAAGAATGGCATGGGGTTAATATTATACTTGAAAAAGGCTAGGTTGAGAAGTCAAGAAGATAATGAAGACAAGATGGTCATGTTAAGTTTCTGTATGTACTATGGTCTTTTTTCCTTCTCTGGGTTTCTGGGAACATCAGGCCTTGGTATAGGACTACAGAAAGGGAGACAGAGATCCTGAATGTACGTTTTGCCTACTTGGAAGTTTTGTTCTGAAATAATTCTCATCATGATGTAATTAAATTTTATTCAAACAGTATTTTAGGGTGTCTACTTTGTTCCATACACAAAATCTATACTCACATAACTAATAAACTGATAAGAAGATGGGCAAAATAATAAATGAATATTAAATAAATAAAGAATTAAGAGAGCATGAAGTAAATGCAAAGAAGAGATCAAAACATCATGAGAAAGCTGAGGAGGTAGTTCTTTACTTTAGGAAAGTCTGGGAAGGTTTTGTGGAAGAGAATGAGCTGGAATATAAGTGGGGATGATGAGGTATTTCTTGAGATAAAGAACTGGTCAATAAAGTAGTTTAGCAAAGAAATGATTAAAGCTTGACTAGGAATTAGCAACATAACAGAGGACCTATGCAGATTTGTTTTTCATTTACTCCTTTGTGAAATAGGTGAGGGGTTATTAATGTTATGTATCTGCTAGGTTCTATTAAAGCTGCAGAATCAGAGATATGACAATAAAATTAATTATAGAAAAGAAAATAAAAGTAACTCTAAAGTAACCACAAAAAGGTGAGAACCAGGACCAGATAGTTTTATAGGCAGATTATACTGCATTTCAAAGAAATGATTTATTATACCACAGAAATTACTCTTCTAAAATTTAAGAAGACATACTAAACTCCTTTTATGAAGCAACTATAGTACCATAACCTAAACAAGGGAATAGTCAAAGAAGCAGTGCTATAAAAATATTAATGAATATTGATTAAAAATCTTTAAATAAAATCTTGGAAAAAGAGTACAATATGCATCTAAAATCATTCATTTTGACCAAGTTGCGGTAAAAGTAGGCAGGCAAGTATGGTTTAACAGTAGGAAAAGAATTAAGATAATCATAACCAAAGAAAATGATTCAAAATGCAGTTCTATCAATTAGAAAAAACCTATGGAAAAGTATTATGCTTGTACATGCTAAAAAACAAAGTAGAGGTATAGGACATTTCTTTTCAATATGATAAAAATACTAACTAAAAGTAAGAATTATGTGCTATGGGGCAATAAAAGCTTTCCCAAAAAATACAAGAGTAAAGCAAGGATGCTTCATTTCCTCCCCATTATTTGACAGTCAGTCCTAGAAATACTAACAATAACAATGAAAAAGGAAATAAATAACAAAATAGATAAATAATATAAGAAAAAGAAAAAAATAATAAAAGAAAAAATAATAAAAAATAACAACAATAGACAGCAATTATAATGTGCTTACTGTATGCTGGGAACTTCACAATTATTTGATCATTTGATCCTCACAACAAACCTCTGAGGCGGGATCTAAATATAGGTCTTACTTCGGACCAGGTGTTCAATCCACTCCACTACCTAGCATACTTGCTGATGTCATGATAATATATTCAGAAAATCCTAGGGAATCCACAAGGAACCAAATTGAAACAAGTAACATTTCACAGGAAGCAGCATTAAAGTATCAGGGTAGAAAATAATCCTAAGAAAATCAGCAACATTTCTATATATCAATAACAAATTCCAAAAACCAATAATATAAAGAGAAGTCTCATTTAAAGTAGTTATGAAGGGGCAGCTAGGCAACACAGTGAGTAGAGCATTGGCCCTGGGGTCAGGAGGACCTGAGTTCAAATCCGGTCTCAGACACTTGACACATTTACTAGCTGTGTGACCTTGGGCAAGTCACTTAACCCCAATCGCCCTGCTCCCCAAAAATCCAAAAATAGTTATAAAATACATCAACTGTCTGGATATGTGTCTGTCTATCTATCTATCTATTTATCTATCTATAGATAGATATCATACTTATACTTATACATATATATATATATCACTACACCCAATACCCATGTACAGTATTTTGCTTTTGTCTCTGTGCCTATCCCAGTCTTTCATATATTAGGTAGGTCATAGAATTGGAGTCCTAGAGATGAAAGGGGCCTCAAGCTACTTAGTCCAATTGCTTTATTTTACAACAAAAGCCCAGGAATATTGAGTATTGAGTGATTTGCTGAAAGTGACAAAGGTAAGTAAGCATGACAGGTGTGATTTAAACTTATGTCCTCTGACCCCGGAGCTAGTGTTCCTTTAACTATAACATACCATTTTCCAAAAGCACTTAATAAAAAAAATTGGTGAATTATACCCCACTACTTAACTAGTTGTGTGACCATGACCAATCATTTAACCACATCAAGACAATTTCTCATCTATAACAAGGAGTAATTATGCTGCTACTTCACAGATTTAAAAAGCGCTTTGTAAACCTTAAAGAGATAGAGGTACTATAAGTAATAATATCCAGTACAAATGACTATTCCTTTAAATAGGTGAGAGGTTTTGTTTCCTCTTTTAAAAAAATTCACAAAGTTTAAGGGAAGTACATATAATGATCTCAATTTCCTATTTTATGGTAAGAATCATGATGAGTGTGGTATATCTAGGTCCTGATTATAGTACATGATGAATTCCATGAAGTGGTCATATGTATTTGAATTCTCATTAATTGAAGGTATAATTATGTAAAATATGCAATCTGAATTTGAATAATGCAACCAGTTCACAGGATTCATTATTCGCAATAATCAGGTCCTCACTTACTGCTATCACTGCCACAGCCCTACCAAAACATCATCATGCCTATTGAGTTATAGGATTTTGGAGGATGAGGTGGTATGACTATAATCCTGAGCATGCTTTTTTGCTGGCCGACCAACAGGTTTTTTTTTTTTAATCTGTGTCTGTTATGAAGAAAAATATATTACCGTAGTGCTTTTAAACCCAGACCAGGCATTTGAACTGTCATTTCCACCTCTGATTTCCATCAAGGTTCACAAAGCTTTTAGAGGCGCACTCAGTAATGTATCCTGCATATCAAGATCCACAAAAGGCAACGCTTCTGTTCTACAGCGGGGTGAGAGGCAGAGCCCTGGACTCTTTGTAGTCCACAACCAGGGAGTTCAAAAGCACCAACAAAGGACTTTTATGCAGCCAAGGATTTTTTTCCAATGACTTTTATTCTGAGTGAAATGTATTCAGCTAAGAAAGAATAGGAAATAGTGGTCTTAAAATAATTTCCATGGCAGAAACTAGATTTCAAACGATATAATGAACTAATGTGTAGTAACTATAGACATAATTAGTTCAGGGAGAGTATTTTATAAAGTTAGAAAAAGTAATTGAACTTCATTTTATGTAATTCTTATAAATAGGAATATATAGATAAATGAATGCAGTCATTCATACCAGTTTTTTAAATAGTCATGATCCATGGTAAATACTGGCATACTGCCTCATGCTGTACCAAGAATGAATGATTGAAACTCTCATATGAATACTATCTCCATGATGTTCTAGGATCTGAACTTGATTTTCTTTAGGTAAGAGAGAGAGAAATTTGTTATGTGAGCGTAAAACTTTAATGAATGTGAAAAGTGTGTGTGTGTGCATGTATATATATCTACATATGTGCATATGTGCACACATACAGATAAGCCCACATATATGCATATATGTATACATACACATATAATTTGGTATCAGTATATATTTATATATACTTTTATATGTATACACATATCCCTATATGTCTATGTATAAAATATTTTAATATTTTATGGCACCTAAATTTTTACAAATCACTTTGCATACATTCTCCCATTCAATTCTCTAAACAACTTAGTGTAGTAAGTAATGTATTACAATCTAAATTTTATAGATTAAACAAAATCATACTCTGAGAGATAAACTATCTTGCTGAAGGTCACACAGATATATTGGAACAAATGTCCAGCCTCGATTTGAACAATTGTCTTCTGAGACCAAGGCCAATACTACTTTCCTTACATCATACTGGTTTATAATCAATAAATCTCTAATAGGTATAGTGAAGAGATTGATACTGGGGAATACTCAAGGTATAGTTTTGGGTCCTTTTTCCAGCTACAGTTGTAGATTGTGCTGATTCACAATCTTCCCCAGTATCCCCTGTGATTTGCAAACATTGTGTATTTATAAGATTGCAGTCTGGGGATAGAGCTTCTCTGGTCAGAGCATTTGGACATCATTAACATTGCCTTGTAGATATATATCAACCGCATGAAAAAAATAATGTAGCACTAGTCTGAAGTTATTAACACAGTAGATTAATATTAGATACATTATGCATGCATTGTCAGTATATCTTTTATTTTAAATATTGTATAAAGATTTAATGTTTTAAAAGTAACTAGCTCATTCCATGCGTGATTGTTGCATTCACTTGATTTGTTCTCCGCTTTCTGTATTACACACATCCTAATATTTCCCAAGTATAATATATGAAATGGAGCAAAGAGAACATGGAGCCAATTAACCTCCCCAGGCTTAACCTAAGTCTATCAAAACTAAGAGAGTGGCACACAAGTAATCTGGTCAATGTGGGTCTCCATAGCAAATGTATTTACTCCTGGGCACTGGGAAGCTCTGGGGGCATCTTCTATTATTTATTTTGGCACCCTTGCTGTTTGAAGGCAGTATTTTCAAGGTTGAGTACATGCAGTCTGAGCTAATCAGCACTTAATGACATTGGGTTGTTATTCCCAGAAGCCCTGCCCTAGCCTTCCCGAAATGGCAGAGAGCATGCAACATGACTGAGTTGGATGAGTTCACAGGCTGTCCATGGGGACTAGGCAACATTGCAAACTATTTCTGAGCTGTCCAAATGTTGTTTGGTAGATTCAACTTTTGACAAATAAGTAGTATCTCCACTCACCCTTCGTTTAAACTTTGAAAAGGAATATGCCAAAAGTTGATGTGAGATAAAGATGGCCTGGGGGAGAGGTGATAATTTGTCTAAAAAGAGAAAATGACAACATAAAGTTATTGTATTTTATAGCAGTCATGTAGTTCATCCTCATGTAAAAGTGTAAATAATAGATTCTGCCTTATCTGACTGGACTGGTGAGAATGAAATAAGATAATGCCAATACAAAGGTTTTGTAATATAAATGAAACAACATTCATGAAAATGATTATTATTAATATTTGGTAAGATAATTTGGCAAAGTAGGATAAAGGACTGGACTTGGAAACAGAAAGTCCTGGATTCAACTGTTATCTCCTATACATACTAGCTGTATTACCATGGACAAGTTACTTTACTTCAGACTGCATACAGGGAAATCTTTTAATCTATAAACAACAGGCCAATTGCTTATCTATATTCCTAGTAGAAGAGTTCTATACTGTTGGTCTGGTACACATTCCCCTTGGTGGCTCAGTAGATAGAGAATACATTTGGAATCAGGAAAACTTCTGGTGTTTACTAACTGTGTGACTCTGTGAAAGTCACTTAACTTCTATCAGCCTCTGTTTGCTCATCTGTAAAATGAGGAAAAAATATCATATACCTCACAGAGTTTTTGTGTGGATCACATGAAATAAAACTTTATTTTACTTAACAAAAAACCCAACTTTATGAACCTTAAAACATTCTACAAATTCTGGTTTTATACATGCATACATACATACATATGTATGCAATACATGTATGATATACACACATACATATATGATATAATAGAAGATACATCCCAAAAGCTTTCTGTTTCCCAGGGGTTATGTCAGTTATGTCAGTCATTGCTTTCAGGTTAACCCTTGGGAGTCAATTGGCACTAGATTCTTTGCTTTATTTCTTACATTGAACTTGATTTAATTCATTATTTTTAGGTTCTCCCAACAGCAAATTTACCTTTGGTAATAATTGTCCATTTACATTGTATAGTGTGACAACCAATACCTATCTATCTTTCTTCCATACAAGAGTTAAATTGTGGAATGATTAAAAATAGCTTACGTAGTATGCTGAGGAAACAGCTTATCCTCACTGGGAAAGGTATTGGACCCAGTTTCCCATGTCTGGTATATCAGAAAAAATAGAAGCTAAGCCTTCTATGAGAATATACACTTTCTCATGATTCTTTGGTTCCAGGGCACATATTCAGAAAGGACCAAATAAAGGCTGTTGGGTGAGAGAAGTCAGTTAAGGGGATAGAGTAACTCCTAGGAGGTAGCTACAAAGATGAAAGTAAAGGTATCCTCAGTGGGCAGAGGCTACAACTGAAAAAAGTTGGCAAACGTGCAATGAGGCAAAAGAAGATGCAGAACAGAAAAAAATACTGACAAAGATGAATTTATTCACTTCATTCCTCAGTCTGCATCAAAAGTGGCACCAAAACCACAGAGCAGACAGAGTAACTGACTCTGAATTGGCCTTGGGACCTGCAATAGAATATTGTGAAGCTGTTGAGACTTTAGATATTTGTGCCATAAGTTTGTGAGTTTGTGTGTGTGCATGAGTGATGTGAACAAAAATGATTTTTAGGGGGTGTCAATATGAGTAGTACCACCATGACATTTTAAATCAAATCAAATTCTCAATTTACTCATTGCTCCCATCTGGAGTTTACTCCAGGAACATTTCCAAATGTAACTTAGGTAAGTATCCCTTATTTCCAGCCTTCCCCAAATGTGGTTAAGATAAATTTCCAGCACTTCAGAAGTGCTCAATATAAAAATACATATTATTTTGGATAGCCTTCATTTTACATAGAAAATACAGAAGAGGGAAGGAAAAGGAAGGGAAGCATTTAAATAAAATAAGTCTCTCTCATCCCTGGAAGGCTATCATTTATTGGGATCACCAGGAAAGAATCTATCTTTCCCATTGGGTTTCAACTATACAAATTACTCATTGTGATAGCAGAGAGTGGCAAAAGCCAGGTCTCTTGCTTTTTCACTTCACAGGTTCCCTTCACTGTGCAACTATGATGTCCACAAGAACTTTATTTTTCTTTCTGTAACAAGCATGGTACTTAATAAATGTTCTCCTTCTAGAAGTTCCATATTTCTGAACTCTCAAACTTGGAAACTTTTGAACTTAGAGTCATCCATCAAGCAACCATCTCCCTAAGGTCAGATGGACTTTAGAAATCTCCCTTCTCTGCCTAAAAGGGTCAATTCCCAGGTAAGGATGCCTAGTAGATAAAAATCCACCCAATTCTATGCTAGAAGTTTGGATTCAGGAACATTATCTATAAGTTACTCTCTTGGAATTGGTTAGCAAGAATATGATAACTTCTACCTTGTATGAAGTATTCTACTGGTGCACCATCTGCTGTCATTTCTTTAGACTAGGAAAGTTCATTTCCACAAATACTTTTCTTAGCCCTAGAGGTCACGAAAATTGTGGGCCAGCAGATGTATTTCCATTTCCTTCTGTTCCAAGGGAAATTATTATCAGTTCTTGGAATAGAAGTGGACACACATTCCTAACTTTTCTTATACCCCAGGACAAAGGTCAAGTCTGCCACTCTCAGATCCTTCCCTTACAATGGAAAAAAAAGACCACAGTGTAAAAGGGTGACTCTCATAACAAGAATTTCTCCATCCTAGTCTTTCAATCATTTTTGGAGCTTTCTCAGTGACTGGAAACAAATCAGGAGTTACTTATTGCCCTCTTAACAATTGGACAATGTGCATATACATGCTTTATGGGGAAGAGCTATCTATGCTCAGACTTATCAGGAAGAGCCACATTGATTATTCTTCCCACAGTTCTTAGAGACATGTGGATGGTGGCATTAATAAATCATGGTGATTATTATTTATTAGGAAGCCTTTCAGATGAACTCATATCTGTATAAGTCTATAGCTTAGGTTCTAGGTTGATGGGTCATGCATGTACTTAGTGGTTATTACAATTTGTGTTAGGGTGGATGGTGAACTAAAGTAAACAGAAAGACATAAAAGATTGTAAATGAAACAGAGAATTAATGTGACTATAATATTTTAAGGAACAGAAGTTTTGTTTCTTCTACCCACTGAAAGTGTTCCAGTCTTTCATGACAGTGACATTTAAGTAAAGCAGATTTTTATTTATAAGTTTCTAAAAGATAACATCATAGGGTAAAAACAAACAAACAAACAAAAAAAAACTTTAGGAGGTTATCACCCTTCACATTTGACTCAAAAAATGATTAGGGATAGTTTATTTAATAAAGGTTGTTATGTCTTGGGCTTCAATTTCAATATCTGTGAAATGAGACAATTGAAGTAAACGCTCCTCCAAAACGTATTTAGTTTTAAAATTCTGATTTTCAGTAAGATCAACCAATAGAAATATTTGTTTTTTATTGGTAATCAAAATAAAGTAGAAAAAACACACAAAACAACAGTCCTTACAAGGAGCTTACATTCTAATGGCAGGAGACAATTAATGTAGGACAGAAGGAAAGGAAAGGATTACCCAAATGAGGACTAGCCATCTATTGTGGAGATTCACAGACCAGACAGTTACCCAGAGTGCAAGGAGCAGCATGTCTAGAACTTCTGGTGATGTGTTAATTCAAGGCAAAGACTCAACATCAATTGACTTGGCCTTAGGATGGAGTTATACTGAGGGAGACAAAGTAGCCAGGGTGGGAGTGGAACAAACTATATTTAGCTTTTTTTAGGAAGGGCACTTAGTTTTTCCCTTCTTTTCTTTCTTTATCCTTCCTTCCATGATTCCTTTCTCTGTCTCTCTCCATCTCTGTCTGTCTGTCTGTCTGTCTCTCTCTTTCTTCAAAATTAGACTCTAATCAATGGAAATAAGTATGAAGTATCACTTCATACCTATCAAATTGGTAAAAATGAAAAAGTCAATGTTGGTGAGACTGTAGAAAGACAGGTGCATCAATTCCCAGTCATAACCCTGGGAAAAAAAGTTCTTAAAATGTGTATCCCCTTTCAACCAGTAATTCCTCTATTAAAAAGAGTCTATTGACTTTTTATTAAATTATAGACAGAAAGAAAGATTCAATACATGCAAAAACACTATATATAATAGCAGAAAGTCTGAAGCAAATTACATGCTTAATAACTGAGGAACAATTAAACAAGTTGTAGTTCATGTAAATAATGGAAAATCACAATATCATAAGGAACAAGGAGTGCTTTTCTGTCACCATAGATAAACTCATCTTCAGAATCAAGAAGACATTATTTCAAGTACTCCCTTTGAAGTATACTACCCTTTTGATCTTAGGCAAATTATTTAATTTCTCATGACCCTAAGGCTACTCTCTCTAGCTGTAAAGTGAAGAATATTTTCTTTTTTTTGTTTTTGGCAGGGCAATTGTGGTTAAATGACTTGCTCGAGGTCACACAGCTATTACATGTGTCAAGTGTCTGAGGCTAAATTTGAACTCAGGTCCTCCTGACTCCAGGGTCCATGCTGTACTCACTGTGCCATGTCGCTGCCCCCTGAAGAATATTTTCTAAAATGCTTTGGTAAAGAACATATCCTTACTGAGGATTCCTTATAAGAAATCTATACAGGTTAAAAGTCAATAAATCAGAAAATTTAAATAAGTATGGAAAATGTTCCGAGTTTTGCAGAGGGAAGAAAAAAAGAACAACGTAAAAAACCTCTATGAACTTGGACAAGTCACATAATCTCTTTGTGACTCAGTTTCTTTATCTGGAAAAGCAAAGAGTTAGAATAAATGATTTCCAAAGTCCTATCTAGGGCTAGATTTAAAATCTTTAATGTATACAACATTGACAGACAAGTAAAATGCAATGGATAACAGTGGTCCCAAGTTATTAAAGTCAATGTGTACTTCTTTCTTTTCCAGGAACAGAAGGTAAACTCCAAAAATGGAAAATAGCATGTACTGTCAGTAATAATCTCTATATTAGGCAGTTTTATTTGTTGAAAAATGACTGTTGTGTCAAAATAAAATAGAATAATTAAAATTAATCATTTATTTTCCAGATTATTATCATTATTTAAACATGGAAAGTATTTCTTTCGATGATAAAAATGAATTTTAAATAATGATCTTTGGGGGTTTGGATCACATGACATCTCAAGATGCTAGAGAGGAAAATCAGACATATCCTCCAAGAATGAATAATCTTATTTGGATAACTTATGAAATACTGAAAACCCTTCTATCCATATGTTATTGACCTTGGAAGACACTTTTTTGATAGTTTAAATATGTTTAAATTTTCTCGCCTGCCTCTCATTAATTTTTGCTCTACATCTCTGTCCCTAGCTTTAGGAAGGAAATATCATGGCCTTTTAAAAAGTGATTGGAAAATGCCCAGTCCTCTTTTAAAAATTTGTGACCTATTTTCATAAGTGTGAGATAGTTATCCTACTAAGGTTTAGGATTGCAAGATCTTCTGCACCTTGTTTTGCAAATCTTTATTAATCTCCTTGATTACTGACCTGTGTTGAATCCTTTTATGTGCCAAAGAAGTCTATTAAAATAAGATTCAGTGGCACCTTATAGTTATGTGGTCCAACCATTGATTTTTTTTTTTGAGGAATAATATTCAGTCCGATTTAAAGCAGATCTTTCAGAAACCTGGATTTTAGGATCTGGTAAAAAAAAATACAGAGAGAAGTCTTTAGAGAGACAGTTCCATGTTTCCCTTAAAAATGATTCTCTTTCTGAAGATTAGATCCTGAATGCAGTTAGATTGTTCCGTAATGGAAACCTCATACATGTACATATGTATGTATATGTGTGCATATTTACATAAACATGTATGCACATATATACGTTGTATGTTTGTGTTTATATGGGTGCATTAATATATACAGATATATAAAATTAATTTACACAGACATAAATTTATCATCATACAAGAGGCAGAACAAAATCACAATGTGTATACCAATTCTAGCATACTTTGAGTTCACGTAGTGACATATTTCAATGTATGATAGGTTTAGCCTTGTGTTCTACTTTTTAATTTTTTTTCATTTAAAAAAGGATTTATTTTCTTTCTCTCTCACTCTAGCCCCATACTGAAAAATAAAAATACGACCTTTACAACAGATGTACAGAGCCTACTTCTAACTTTAGTCACCCCATCAGGGTTCTATTCATTTCATCTGGAACTGAGTTTTAAAGCATATCGTAGTGGACAATGAGCTGGCCTTGGAGGTAGGAAGATTTGTGTTCATGCCTTTTATGAGCTCTATGATCCTGGGCAAGTCACTTAACTAATTAGTTTTCTGGAATTTAAGTTGAAATCTACAGACAAATTGAAGATCTATATTGGTGAAAAGAATTGCCCTGCTCAGAATGCTCTACAGAGATGAAATCACAAATTTTATGCCTTCTTGTATATGGTGTCCTTAGCTGCTCATACGCTCATTGTGACCTGAAGGCTATAATGCAAGGCATCATTTTTTTTCCCCTGGAGCCTTTGCACATTCCATCTATTTGTCAACTATAAAGACTATCTGCCTCCTAGTAATTAATTTGTTCTAAATTGCATCTTATATGACTTTGACTTTATGGTAAACATAATTGGAATAAAGATTCTATTCTCTAATATTAGCTATTGATATCAATTATTAATTATAGCTATCAATTAATACTAATAGTCTAAACATTGGTGGTTCAAAATAAAAAAAAAGACTGGCTCTTTTATCTAACACCTAGCCATAGCAAGGAATCATAACCAATCTTGCATCATGGTCCTTTCTGGAAATTCGCTCAATATGAACCCATATCACAATAATATTTTTAAATGATCAAATTTAAGACAAAGGATTACAAAGGAAAATGATACATTTGAAGTAGAGTTATAAAAAAAAATTAAGTCTATGGACACCAGATGAATAATCTCTGATCTATAGGATTATTTCTCTTACTAATAAAAACCAAAACATGGCACAATATTAAATACTTATGTTATAATTAAACATTCACATGATTTGATATCAATCTGCTGTTCCCCCTCCTTTCTGATCTGATTACAAAGTACTTCAGCAGCATCATAAGGGCAGTCTTCACAAACAAGCCTGAATGGCAAACTGTCTTTCAGAGCTTCAGAAACTCACCACTTTATCTGGTCTTGTGCTGTTATGTAAAATTTGCCCCAGTGTTTTGCTCAGCAAGATGGAAATTATTAACAATATAGTTCTCTAAAGTGTTGTTGCAAAGCTATTATTCATTCAGGGTTACAACTGAGTTAATTTTGGGAGAGAGCTACCCAGACAAGGCCCAGAGCTGTGGCGCTTATGAACACAGTCTTTTCTCTTATTTCTAATTACTGTGAAATGATTCCAAAGAGGAGTCAGCCCTACAGAAGTCTGAGGCACACAATGCTGGCCTTGTTAACAGATGCAGGAAAAGGTTTTGTTTGGCTGGGTAAATAAGTGCGTCATTGGGCCTCTTCAAAAAGAACACAATCCGATTTACCACACGCCCTCTCCATGTTCAATGTTTATATGCATCTGGATCTTTTCTATTCAGGGTTAGAGGATCTGCTATTATGCCTTCATACAGATGTATATATTTGTGTACTATGTCTCCTACCATAATACTGTCCTAGTAATACATTTTATTTTAAAAAACATCTACCCTTTGCCTTTGATGTAGCCTTTCTTAGAACCACAGCTTGTTTCACCTTTAAAGCTTCATATACTTCCCTGTTATAGCATAGCTTTGCTTGTATCATTCACTTGACACTTAGGAACTTACTCCTGATTCAATTCCTTCCATAAAATGGTTTTAAACAGTAACAATATTCAACAGAGACAAGTAGGTGATACTATGTGATCTTGTCAGTGATGTATTTGGGCCAGATGCTCGAGAGCCCATTGTTAAATTTTCAGCGTCAGCATTTATACCTCAGAAATCTAGAAATGCTACCAATCTGAGCTGGATTTATCATTTTGTGGATTGTTTAGACTTAAGAGAGCGACAAAGAAAATTTTAATAAAATAGATTAAACTTAAAAGTGTTTTATACCTATATCCCCCCTCCCTGGCCTCCAGAGAGCTGGTTGTTAAACATTTGCAAAAATACCCCTGAATTTTTGTACACTTTTGTTGGGTTTGTTTTTTTTTTTTCCATTCAGTTCAAAGATGATGTCATATTCACCTTGTATATCCCATATTAACTAGTGTCAGAGGCAGCATGATATAATGGACGTCGTGATAGTTACATCATTGACTGGCTATTTTTGGAATAAAGAAAATCTAAATTTAAGTCCTGCCTAGCACAAACTAGCTGTGTGATCATGGGTAGATCATTTACTTAATCCCTCAGTGCCATTCCTCCAAAACAAGATGCAAGGCCACTTCCTAATACTATAAGTTACAGACCTCCATCAATAAAGGGAGTTTCCACATTTGGAGGCCAAAGAAATCATAGCCTTAGTACAGAAACAAAGACAAAAATAAAACCCATGCATATAGCAGGTTCCCAATAAATATTTATGAATAAATGAATGCTAGTGATTATCTCATCAACATGTATCATTGCAATTATAAGGAGGGTAACTGTTATATGCTAAGTCACTGATAACATAAAATGCCTTTAAAATACATGAAAGCACATATATTGATATGAGGCAATCATATTTTTGAAGAAATTATTATACTCTGTCCAGTCCCTTGTGTTTTCCCCATTTTGAATCATTCCTGATCTTTCTACTAGGCATGACAGCTATTTCAGATCTTGAGATCAGCTAATGCAGATATAGCAGAGGGAATTTTTATATATTAGAGTATGCACGGTAAAGACAAATTGCATTTTATATAATTACCACAAGTGGAAATTTGTCTCCAGGCTTATGTTGAAATCCTTAAGGTTATTTTGGGAGCAAGAATCATAGAATTTAATTCAAAATGAATTCTTAGTTTTATAGTCAGTGGAGGGATTTTTTGCTAGCAAAATGTTACCTGCTGTAGAGAGTCAGAGTAGTTGTAGTAGCATAAAGTAGAAAAATGTCCAACAAACTTTTTGATTTTATGGTCAATTGACAATAGATGTTTTAGGGGAGAAGATATCAGTGTGTTATTATTCATCGTATACTCAATATTGTTTTTATTATTTGGGGGGAGGTGATTTAGAAACCAAATCTAAAATACATTTCATCATGGGAATTATTACCAATGTTTGTTCAGAAAAGCAAGTCTGAAAATAATACCAGTAATAGCGAGTTTTTATGCAGTGTGTTAAAGTTTGAAAATTGCTTTGGATGTTGTATCATTTGAACCTTACAACAACTTGGGGGGACAGATGCTATTGTTACACTCACTTTACAGATATGGAAATTAAGCCTGAACAAAGTAAAGTGAATTACCCTGGAGTCACAGTAGCTATTGTCTGAGGTATGATTTGAACTCAGGTCTTTCTGATTCCAAGTCCATTACTCTTACTACTGCTCCACCGAACTGTCACAGACACTTATTAAATACTACTACTATTTATATGGAGTTACAACTTATCAGGTAAACTTTCTATGCATTATCTCAATTGATTATTAGTGTTTCCCTGTGAGGTAAGTTCTGAGGGTAAGAAACTGAGACAGAGAGGTTAAGCGACCAGCTTAAGGTTACTCATCTTGTGTTTGAGAAGGGATTTGTACTGTTGAGAAGGGACTTGAAAGTAGACATCAAGCCTAAGGAAGCTTTCTTATTCTTAGTGGAAGTAATACAGCATCATCACCATAATTAGCTTTTCACTTCTTCATTGTCTGACACAAATAAAAATAAACAGCAGTGAAAACCTTTTCATTTTTCTCCTTGGTAAATCATTCATCTTTTAAAAAATATCTAGCATAGTACTGTTCCCATTTTCCAGAAGAAGAAATTGAAGAAAGAAAGTAAGTATTTTTACCGAGGAACATAGTAGTAAGACTTTGATAAAAGTCAAACTCAGAGTTTTTCCCCTTATCATACTCATTGCGCAGTAAGTTCTAAGCCAAAATTCTCCCTGCTCATCAATGCTCTTTTGCTCATTAATTCCCTACATCCAAAGCACTCCACTTAATTGACATTATAGTGTCATGTCATATTACTAAAATAATGTGAATTGATGCTTATTAATAATAAACACAAGAAATCAGGTGAACTGGTGGCCTTTCTTTATGTTGGCATCTCTAAATCCTTGGCATAGTATGGTTTCATAAGAATTAGGCTGGATTTGACAATGGGAAACTTGAAATTGAATCTTAGATCCCCTTATATATATAGGCGAATCTAGGAAAGTAGTTAAACTCAGAGTCATTTCCTCATCTAAAAAGAAGAGGGATGGATTTTTAATTTTCCTTCTAGCTCCAATTCTATAAATGTTTTTCAACTCTGAATCTTCTCAAACCTCACTCTTACAGTTATCTATGTACCTATGTATCTACCCTTTCTCATAAGGAAATAGCCTGTATTTTTACCCAGCTCTCTTATAAACAGGTTATATGTTCCAGTCTGGTTTCCTTCACATTTGTGGATTCAAATATCCCTTTTATGAGCAGGATAAATTTTCTCTTTTTTTGAGTTTTCTGCCCCCTTGTGGATTTTCACTATTGCTTAGCAGCTAAAATCAATATGCAGAATGAATAGGTCCAAGTGAAATGATGCAGATTTTTGTTTCCAGCCTGTTTTGGGAACACAGAAAATGGAGCAATGTGAAAATAAGTTTCAGAGGAACAGGCTTACAAAAAGAAAACAACACAATTCTACTGATCAGAGCTTTGTACTCCATTTCTTTCTGCAATATTTCAAAAATTTACATGGACATAGTGGCATAGCCAACATAGGAAATATATATTTGAAATCATCCCTAAAGAGGGCAACACAAGTTGATCTCAAATATAAGTTGAAGGAAACTTGCAATGAAAATGTAGCTGGGGCTTGTCACTGGTGCTAATTTAGAATAAATGAGCAGAGTAAGTGATTCTCTCACTCCCACCGCAAGTATTGGGGCATGCCTGGAGCTTACAATTGAAAAGTTCTGGTAATGTGAAGCGAGCATTCATTTAGATTTCACATTAAAAGGACAATCCAGGGTGAAAGTCAAGCACTAGATATCTTTAACATTGTCACAGTGGAGGGGTCATAGATGAAAGAGATGAAGCAGAGATTCCTCCACCTAATGCTCCTCCCCGTACCATAGGATTCCCTTACCTGTAGTTAGCCTAATTAAACTGGATAGGGGACTGTTCTTAATTGGTTCCCTGCTCTATTAAGTAATGCAGATTTTTTTCCCTAGTTGTATAAGGTACCTTCTCTGTTCAGTCATACTCTGTTCCCTTAAAAAAATACATTTCCATTTTTGCAAGCCTATACTTTTCCTTCTGTATGCTTTGGGAATCATAGATTATTTTAGCCATTTATACACCATAAGAAAGAATGTTCCTAAAATCATAGAGATGGAAAAAATTACTAGAGCTTGAATGTACATAATAATCAGATGAGGAAATGTACTGAATGATGGAATTTCCATAAAATCCACAGTTTGTTCTTCTGAAAATATTTGATCTATATTTTTGGTCTTTACATTGTCATTCATAGGAGACTCTTACCCACTTTTCTTCTGCCTTTTTGAAACCTCCTATACAACTGAGAAAATAATTTAAGCAAAAGCACCTAGTGCAGTTACTACAGCTAACAATGTATACAATGTTCTTCTCCAGTAGTTTTCTGCTTCTTTGCCCTGAGGAGGATAATATTATTCATTATCTTTTCTCCAGAATCATTACCATTTTTTAATTATGCATAGTAGGCCTTCCTATTAAAGATATTTTCATTTGTACTATCATACTCAGCTTGCGTATTGTTCTTTTGATTTTGTTCATTTCAATCTGCATTGTGTGAAGAAATCTTCCCATTTTTCTTTGAATTCTTCATATCTATTATTAATTCTTTCTGCAAAAGAATATTCCACTGAATTTGTAATCCACAGTTTTTTTTCAGCCATTTACCACCCATGAGCACTAATATTGTTTCTAGGTATTTGCTATCAAAAGCATGCTGCTATGAAAATTTTAGTTTGTATTGGTCATCTGTTTCTGTTTGTCACTTCCTTGAGGTAATGCCAAGTAGTAAGATTACTATGACAATGGGTATGAAATGTTTAGGTATTTTTCTAGCATAGATATAAATTGATATCCTGAAAAGTTATTCTAATTCACAATTCCAACAATACTGTATTTGCGTACTTGTCTTTCCACAGTACATGCTACATTGATTCCCACAATTTGTCTCATCCTTAGCAATTTTTAGGCCGTGTAACAAAACTTCAGAATTGTCATTTGCATTTATGAAATTACTAGTAAGTTTTATTGTATTTTACAATGATCACTTACTGTTGAAATTTTTCAAAATTGCAATAATATTTTGGCCACTTATCTATTGTGGGTGGGTTCTTTATCTCATATATTTAGTTCAATTATTTATGTTTTGGGTATTTGAATCTTATCAGTGATATTTAATACAAATATTTCCTCTCACTCAAATTTCTTTTCTTATTTGATAAGCATGGATTTTATTTATATAAAATATTTTTAAAATTTTATACAATTAAAATAATTTACTTTGTATTTTATCCCTTGTTTGTTTATTGACTTTTCCCTTTATCTTTTGTTTGATAATGGATTTTCCCTCTAGCCACAGTAGTAAAAATTATCTCCTTACTCTCATACTCAATACTTTTTTATTTTTGACAATTGTTGATATCATTTCTGTAATTCTATATATATATATAAAATTACCTACTTTCTTTTTTAATCATTTGTTTGTCTATTTTTCTTTTATGCATTATTTGAGAAATTTCCCCTAGTTACATCAGTGTAGAATATCTCCTTATTTTCATGTATGTACACATATGTTTTAGTGGTATTGTTTTTTACAGTTAGTCAAGAATCTATTTGAAGAAGATTGTGGTTTATCAAATAAAATGGTGTTTTCATACTACTATTTAGCTTTCCAAGAATTCTTGACAAAAAAGAAACTCATGTCCTGAATTTATGTTTTTGAGTAAATTACCCAATTGGATAATGTTTCAGATTGCTTCTCTATCTTGTTTATCTATTATTCCTCACTGCCCTGATCTATTTTGAGGCCTCATAAATCACTGCTATCTTCATTTACACTTTTTTCCTCACTAATTCCCTTGATAATTTAGACCTCTTGTTACTTCAAATGAATTTTGTCAGTATTTTTTTTCTATTCTACAAAGTATCATTGGTAATTTGAGTGATATAATATTAAATCTATGAATTACTTTGGGTAGAATCATTATTATTATATTGGTGCAGTCCAACCACGGGCAGTGAATCTCTCCTAGTTCATATTTTTGTAGAGTCTTTGTGGTTATAAAAATCTCCCATTTGGTTAGATGTGGTAACAGAGATATTTTATGCATTTCTACTTGTTTGTAATTATTATTCTCTACCTGGTTTCCTACTGGGTGCCTCAAACTCAACATGTTCAAACTAGGTTCCTCTAAAAGCCATCTCTCCTTAGAACATTACTGTGGCATCAAAAAAAATCACTATCTTTCCAGTGACAAAAGTTCACAACCTCAGGGTCATCCTCAATAACACCCTCTTACCACGTATATCCAATCACTTTTCCTATCTTGTTGCATCCATTTCTACATTCCAAACCATCATGCACAAAATTTCTAAAGTGATTTTCTTTAAAAAAATGACTATGTAACCACTCTACTTAAGCTCTATTTGCTCCCCATTATTTTTATCATCAAATATAAATATAAAAATCTTTAAAACCTGATGCCTTTCTATTTTTATTAAATCTTACCCACCTCAGCCCTCTCCTTAGGGTCCAAAGATACTTACATACCTTCTGTTACTTATACACCAAACTTTCTGTCCTAAGTTTGTGACTTTGCATTGCCTGTCCCCATGGCCAAATTGTTATCTTTCTTCACTTCCATGCCTTAGAATCCCAATTTCTGTCAAGACTCAGCTCAAATATTACCTTCCTCAGGAGATCTTTCCCAGTTGCCCCAGATACTGGTTTCTTCCTCTCTAATATTACTTTACGTTTGTTTTTGTATATACTGACATATGTTATTTTCATGATAAGTTATGCTAATTGTTAATTAATGTTGAACCATCCTCACTTACCTGTCATAAATCAAAGTTCACAAAATATTTTTAATATATTGCTATAGTCTATGAGACATTGTAGTATTTAAATTTTAAATCAATACTAATAAGTAAGATAAATCTACCATTCCATTACTTCATCTTGTTTTTACTTGATTTGAGTGACTAGACCATATTTATATCATAATAAAATAGTAAGGTGCATTTTGTATTTATTTTAAGAACTTTTTTGTAGTTTAGGCATTGATTAATCTTTAAATATTTGGATTCCCTTTGGAAAAAAGAAGTGTTATTTATTTAAAAACCATCTTACTTCTTTTTGAACTTCTTTTTAGGATCATAGATTTAAAATTAGAAAGACCATATAAGTCTTCTAGTGTAAATACCCCATTTTTTAGTTGAGAATGTTGAGACAAAGAAAGGTTAAATGACTTGGCCTTGGTTACAAAGGGGATAAGTGACAGTGGTAAGTTAGAAACTAGATCCTTGTCACATTCCCCCACTCCCACCCCAAGATTGGGTTCATTAAAAAAAATTGTTCATTGCTTTATTATTTTCTATGTTTTTAATATTTTCCCATCTGCTTCTTTGCGTATGTTTACTTCTGTTGTGAATTCAATTTGTTTTTTATTTTAATAATTTGACTTTCTTTTTTCTTGATCAGGTTAGCTATTTAAAAGAACAAATTGAACATATTTTTAAAAGTAGCTCTTAATTTTGTTTGTCAGTCTCCCTGTCCCTCCCCCCGTCCCTGTCCCTCCCCCTGTCCCTTTTCCTCCTTCCTTCCCTCCCTCTCCCCTTCCCCTTCCCCACCCACCTAGGGAAATTTTTGTGCTACCAATCTCTGAAATACTTTATGATTAAAAAAAGGTGCATTCCCAACCTCTTAGACCTCACACTTAATGAGAGATGTTTCTCTCATTTCTCTCCCACCCTTCCAGGTGGAAACATTGAAAACTGCTTGTACACTTCCCTGCAGTCTTTTGGGACCCATCCTCATCTCACCCTCTTTTTTCACCAACTGAAAGTGGTTAACTATTAGCCCCAAAATGGCTTATTAGACTTGTTTTTGTTCCTTAATAGTTCTAATTTTCTTTCCTTATTTATTTCATGTTTATTTGATTTTTTTTGGTAGACTATTCTAAGAGGTTTCTTAAGTCTGCATTATAATATAGATCTACCAATTAAGGACTGAGATTATTTGACACTAAAATATTAATTTAGTTATTCATTCTAACTTGTCCTCCTATAGCTTTCATTCCTTAGATTCATCAACCCATTCTTGTCACTTTATTTCTTAGTGGCTCTTAGATAGTATGATAATATTTGTGTCTAAGAAAATCTGACAATAAACAAAATGTCTCTCCCATATCAAATTCAGGGTCTTATCTAGACCTGAACTTAATGAAAAGAAACATACAATTTCTTAATGTTTCATTGCTATCTGGAAGTGTTTAGTTTTCTTCTGTTTAGTCAATTTGCATTTTAAATACTTTGCCAACATCTTGATTCTTTGAAAGAATGTTTCTAAATCTTTCCTTTTGCCCAAAATCCACTATTTGTTTGATGCAAAAACTTAACTCTGGACTCCATTTTACATATTTTGGGGTACAAATTGGTCTTCTTTGCTTTTTGGATTCTCATATTACATCTTCCCATTGATCCAAATAAAAAGGAATAATCTTTTAATATTCTATTTGATTGGAATATGAATGTAGACCATCCTTGATCTATAGTTTTCTTTCTCTGATTTTGTTGTCCTCCCAATATTAGTGTAGTAAAAGGAAATTGGTAGGACTCCTTCCTTGCACATTTTCCCAAATAATTTATACAGTATTGGCATTAATTTTTCTATAAGTGTTTGGTAGAATTCATTTGTAAATCCACCCGGTCCAGAGAATTTTTCCTTAGTGTGCTCATTGATGGTTGTGATTACTTCATCTGAAAACTGCCTATTCATATCCTTTGGCCATTTATCAAATGAGGAATGGCTCATTTTTATAAAGTTGACTCAGTTCTATATACATTTGAGAAATGTGGTCCTTATCAGAGAAATTTGTTAATATTTTTTACAGTTATGTTTACTAATTACTTATTTCCCTCCATTCTGTTTCATCCCTGTTTATCCTGCTCTCTCTTTCCTTTCACCCTGTTCATCCTCCAAATTATTTTGCTTCCAACTTTTACCTCCCCATATTCATGCTCCCTTCTTTTATCCCTTTCCCCTCCTACTTTCCTGTATGGTAAGATAGATTTCTATAACAAAATGAGTATGTATGTCAGTCCCCCTGTGAGCCAATTCCAGAGGGTGTAAGGTTCATGTGCTCTCCTCCCACATCCCTCAAATTCCCTTCCACTGTAAAATCTCTTTCAAGCCTCTTTTATGTAGATAATTTACCCCCATTCTACTTCTCCAATTCCCATTCTCCCTGTGTATTCCTTTTTCTCACTGTGTAATGTTTTTAGATAATTAATGAATTGTATTCAACTCATAGCCATGCCTTCTATATTCCTTCTAACTGCCCTAATAACAGGAAAAGTTTTAGAGTTATAAGTATCATTTTCCCATGTAGAAATATACACATTTTAACCTTATTGAATTACTTATTATTTCTCTTTCCTTTTCAACTTTTTAATGTTTCTTTTGAGTCTTGTATTTGAAAGTCAGATTTTCTACTCAGCTCTGGCCTTTTCAGTGGGAATGTGTGAAACTACTTGATTTCATTGAATACCCAGTTTTCCCCTAAAGGATTATACTCAGTTTTACTGGGTAAGTGATTCTTGGTTGTAACCCTAGCTCTTTTGCCCTCCAGAATATATTATTCCAAGCCTTTAACGTAGAAACTGCTCAATTTTGCACTGTGGCTTCATGATATTTTAAGTTTCATTCTGGCTTCTTGAAATATTTTCTCCTTGACCTGAGAGCTCTGGAATTTGGCTATAATATTCTGTGAGTTTGCATTTGGGGATTTCTTTTGAGAGGTGATCAATAGAACCTTTCAATGCCTATTTTATCCTCCGGTTCTAAAATACCATGGCAGTTTTCCTTGATAATTTCTTGAAAGATGATATCTAAGTCACTTTTTTATCATGACTTTTAGGTAGTCCAATAATTCTTAAATTATCTCTCCTGGATCTATTTTCCATGTCAGTTGTTTTTTCCAATTATATATTTTAAAATTTCTTCTTTTTGCTTCTTTGATTTTGTTTTACTGTTCTTGATGTTTTATGGAGTCACTAACTTCCACTTACCCACTCTACTTTTTAAGGAATTATTTGCTTCACCGAGCATTTTTCCCTTTTTTCCCATTTAGTCAATTCAATTTTTTAAGGAGTTATTTTCTTCAGTGAATTTTTATATCTCTTTTTCCATTTGGTCAATTTTGCTTTTCAAGGTATTTCTAATTTATTGAATATGTATTCCTCTTTTACCATTTAGCCTATTGTGTTTTTAAGGTAGTATTTTCTACAGTATTTTTGTGCCTCCTTTACCAAGCTTTTGATTCTTTTTCATGATTTTCTTGCATCACTTTCATTTTTCTTCTCAATTTTCATTTACCTCTCTTACTTGATATTTAAAATCTTTTTTTAAGTTCTTCCATGCCTGAACCCAATTCACATTTTTCTCTGAGGCTTTGTATTTAGCAATTTTGACTTTGTTGTCTCCTTTCTGATGTTGCATTTTGATCTTCCCCATCACCATAGTCACTTTCTTTAGTCAGAATCTTCTTTTCTGTTGTTTGTTTACTTTCACAGCTTATTTCTTGAGTTTTGACTCAATATTAAGGTGAAGCTTTGTTTCTGGGGTGGAGGCAGCACTGTCCCAAACTTCAGGTTTTTTGTACAACTGTTTTCAGAGATAATTCTGGGGACCTTTAAGCTTTCAGTTCTTTCAACGTAATATGATATAGGGAGAAGAAAGTTCACTACTTTCCTGGCCTGTGGTCTGGTCTATGAATGACCACGAGTGCTCTTTTCTGCCCCAGAATTGTGAATGGAGACCCAGCTCCCCTGTGGCTTCAAGTTCTGATGTGTTAGTGTACTTCCTTGCCCTATGACTGTGACCCATATCTATGTTTGGACAGTGCAACAGAGTCCTGCCCCCAATGCCAACAAAGAGACCCCTGTAATCTCCTTCTGAGTAGTTGGCAGACCCCCTTATCATCTATGAGCTGAGAGGTCCAGAAACCGCCATTGCCACCACTGTTTCAGTCATTCTCAAGGCCTACAAATGGTTTTCTGGGATGAGGCTCACACTGAACTATGTTCCACTCTTACTCTGTTGCAATAGACCTTTCTTGAAGACCTTCTAATTTCTCTTGAGTTGGAAATTTTTTTTTCACTCTGTCCTTTTGTGGATCCTGCCACTCCAGAATTTTTTTTTTGAAGCAGTATTAAAAATTGTTTGGAGGTGTTCTTGGCAGAGATAAGGGGAATCTGAGTCTCTGCCTTTTTTCTGCAATCTTGGCTCTGCCCACATTTTTTTGAACTTTCAATTTTTCATAATTTCGCCTTTAATTTTCATGATTTCCATGTTGTGGTTTAATTGGGGATTTTTAATTTGTTTTTTTTTTCTTTTTTTAGTTCCATTCTCAATTCATTGATGTGCTTTTCTTCTATTTTATTGATGTAAGCATTTAGGGATATACAGTTTTCCCTAACTACTGTTTTCACTGCCTCCTACAAATTATTGTATGTTATCTTACTATTGTTCTCATAAAGTGATTTATTATTTTTATGATTTGTTTTTTGACCCACCCATTCTTTAGGATTTCATTATTTAGTTTTCAATTTTAATCTGTTTTCATGATCATTTATTGAATATAATATTTTTATTGAATTAGAATCTGAAAAGGATGCATTTAATATTTCTGCTCTTCTACATTTGGTTGTCAGGCTTTTATGCCTTAATACATGGTCATTTTGTATAAAAGTGCCATGTACACCTTAGAAAAAACATATTCTTTCCTTATTGTTGTTCAGTCATTTCAGCCATGCCTGATTTTTTGTGGCCCAACTGTGTGATTTTCTTGGCAATGATACTGGAATGACTTGTTATTTTTTTCTCCAGTTCATTTTACAAATGAAGAAATTCAGCAAACAGGGCTAAGCAATTTCTTTACTCTTTTCTGTTCTCATCCAATTTTCTCCAGATGTTTATCATATATAACTTTTCTAAAATTCTATTCATATCCTTACCTCTCTTATTTATTTTATAGTTATATTTGTCTAGTTCTGAGACAGGAAAGTTGAGGTTCCCCACTAGTATAGTTTTTCTATCTATTTTCTCCTTTAACTCATTTAACTTTTTCTTTAGTTATTTGGATGCTATGCCACTTGATGCACATATATTTAGTACTGATACCGTTTCATTATATTTTTATAGTTGCAATCAATTTATTAAAAGAGATGATTGGTTAGGCATCTGCAATAATGACTCCAACTTCTACACTTGGTTCACTGCTGATAGAAGTGATTTGTTTAACAATTTCAGAAGGGCTATGCAAATCAATAAGGTGTTTGTGGGTTCTCATCTAGAACTGATCCCAAGTCTTTGAACCTTCACCACAAGGAGTTTTTCTAGTTGTGATTTGAAGTGTTTTAGTGGGTATTTGAACAGGTCCCTTTACTTTCAAATTTTTTCTTTGACTCCTCTAATACTTTCTCGAGTGATTTTACAATGCAGCTGGTGAGGGTGATCTGTATCCGGTGAATGACCACTTTAATCTCCGCAAGGGTTTGCTGGTGTCTTTGAATGCCATGGCAGTGGAGCAGCTTCTTGACCCACTTATTCCTTGGTGAGAGTGAACAGTGGTTAGTCAGGAGGAGGAGATGTAGGGACTGCTGACTCTATCTGGCTGCAGTAGTGATACCTTCAACAAAGAGGCCCATTTCATTATCTTATGCTGTGTTTTAGCAAGAGGTGGTTTTCCTGCTTATCTCTTTTAATTAAGTCTATTTTTCCCTTTATATTATTTGAGATCATAATTGCTACTCCTTCCTTTTTACCTCTGCTGAAACATATTAGATTAGATAATGAGTCCATTATTTTTATTTTGTGTGTCCTTCTGTTTCAAGTTTTTCTTGTAAACAACATATTGATTGATTTTAGTTTCTAATCCATTCTGCTATCCACTTCCATTTTATGGGTGAGTTCATCCCATTAATGTATAAAATAATGTTTACTAACTATGTATTTCCCTTCAACCTATTTTTTACTATCTCTCCTTTCTCTCTCTCTCTGTCTGTCTGTCTCTCTCTCTCTCTCTCTCTCTCTCTCTCTCTTTTTCTCTTTACCCTATTGCTTCTCAAAAATCAATTTTGCTTCTTACTTGCCTTTATCTAATCTCTATTTTATCACTCCTCTTACTCTTATTCCTTTCCCTTCCTACTTCCCTCTCAGGTAAGATGGAATTACTTTACACAACTGACTGTATATGGCTTTCCTTCTTTGAACCAATTCCAATAAGAGTGAAAATTTCTCATTGACCACTACCCTTGCCTCCTCCAATGTAAAGATTATTCCTTTTGTGCCTCTTTTATGTGAAATAATGTTTTCATTTTTCTTCTCCCCTTTCTCCCTATGCATCCCTCTTTCTCATTCTTTTCTTTTGAGATCATCCTATCATAGTGAACTCATACTGTGCACTCTGTCTGTGTAGTCTGTGTATACTCCTTCAAAATGACTGAATAATCATAAAGTTCTTTGAAGTTATAAGCATAATCTTCCCATATAAAAAGTGTAAACAGTTCAGCCGTATAAAATCCCTTATGATTTCTCTTTCGTGCTTACCTTTTTATGCTTCTCTCAAGTCTTGTGTTTCAATGTCAAATTTTCTATACAGCTCTGGCATTTTCAACAGAAGTGCTTGAAAATCCTCAGTTTCACTAAATATTCTTCATCTTTCTTGTCAATTTTGCTCAGTTGGTTATTCTTGGTTATAACCCAAGCTTTTTGCCTCCTGCATGATTATCTTGAACAAAGTAGCTAAATCTTTCACAGTTAATCATCCTTATAATATTGTGTTTACTGTGTGCAATGTTTACCTGGTTCTGCTCAGTTTGAATCAGTTCATTTAAGTCTTCCAAGGATTTCTGAAGCCACCCTGCTTGTCATTTCTTATAGCACAATAGTATTGTATCACAATTATAAACCACAATTTGTTCAGCCATTCTTCAATTGATGTGTAACCCCCAATTTTAAATTCTTTAGTACCACAAAAAGAGCTGCTTATGTATATTTTGCATATTTAAGTCTTTTCCTCTATTCTTTGATCTCTTTTGAATATGAATCTCATAGTGGTGTTGCTGGGCCAAAGGGTACACAGAGTTTTAAAGAGTTTGGAGCATATTCCAAATTGCTCTCCAGATTGGTTGGATCAGTTCATAATTCTTTTTTCCCTCTTTTTCTGTTTTTCCTTTTTTAAAAAATTATTTTAGATGCAAAGGCCAGAACACATACAGAAGAGAAAAAAGAAACAAAACATATCATAAACTTTAATATTTAAACTTAAATACAAAGTAAGAAAAAAAGCATGTTGTATGCATAGCAGAATATAAGAAGGGATTCAAAATATGTAACAATAAATTTTCATTTCAAGAAAACCTGTATGATAAATAATATAAGTTGTGTTGAAAATTGTCCATCTTTTCTTTGCTCCCTTGTGAGTTTTCTTTTGTGCTCTGCTGAGCACTTTTTCTTTTTTTCCCCTTCCCCACCTCCCAAAAGGCTATAATAAAGTGTAGATATGTTTCTCTATAGCTATAGATATATACATACACACACACACACATATATATATAATATATATATATATATAATATATATATATATATATGTGTGTGTGTGTATAGACATATACTTTCCAAAACATACTCTACTCCTGATCTTTTTATGTTTGTGCATATCTCTTGTTTCCTATCCCTCCTGACTCCTCTACTCTACTTCTACCCACTACCTTGCCATCCTATTACTTGCCTACCCCCCTCCAAGGATCCCTCCACTATCCTCAAATTCCTATAAATCTAAACACCCTTCTATACTCCCCTTTTACCTGTTCCCTCATGCTCCCCTCCAACAATCCCCTCTTGTTCTCTCTCCCTCCCTATACCCCTACCATTTTATTTCTTCTAAATTTAAAAGACTTTTATACTTGTATATATGCCTATTTCTATATATCTGTATCTATCTATCTATCTATCTATCCATCTATCATTCCCTCTTAAACCCATTCCCGATGAAAGTAGATTACCAGAAGTACCAGCCTTCCTCCCACATCTAATTCCTCTGTATCCATTCTTCCTCTTGCATCTCATTTGTATAAAAAGTTGCTCTTTTTAGCTGTTCCTAAATGGTTTTACTTTTTAAATTCATATCATAAGCAGGTCTACCCCAATCTTATGAGCTTGTCAACTATTAATAAGAGCCTTAGACATACATTTTACATCTTACATATATAAAAGATAAACAGTTCATAATTCTACAAATAGTGCACAAGCATTCCTATTTTACTACATTCCCTTTGACATTTGTCATTTCCTTCTTCTGTCTTGTTAGCCAATCTAATTAGGAGGTAGCTCAGAGTTGTTTTAATTTGCATTTGTCTAATCAATAGTGATTTATAACACTTTCATATGACTAGAGATAGCTTTAATTTCTCCATCAGAAAACTGCCTGTTCATATCCTCTAACTATTTATTAATTGGAGACTAGCTCTTATTCTTATAAATTTGGCTCAGTTCTCTATATATCTTAAAAATGAGGGCTTTATCAGAGAAATTTGCTATTTTTTCCTGTTTCTGGCTTCCCTTCTAATCTTGGCTGTCATGATTTTTTGTGCAAAACTTTTTAATTTGATGTAATCAAAATTATCCATTTTACATCTTGTAATGTTCTCTATCTCTTGTTTGTTCATAAAGTATTACCTTATCCATAAAGCAGGTAAAATATTCATGCTCCCCTAATTTGCATATGATATCACCCTTTATGTATAAATCATGTATCCACTTTGAATTTTACAGTGTGAGATGTTGGACTATAACTAGTTTCTGGCAAGTTGCTTTCCAGTTCTCCCAGCAATTTTTGTGAAATAATGAGTTTTCCCCAAGACTTGGATCTTTAGGTTTGTTAAATGCAAGATTGCTATGATCATTTCCTCTGATGTCTTGTGTACCTAATCTACTCCACTGATCCATCTTTATATTTCTAGTCCAGTACCAGATTGTTTTGATGATTATCACTTTTTAATACAGTTTGAGATATGATACTGCTGTGCAACCATCTTCTGCATTTTATTTTTATTGATTCCCTTGATATTCATGGCATTTTGCTCTTTGAGATGAATTTAGTTACTATTTTTTCTACTTCTATTACAACCAGAAGAAGACAACAAAGTCAAAGCTCCTACATCAAAGTATGAATGGTCTCAGAGCATGGAAGAGCTCAAAAAGGATTTTGAAGATCAAGAAAGGGAGGTAGAGGAAAAATTGGGAAGAGACATGAGACTGATACAAGAAAATCTTGGAAGAGACATGAGACTGATACAAGAAAATCTTGAAAAATGAGTCAACAACTTGGAAAAGGAGACACAAAAAATACTGAAGAAAATAACACCTTAAAAACCAGACTAGTAGAAATGGAAAAAGTTGTACAAAAACCTAATGAAAAGAAGAATCCCTTAAAAAGCAGAATGGGCCAAATGGGAAAAGAAGTATAATAATTCATTGAAGAAAAAAAACTGCTTAAATAGTAGAATTGGCCAAATGTAAAAGGAGGTACAAAATCTGAATGAAGAAAATAATTACTTAGATATTAGAATTGAGCAAATAGAAGCTAAAAACTTTATGAGAAATCAAGAAACAACAAAACAAAACTAAAAGAATGAAAAAGGATAGAAGAAAATGTGAAACATCTCAGTGGAAAAACTACTGACCTGGAAAATAGATGCAGGAGACATAGTTTAAAAATTATTGGACTACCTGAGAGCCATGATAACCAAAAAGAAAAATGCCCTAGACATGATCATTCAAGAAATTATCAAGGAAAACTAACCTGATATTCTAGAACCAAAGGGTAAAATAGAAATTGAAAAAAAAAATCCACTGATCACTTCCTTAAAGAGAACAAAAAAATGAAAACTCCCAGGAATGTGCTACAAATTTCAGAATTCTCAGGACAAGGAGAAAATACTGCAAGCAGCCAGAAAGAAACAACCCAAGTATGGTGGAGCCACAATCAGCATAACACAAGATGTAGCAGTTTCTTCACTAAAGGACTAGACAGCCTCTAATATGATATTCTGGAGGGCAAAGGAGCTAGGATTAAAACTAAGAATAATCCACCCAGTAAAACTGAGAAGAATCATTCTTGTGGTGTGAGGGGATGGACATTCAATGATATAGAGGACTTTCAAGTATTCTTTATGAAAAGACCAGAGTTGAGTAGAAAATTTTCCTTTCCAGTACAAGACTCAGGAGAACCATAAAAAGGTAGTCAGGAAAGGAAAATCATAAGGGATTTAATATGGTTGAACTGTTTATATTCTTATGTGGAAAGAGGATGCATGTAACTCATTATAGTTTTCTCATTATTAGGGTAGTTAGGAGTATTATATCTATGTATATCTATATACAGGTAGGTATAGATATATCCATCTCTCTATCTGTAGACCGAGGGCACAAGGTGAGTTGAATATGAAGGGAGGATCTCTAGAAATAAAATTAAGGGGTGAGAGAAGAATGTACTGTGATAAATGGAAAGGGAGAGGTAGAATGGTAGAATGGGGTAAATTATCTCACATAAAAGAGGCAAGAGAAAGTTTTTAAAGTGGAAGGGAAGTGGGGGAGGTTAGAGGACTGGGTGAACCTTATTCTCATCAGAATTGTCTCAAAGAGGGAATAACATCCATTCTCAATTAAGTATGGAAATCTACTTTACCCCACAGGAAAGTGGGAGGGGAAGGAGATAAGAGAAGGGGTGTGTGTGACAGGGAAAGTAGATTGGAGTAGAGGATAATTGGAAGCAAAACACTTTTGAGGAGGGACAGGGTGAAAGAAGAGAGAGAAAAGAATAAATGGGAGGGAGATAGGATGGTGGAAAGTACAGTTAGCAATAGCAAATGTGAAAAATGTTTTAAAGCAAGTTTCTCTGATAAAACCCTCATTTCTCAAACAAATAGAGAACTGAGTCAAATTTATAAACATAATTCATTCCCCAATTTATGAATGATCAAAAGATATGAAAAGTTTTCAGATGAAGTAATCAAAGCTGTCTATAGCCAAATGAAAAAAAAATGCTCTAACTCACTATTGATGGGAGAAATGCAAATTAAAACAATTCTGAAGTACTACCCCATACCTATTAGGTTGGTTAATAGGACAGAAAAGGAATATAACCAATATTGTAAAGGATGTAGGAAAAATGAGACATTAGTGCATGGTTGTGGGAGTTATGAACTGATTTAACCATTCCGTAGAGCAATTTGGAACTATGCCCAAAGGGCTATAAAACCATGCAGGTACTGTTTGTATCCCAAAGGGGTTTAAAAAAGGACATATATGCACAAAATATCTATAGCAGAATTGGAAATTGAGGGCATGCACAACATTTGGGAAATGGCTGAACAAATTTTGATATGTGATTGTGATAGAATACTATTATACTATAAGAAATGATGAGCAGAATGCACTCAGAAAAAAAAAATGGAAATACATGAACTGATTCAAGTGAAATGTACTATATACAAAATAACACCAATATTTTCAGATGATCAGCTTTGAATGACTTAGCTATTCTCAGCAATAAAATGATGCAAGACAACTCTGAAGGACTTATGCTGAAATATGCTATCCATCCTCAGAGAAAGAACTAATAGGATCTGAATGAAGAGTGAAGCATTCTTTTTTAACTTTATTTTTCTTCAGTTTTTTGTGTATATTTTCTTTCACAACATGACTATTACGGAAATGTTCTGCTTGACAACACATGTATAATCTATATGGAATTCCTTGCCTTCTCAATGAGGGGGCATGTGGAGGGAGTAAGGGAGAGAATTCGGGACTCAAAGTTGTACAAATAAATGTTAAAATTGTTTCGTATGTAACTGGGGAAAATAAATTACTAAATAAATTTTAAAAATTAAAAAAATATATTTTTAATATATTGGCTTGTCCTACTCATGAACTATTAATATTTCTCAAGCTATTTAGATCTGACTTTGTAAAAGAGTTTTGTAATTGTGTTCATTAGTTACTGAGTTTGGAGTGGCATATTGACTGCCAAGTGTTTCATATTGTCTGCAGTTATTTTAAGAGGAATTTCTCTTTCTGTCTCTTGCTGCTTGATTTTGTTGGTAATATATAGAAATCGTGAAGGTCTGTGTGAGTTTTTTATATCCTGCAATTTTCTTGAAGTTATTATTTCAAGTACTTTTTCAGTTGATACTCTAGAATTCTTTAGGTATACCATCATATTGTCTGCAAAGAATGATAGTTTCGTTTCCCCATTGCCTATTCAAAGTTATTCTATTTCTTTATACTTTTATTTTATATTTATTATTCATATGTATGTATCATATAATATCATATCTCATGTCATGCCATGTCATATCATGCCATGTCATGTCATATCTAGCATATCATATCATGATCATATTATAATCATATTGTATCGTATTACGTTGAGTTGTGATAATGGACATCCTTGCTTCACCCTTGATCTTAGTGGAAAGACTTCTAGCTTATATCCATTACAGATAGTGCTTGCTGATGGTTTTAGATAGATACTACTTTTCAGTTTAAGGAGAGCTCAGTTTTTCCCTTTGATTTCTAGTGTACTTAATGGGGGGCAAGTGTTGTATTTCATTAAAAGTATTTTTTTTCTGTATCTATCAGGATAATCATAACATTTGTGTTGGTTTTATTATTGATATGGTCAATTATGTTGTTAACTTTCCTAATGTTGAACAGCTTTGCATTCCTGGTGTAAAAACCACTTTGTCACAATGTGTGACCTTTGTAATATATTTATATAGTCTCCTTTTTATTTATTTCAGTTTCTTGAATCAGTATTCATTTGGGAATTTAGTCTATATTTTCTTTGTTTTTGGTCTTCCTGGTTTAGGTCAGTACCATATTTATATCGTGAAAGGAATTTAGTTGAGAGGTTTTTATGCCCTAAAACATGGTCAGTTTTTATGAGGGTGAGGTGTATGTTATTCCTTCTTTGAATCAATCCTAATGTTAATAAAGTTCAAACCTTTCCTATCACCCTTTCATTGTAAAAGCTCTTCCTTTCACTCCGCTTTTATGTGAGATAATTCTCTCCATTCTCTTTCTCCCTTCAGCCTTCTCCCAGTGTATTTCTCTTTCTCACCCGTTTATTTTGAAATCATCTCATCATAGTCAACTAAACCTGTGCCCTAACAATTATAAAGTTCTACTTAGGAGTTACATGTATCATGTTTCAATATAGGAACATAAATATTTTAACTGTTTTGATTCTCTTTTATTTCTCTTTCATGCTTACCTTCTTATACTTCTCTTTACTCTTGTATTTGGAGGTCAGATTTTCCATTCAGCCCTTGTCTTTTCATCAGGAATGGTTGAAAGTCTTCTATTTCATTAATTATCCATCACTCCCCCTCCAAGAGGGATTACATTCACTTTTGCTGTATTGGTTATTCTTGGTTGTAATCCTAGCTTCTTCCCCTTCCATAATAGAATATTCCAAGCCCTCTTATTCTTTAACTTGGCAGCTGCTAAATGTTGTGTGATTCTGACTTTGGCTCCGTGATGTTTCAATTATTTATTTCTGATGACTTGTGATATTTTCTCCTTGATCTGGAAGCTCTTGATTATTATATTTATGGAAGTTTTCCTTTTGGGATCTTTTTCAGGAGGTGATTGGTGGATTCTTTCAATGTTTATTTTACTCTGGTTCTAGGATACCAGGGCAGTCTTCCTTGACAGTTTCTTGAAATGTGATGTTGAAGCTCTTTTTTATTATGGTTTTCAGGTAGACTTAGAATTCTTAAATCATCTCTCCTTGATTTATTTTCCAGGTGAGTTTTTTTCCTTAATGAGATTTTTCACAGTTTTTTTTTTCACTTTTAAAAAAATGTTCTATTGTTTCTTGGGGCCTCATGTAGTCATCAGCTTCCACTTGACAACTAATTGTTAAGGAATTATTTTCTCTTTAGTATGCTTTAACTTTCTTCCCATTTGACAAATTCATCTTTTTAAGGCATTCTTATTTTCTGTAGAATTTTTTTTGCCTCTTTTATTTTTTGGACAATTTTGATTTTTATAATGTTATTTTCTTTAGTATTTTGTGCCTCTTTTTTTTTAATTTAAATTTATTTATTTAACATATTTGGTTTTCAGCATTCATTTTCACAACAGATTGAACTACAAATTTTCTCCCCATTTCTACCCTCCCCCCCACTCCAAGATGGCTTATATTCTGGTTGCCCTGTTCCCCAGTCAGCCCTCCTGTCTATCACTCCCCTCCCCTCTCATCCCCTTTTCCCTTCCTTTCTTTTAGGGCAAGATAAATTTCTACGCCCCATTGCCTGTGTATCTTATTTTTTAGTTGCATACAAAAACTTTTTTTGTTTTTGAACATCTGATTTTAAAACTTTGAGTTCCAAATTCTCTCCCCTCTTCCCTTCGCACCCACCCTCCCTAAGAAGCCGAAGAATTCAACCTAGGACACACATGTATTATTATGTATAACCCTTCCACAATACTCATGTTGTGAAAGGCTAACTACATTTTGCTCCTTCCCAACCCATCCTGCTTTATTGAATTTTCTCCCTTGACCCTGTCCCCTTTCCAAAGTGTTTGTTTTGACTACCTCCACCCTCATCTGCCCTCCCCTCCATCATCCCCCTGCCTTTTATTTTTTTTATCTTCCTCCCTCTTCTTTCCTGTGGAGTAAGATACCCAACTGAGTATGTATGGTATTCCCCCTCAGGCCAAATCTGATGAGAGCAAGGTTCACTCATTCCCCCTCACCTGCCCTCTCCCCTCCTCCCATAGAACTGCTTCCTCTTGCCACCTTTATGCGAGATAATCCACCACATTCTATCTCTCCCTATCTCCCTCTCTAGGTATGTTGCTCTCTCATCCCTTAATTTCATTTTATTTCTTTTAGATATCTTCCCTTCATCTTCAACTCACCCTGTGTCTGCTCTCCCTCTTTTACATATATATATAAACACACATATATATATATACACATACATACATATACACAGATATATACGTATATACACATTCACTTATATATATATATATATATATATATATATATATATATATATACATATGCATATTCCCTTCAACTACCCTAATACTGAGGTCTCATGAATCATACACATCATCTTTCCATGTAGGAATGTAAACAAAACAGTTCAACTTTAGTAAGTCCCTTGCAATTTCCGTTTCTTGATTACCTTTTCATGCTTCTCTTCATTCTTGTGTTTGAAAGTCAAATTTTCTATTCAGTTCTGGTCTTTTCACTGAGAAAGTTTGAAAGTCCTCTATTTATTGAAAATCCATATTTTGCCTTGGAACATGATACTCAGTTTTGCTGGGTAGGTGATTCTATGTTTTAATCCTATCTCCGTTGACCTCCGGAATATCGCATTCCAAGCCCTTCGATCTCTTAATGTAGAAGCTGCCAGATCTTGGGTTATTCTGATTGGGTTTCCACAATACTCAAATTGTTTCTTTCTGGCTGCTTGCAGTATTTTCTCCTTGATCTGGGAGCTCTGGAATTTGGCAACAATATTCCTAGCAGATTTCTTTTGGGGATCTATTTGCGGAGGCGATCAATGGATTCTTTCAATTTCTATTTTGCCCTGTGGCTCTAGAATATCAGGGCAGTTCTCCTTGATAATTTCTTGAAAGATGGTATCTAGGCTCTTTTTGTGATCATGGCTTTCAGGTAGTCCAATAATTTTTAAATTATCTCTCCTGGATCTATTTTCCAGGTCAGTGGTTTTTCCAAGGAGATATTTCACATTGTCTTCCATTTTTTCATTCCTTTGGTTCTGTTTTATAATATCCTGATTTCTCATAAAGTCACTAGCTTCCACTTGCTCCAATCTAATTTTTAAAGTAGTATTTTCTTCAGTGGTCTTTTGGACCTCCTTTTCCATTTGGCTAATTCTGCCTTTCAAGGCATTCTTCTCCTCATTGGATTTTTGGAGCTCTTTTGCCATTTGAGTTAGTCTGTTTTTTAAGGTGTTGTTTTCTTCAGTGTATTTTTCAGTATTTTTTTGGGTCTCCTTTAGCAAGTCATTGACTTGTTTTTCATGGTTTTCTTGCATCCTTCTCATTTCTCTTCCCAATTTTTCCTCTACTTCTCTAACTTGCTTTTCCAAATCCTTTTTGAGTTCTTCTATGGCCTGTGGCCAGTTCATGTTTTTCTTGGAGGCTTTTGTTGTAGCCTCTATGACTTTGTTGTCTTCTTTAGGCTATATGTTTTTGTCTTCTTTGTCACCAAAGAAAGAATCCAAAGTCTGAGACTGAATCTGGGTGTGTTTTCGCTGCCTGGCCATATTCCCAACCAACTAACTTGACCCTTGAGTTTTTCAGTGGGGTATGACTGCTTGTAGACTAATGAGTTCTATGTTCCACTTTTGGGGGGGAGGTGCCAGCTCTGTCACACCAGCACTCCTCCTTCCCCAAGAACCCCCAACCCGGACTGGGCTTAGATCTTCAGCAAGCTGTGCACTCCTTCTCTGATCTGCCACTTAATTCCTCCCACCAGGTGGGCCTGGGGCCAGACACAGCAGCAGCCGTAGCTGCCCCACCTCTGCTGCCCCAGGCGCTGGAAGTGGAACAGCGAACTCCTTCCACTCCTGCAGCTTTTCCCACTAACCTTCTCCACTGTCTTTGGTGTTTGTGGGTTGAGAAGTCTGGTAACTGCCGCAACTCACTGATTCAGGGCACTAGAGCCCCCTCCGCCCAGCTCCTGGTCTGGTTGGTTCACGCTGCTCAGGCTGGGCTCTGCTCCACTCCGTTCCCAGCTCCCAGCTCCCAGCTCCGTGTGGAATAGACCTCACCCAGAGACCATCCAGGCTGTCCTGGGCTGGAGCCCTGTTTCCCTCTGCTGTTCTGTGGGTTCTGCCATTCTAGAATTGGTTCAGAGCCATTTTTTATAGGTTTTTGGAGGGACTCGGGTATGGAGCTCACTCTAGTCCGTGCTTACCAGCCGCCATCTTGGCTCCGCCTCCTTGTGCCTCTTTTTTTAAACAAGCTGTTGACTCTCTTGTCATGATTTTCTTATATCACTTTAATTTATTTTTTTCCAAGTTCCCTTTATCTGTCTTATTTGATTTTTAAAATCTTTTTTTTGAGCTCTTCTAGGAGTTATTGGTAGGCTTGTATCCAATTTTCATTTTTCTTTGAGGCCTTTCTTGTAGCTGCTTTGACATTGTTGTCTTCTTCTAGGTTTCTTTCTTAACCTTCTCTGTTACCCTGGTAACTTTTTATGGTCCAGTTCTCTTTTTCCACCATATTTCTTGACTTTTAACTTTATTTTAAAGTTGGGTGGAGTTGCGAGCTGATCCAGCCATTTTGGAGGGCGGTGTGGAACTATGCCCAAAGGGCTATAGAAATGTTCATACCCTTTGACCCAGTAATACCACTTCTAGGGTTGTATCCCAAAGAAATCACGCAAGCGGGAAAAGGACCCATATGTACAAGAATATTTATAGCAGCTCTCTTTGTGGTAGCCAAGAATTGGAAAGCAAAGGGATGCCCATCAATTGGGGAATGGCTGAACAAGCTGTGGTATATGAGGGTGATGGAATACTATTGTGCCATAAGAAATGGGGATGATGCAGACTTCATAACAACCTGGAAAAACCTACACGACATAATGCTGAGTGAGCGGAGCAGAGCCAGGAGAACCTTGTGCACAGCCACAGATATGTGGATTCCGTGAGGACCAACCCTGACATACTGCGCTTCTCTCAGCAACCTAAAGGGGCAAGGACAACTCCAGGGGACTCACGATGGAGAATGCTATCTTCATTCAGAGAAAGAACTGCGAAGTTTGAATACAGACTGAGGCACACTACATGCTCGCCTTTTCTGCTTCTCTTTTGTTTTTGGTTTTGGGGTTTTTTTTTTGTTTTTTTTTTTGGTTCTGTTTCTTCTTTCTCATGATTCATTTCATTGGTCAAAATTCTTCTCCACGACTTGACTAGAGCATAAATTAATTCAATGCGAAGTTATACATGACAGTTATATGAGACTTCATGCCGTCTTGGGGAGGGAGGGGGGAGGGGAGAGGAGAAAAACTGGAACTCAAAACTATGTAGAACCGTGTGTGGTAAACTAAAAATAAATAAAGGAAAAAAAAAAGTTGGGTTCTTTGATCTGCTTTTGAAGGAAAGCAATTTTAAAGGGGTCAACAGTCTTCATTAATTACATTCACTAGTTCAGGTGAAAAATCAGCACCCTGAACATCAGAGAAAATACAAACAGAGAAAATATAAGCAGAGAATTTAGCAAAGAAAAACAAATAAGGCTCTGACTGCCTGAATCAAAGCAATATTGCTATATACTTTACATACACCACTGGATCGAGAGAGCCTTTACATCTGAGCAGTCAGGGAGCTGTGAACATATGGCTACACAGAGCCTTGACCAGGGAATCAAAAGAACCTTTTCATAAGCGAACCCCCAAAGCAAAATACCAACTCAGAGTATATGTGCGTGTGTGTATATATATATATATATATATATATATATATAGAGAGAGAGAGAGAGAGAGAGAGAGAGAGAGAGCAACATAACAACTCATTATCAGAGTAGCCACACGACCTTAAACAAACACAAAAGTACATAACATAACATAACATAACATAACATAACATAACATAACATATCCTTATTTGGGGGTCAAAATCTTTGGGAAGTGAGCAAGCTCTTTCTCTCTCAGATCAAAACAAAAACGTCCAAATAAAAGTTCTCTTGTGGGGTGCGACCTTCTCCCCATGCTGCCGTTGCAGGCTCCCTCCTGCCACTCTCAGGTACATGCTCTAATGAGCCAAATCTCAGTCTTAATACTACTCCAGCCCCCACTTCCAAGTCCAGAGGGGTAGCTGGGTGACAAAGCCTACAGGGTGGTTCCACTGTGTTACAGCACTTCCCTCTACCCATCGTAGACAGCTCTACCCCTCCTGGGTCCTAAACCATCCCAGGGGAACCCAGCAGGAAATCGCATGCAGTGCTCCTGCTTTGCTACGAAGTTTTTATCTTGCACTGAATTCCAGGGCTGAATTCCTAGCTCTGGGGTTCTTCCTCTTGCAGGGGCCAACTGCTCCTGGCTCTTACATGGGTCTGCATGCAGGCAGCTCTCCCCTCCTATTTCACGGTTCTCCTCACCAGGGTTGGCAAGCAGGCAGCTCTCTGCTCCTGCTCCAGGGTTCCATCCCAAGCTTTCATAGCTCCAGCCTGGGCTCTGAATACAATACATGTTGCAGGGCCTTCACTTCTCTGGCACAGACTGGGGCAGGGCTACTCCACAGGAGCCCTGCCCTGACTCTGGCCATCCCCACCTCCCACAAGCTTGTTTTACTCCCATAGCTGCTGCTCTGACCTCTCTCCTCAGGATTGCTATTGGGGTAGGGAGGGGGAAGGAGAGGTTACCTCCCAGGGTCCCTGCTGGGGGCACGCAGGAAAATGCTCTCATCACTGCTACTCACCTGCTTCCCCTCAGGCTGCTGCTGCTCCTAGGGCTCCACAGAACCATAGCCACCACAAGTACAAAGAGCAATCCAATAAGTCAGAAATATCCAACCACTATCCCAGTCCCACAAAACCCCATACTTTCCAGATCCTGGCTGACTATGTCATATGTAGCAGCAAGCACCCTAGCATACCCGGGATGGCCTGTTAGCACATATTCTTTGATCTGCTTTTAAAGGAAAGCAGCTTTAAAGGGGTTAACAATCTTCTTTAATTACATTCACTAGTTCAGGGGATAAGTTAGCACCCTGAACATCAGAGAAAATACAAGCAGATTATTTAGCAAAGACCAACAGACAGGGCTCTGATTGCCTGAATCAAAGCAATATTGCTATACACTTTACATACACCACTGGATTGAGAAGATCTTTACATCTGAGCAGTCAGGGAGCTCTGAACATATGCCTATTCAGAGTCTTGAGCAGAGAATCAAAAGATCTTTCTCATAAGCCAACCCGCAAGGCAAAATACCAACTCAGACTATATATACACACTACATATACACAGAGCCTGAAGGCATCACGACCCCTGTAACTCAGTGCCTAATCAACTTAGTACCAGAAGGTCTGAAAGCCTTCATACAATCAAGCCTCCCCTAAGCAAGTTTCCCTTAATGGACTCAATGTGAGGCCTATTAATGGGTAGGGAAGATCTTCATATCCCAATAATATTACAGTTGGGCTGGAAAATTGTTTCACCTGAACTATCATTGGTATTGCCACTCCAAAATTTGAGTTGAAGCATTATTTTAGAATTGCTTGGAGGGAAATTCAAGAGAGCTCATCTGAGTGCTTCTCTATTTTGCTATCTTGGCTCCACCTGCTCCTGCTAGTACCAGTATTGCTTAGTCAAAGGGATTTGCAGAGTTTTATAAACCTTTGGGCATAGTTTCAAATTGGTCTCCAAAATCATTGGACCATTTCACAGTTCTACCAACAGTGCATTGGTGTGCCTGTTTTCATATATCCCCTCTAGCATTCATCATTTTCCTTCTTTTTTGCTATCTTAGCCAATCTTATGGATGTGAGGTAGTATTTCAAAGTTGTTTTAATTTGAATTTATTCAATTGGTGATTTCAAACTTTTAAAAGTGACTATTGATGGTTTTTTTCCCCTGAAAACTGCTTCTTCATATCCTTTGACCATTTATCAATTGGGGAATGCCTCTTTTGGATAGTTTGACTTAGTTACTTATATATTTAAGAAAAAAGGCATTTATCAGAGAAACATTAAAAAACTTTTTTTCCAGATTGCTGTTTTCCTTCTAATTTTTTCACCATTGGTTTTGTTTGTTCAAAATCTTTTTAATACAATGTATTTAAAATTGTCCAATTTATCTCCTATGAACCTCTTTATCTCTTGTTTGGTCATGCACTCTTCCCTTATCCATAGATCTGACAGATATTGAATTGATTTTCAAAAGCATTCAATAATATAGATCCACTGATTTTAGGGTTATTACAGAATTCATTATACTGTCTGCACTTTCCTTGTGCTATATTTTCTCAATTTGATTTTCCTCTAAAAGTCCTTATTTATGGAGATGACTTTTTTCTTAAAATATTTGTTCCAAAAATCTTTGTGGGTACAAAAGTTATTTCCCATCTGGTCACGCCTGTACTATCAATTACCCAGATCCTCTAATTAAAGTAAATGATACAGTTCAGATTGATTTAGAATCACTGATTTTATCAAGTTTGATACAGTCAACCTATGTATGGTGATGGGTAGAGCTAATTTGGGTTGAATTGCTGTGATCACAAACAAGGAGAAACCCCCTGGCTCTTTTGATGTTGTCCATGTAAAAGATGCCAATAGCAATAGTTTTGCCACTACATTCTCAAACATTTTTGTTATTGGCAAAGGTAATATGCCTTGGATCTCTCTTCCCTGAGGAAAGGGTGTCAGCATTACAATTGTTGAAGGAAGAGGTAAGAGACTGGGTGCTAAGTAGAGCAGTGGCTAAATGATTGCAGATAAGAATTTGTAGGGTTTCAATCAAATTGGGATGTTACTATTTTAACAAAAAAAATGTAATTACCCTACAAAATCATAAAATAAACAAAATAAGAAAGAGGTAAATTAGCTCAGTTTTATCAAGTGAAATTGAACAAGCTATAAATGCCTTTCTCTTATTTTCTTGGATTAAGGTACTGTGGGGATGAATGTTGCATAAAATGTTAGAAGATGTAGTTGTATTGGTTTTGCTTAACTGCTTTTCTTTGTTACATAGGATGGCTCACTGATTGGAGGATGGGGTGAGGACATATCCCAAATGGTTGTTGTGAAAAAAATATATCAATGAAATGTTAAGAAAAAAAATGTGTTCCTTTCTCCTCCGTTTTCAGCTTCCTCCTCTCTTTCTGAACATGCTGATTTTTCTTTAGCTTCCTTGCTGTAAATATCCATATTACCATGAGTCTTTTTTTCCATTTTATAGTTTCAGGAGTCTTTATCCTTTTCCCTGCCATGTCTGCCTGTTCTTTCTTTCTTAAACCATAGGGTAGGATTCCAATCCTAAATGGCTAAAAATGACCAATTGGGACACTACTTCAGAGAACCTTTGAAAGTCCCTTGTAGTGGAGCTCTTGTCTCTGTCTTTCCCTGTCTCTGCTTCTTTACCCAATTTTCCTTTTGGTGGATGATTTTAGTCTCTGCTCTTGGATAAGGTATGAGGCTGTCCCAGGGTGAGAGTTGGCCAGGGCTCTGGAACACTTTGGAGACAGAAAACTAAAAAGATTTTGCACTGTATTGTTTTTCCAGCTTTCTCTCATTTTTCCCCATTGGCTCTCTACTTCTTCCTTATAACGCTAAAACACAAAAATAATCAGTAATACACAGTCCTTTCCTTTCTTGGGATGGAATTACATCTGTAATGCTTCCTTCTGTGATCACTGGATTTCATGATACTTCTCAATACATGGGGAAGAAATAAGTTGCTCCACATTTCCTCTCATCCAAGATGCAGCTTTAGTCTTGCCCTTCTTCAACTCTGATCCTTTTTCTCATCTTCCTCCTATATTTCTCTATAAATCAATCACAGTCATGCAATTCAATTTTGGCCTTTGCAGTTTTTCCTTAAGCATCTGATCTCTCTGATATCTGTTATCACTCTGTTGGACTTTCACCTGATAAATGGGGTTGCAGAAATACAATCAGGTATTTTCTTTTGCCACCGTTATCAAAGGGTACTAAAAATGACTACTTAAAAATTTATTCTTTGTTCTTTTTCTTTGCCACGATTTTCTGATAAATGAAAGGAACTTGCCATGAACAAGGGCTCTGAGACTCTCCATTTGGTGAAGTGTCCTAATTTTCGCATTACAAGAGGACATTTGCTATCTTACCAATATACACCTGTATACAAATTCTTAGAAGTAAAAACAAAAGATTCCCTTTCCTTTTTGCTTCACTTGTCAACTATTCAATGAGATCTTAGGTCAAAAGTATTAAAATATGGATAGCAGTCTTTGTGGTTATGTAATTATTGTATTTAAGACAAAAATATTTCATGGGAGGAGAAGTGGAGAAGTGATTTATATCAGCTTCCAACTTTCTCCCTTGAGTTTAAAGATTGTGGTAGTGATTTTTGAAAATTTGCTTCCAGATTTGATAGTATCACAATGATTCATTTTATCTTCGGTTATAGAAATGCTCATGTCATGGTGCGTGAATGGAAACAATATCTTGATTCAGAGTTCATATAAGAGTAGCAAAACACATTTTGTGGTCCTCAGAATTATATTTTCCAAAAGCATTGCAAAGAAAAGACATTAGTTTACTAAAGACCAAGGGTCTTCCATTAGTAATTAAAATTTATTGAGTCAGTTCAGCAGTAACTACCTGTGAACGGACTGTGAAAGAATTTTAGTTAATGTATACCTGTCAATTGGCAAAGCTATATAATGACTCTCTGTCAAAAGAAGGATTTTAAAATGATCTTTAAGCTTAGTTTCTTAATGAATATTGGCTTTACATAGCAGTTATCCTAGAGAGATTCAAATAGCCATAGGGCAAAAGGTGCTTAAATGGTACATGAAATTCTAGACTTACTGGAGTAATAATAATGTAAGGCAGCATATTGTAGTAGAAAGAACAGTGACTTTGGAGTTGAAGGACCTGAGTTAGATTCCTAATGATATCAATTAATTCCTCTATAATTTTATGCTATTTACTGATCTCTAATCTTATGTTCTTTGTATGTAAAATGAGGAGATTGAAGTAACAATCTCTAAAGTCTCTCCCAGCATTAAATCTATGGACCTTATCACAACCTCAAATTCCCCTCTCCCGTCCCTCAGTATTTTATTTGGTGAGTAAACCTTGATCTTACTTCATTTCCCCACTTTCCAATCTCAATTAGATAGTTAACCAAATCAACTCCCAATTGTTATCAATTCTGGAATTCCTGTCCCTTTCATTTCATCAGTGCTGCTCTTCCTTCACCAAACCAAAGCCCTGGCTTACTCCCATCTTGAGCTTGCTCCGTTCCTATTTATATGGTGAATGGATATAGAAGATTAAATGAAGTATTCATGTATCCTATACAAATTAAAATGGGCCCTCTCTTCAAGTCCATCCTTTTATTCCTTCATTCCCTATAGAACTTCTCAGTCAAGAACTTATGACTTACTTTTTTGAGCAAATTGGAGCCATTTGCCATAAGTCCTCTTCTTCATTTCACTATCTGTTATCTTCATCTCTCACTCTGTCCTCATTTTCTCTATTCTATTAAAACAAAGTGACCCTTTTCATTTTCAAGTCAAACCTTTCTGCACATATCTTTGATCCTATTCCCCCCTCTACACAAGCATATTATCCCTTCGATTATTCCCTCTCAGGAATCTTCAATCTATGTTTTACATATTGGTTATTTCTGTAGTGCTTTCAATTAATTAAGTGACTTGCTCAGGGTCACACAGCTACTAAGTGTCTGAGGACTAAATAGTAACTGTTTCTCTTTTGAGCAGGAGCTCTGAGGGGTTTCCCCTGCCAGTTTGATTTTTTTTTTGAGTTTTTGATTAAAGGGGCCATTCCTTGATTAACTTCTTAAAGAGGCCTGTTCACTGAATGGGTATTACCTCACTCAAAGTGAGAACCTGACATGACCTTAGCCTGAAAGGGCCAGGGTTTCCTAATGCATCCTGGGCCCCCTCCAGTTGTCCTGGTGAATATCAGGACTCAAATTTCTAAAAACAAATGTTGTCTCTGGAGGAGAAAATGAGGCTGGTGACTTTGCACAGCCCTCCCTCACTCAAATCAAAGTTAACTGCAAGTCATGTCATCATTTACCTGATGCCATGGTCCTCTTTGAGAATAAAGGACAAACACAATTGCTTTCAAATATGTTGAAGTCCCCTTAACCTCTCTCCATTACCAATCTCTTTTGAATCCACTCTCCACTGTGGCTATTGTCCTATATACCTCTGTCCTTTCCCAGACAAATTCTGAGGTCAATTAGTGTAGATTTATTGAGTCCATTTTACCCCATTTTACTGCCTATTCAACCTCACCAATATGTCTTCTGACTTTTTTCCCACTGTTTTCTTTTTTAAATTTATTTTTAGTTTTCAACATTCATTTCCACAAGATTTTGAGTTACAAATTTTCTCCCTATCTCTACAGTACCCCCCCCACTGCAAGATGGCATGTATTATGATTGTCTTCTCCCCAGTCTGCCCTCCCTTCTATCAACACACTCCAACCCCCTCCTTTTCACCTTTCCCTTTACTTGCTTGTGGCACAAAATAGATTTCTATACCCCATTGCATTTATATCTTATTTCTCAGTTGCATGTAAAAAAATAATTTTTTAACATTTGTTTTTAGAACTTCGAGTTCCAAATTCTCTCCCTTCTTCACTACCCACCCACACTCCTTGGGAAGGCAAGCAATTCAATATAGGTTATAAATGTGTCATTATTCAAAACACTTCCATGATAGTCATGTTGTGAAAGACTAACTATATTTCCCTCCATCCTATCCTGTGCCCCTTTATTCAATATTCTCCTTTGACCCTATCCTTTTTCAAAAATGTTTGCTTTTGACTACCTCCTCCCCAAATCTGCCCTCCCTTCTATCATTCCCTCTTCTTATCCCCTTCCCCTCTACTTTCCTGTAGGGTAAGATACACAATTGAGTATGTATGCTGTTCCCTCGTTAATCCAAATCCTTTGAGAGCAAGATTCACTCATTACCTTTTATCTACCCCATCTTCTCTTCAATTACAACAGCTTTTTCTTGCCACTTTTATGGGAAATAATCTACCCCATACTATCTCTCCCTTTCTCCTTCTCCCAAAATATTCCTCTCCCACCCCTTAATTTTATTCTTTTACATATCATTCTTTCATATTCAATTTACCTTGTGTCCTCTGTCTATATAAATGTGTATTCCCTTCAACTACCCTAATACTGAGAAAGGTCTCATGATTTACAAATATCATCTTTCCATGTAGGAATGTAAAAAAAAAACAGTTCAACATTAGTAAATCCCTTATGATTTCTCTTTCCTGTTTACCTATTCATGCTTCCCTTGATTCTTGCATTTGGAAGTCAAATTTTCTATTCAGCCTTGGTTTTTTCATCAAGAATGCTTGCAAGATCTCCATTACATTGAAAGTCCAAATTTTGCTCTGAAATATTATACTCATTTTTGCTGGGTAGGTGATTCTTCGCTTTAATCCTAGCTCCTTTGACCTCAGGAATATCATATTCCAAGCCCTTCAATTCCTTAATGTGGAAGCTGGTAGATTTTGTGTTATCCTGCTGTGTTTCCACAATATTCAAATTGCTTCTTTATGGCTGCTTGCAATATTTTCTCCTTGACCTGGTAACTCTGGAATTTGGTGACAATATTCCTAGGAGTTTTCTTTTCGGAATGTTTTTCAGGAGGTTGGTTGGTGGATTCTTTCAATTTCTATTTTGCCCTCTGGTTCTAGAATATCTGGGCAGTCTTCTTTGATAATTTCTTGAAAGATGATGTCTAGGGTCTTTTTTTGATCATGGCTGTCAGGTAGTCTGATAATTTTAAAATTATCTCTCCTGGATCTATTCTCCAGGTCGGTGACTTTTCCAATGAAATATTTCACATTGTCTTCCATTTTTTCATTCCTATGTTTCTGTTTTATAATTTCTTAATTTCTCATAAAGTCACTTGCTCCATTCTAATTTTTAGGCAGTATTTTCTTCAGTGGTCTTTTGGATCTCCTTTTTCATTTGGCTAATTCTTCCTTTTAAGGCATTCTTCTCATTGGCTTTTTGGACCTCTTTTGCCATTTGTGTTACTTTATTTTTAAGGTGTTATTTTTTCTCAGTATTTTTTAGGTCTCCTTTAGCAAGTTGTTGATGCATTTTTCATGATTTTCTTGCATCACTCTCATTTCTTTTCCCAATTTTTCCTCTGCTTCTCTTACTTGATTTTTATATTCTTTTTTAACTTTGTCATAGTCTGAGACCAATTCATATTTTTCTTAGAGGCTTTTGATGTAGGCTCTTTGATTTTGTTGACTTCTTCTGGCTGTATTTTTTTATCTTCTTTGTCACCAAAGAAAGATTCTGTAGTCTTGGTCCTTTTGTGCTGCCTGCCCATTTTCCTAGCCAATTACTTGACTTTTGAGCTCTTTGTCAGGGTATGTCTGCTTTCAGAGTAGAGAGTACTTTGTCCCAAGCTTTGCGGCTTTTGTGCTGCTGTTTTTAGAGCTATTTCTATTCTGAGATGGTATGATACTCGTCTCCTGGTTTATGGTCTGGTTTGTGAGTGCAGGCACTCCTTTATGCCATGTAACTACAAGGAGGACCCCCTATCTACATGCACTAGAAGCTCTGCCACACTAGTGCTCCTCCTTCTCCAAGGGCCGCTGACCAGGACCGCAACCCAGATCCAAGCAGGACAAAGCAAGAGAACCCTTCCTCAGTTCCAGCAAAGAGATCCCTGTACTCCCACTCTGATCAGTGTCTTGATTACCCCTATGATCTGTGGGCCTGGAGCTCCAGAAGAAGCCACTGCAGCTGCAGCTACCTCCACCACTCTGGGGCTGGGGTTGGACCATTCACTTCTCTTACCCATGTCCAACAGTTTTCCCACTGACCTGCTACATTGTCTTTGGTGTTTGTGGGTTGAGAAGTCTGGAAACTGCCACAGCTGCTAGCGATTCAGTACCCTGAGGTTTGCTCTGCATGTTCTGCTCCAGCCTGGTCTCTTCTGGTGTGGCCCATGCTGGGATACACTCTACTCCCAGCACAGTGCAACAGGCCCTTCCCAGAGACCATTCGGGCCATCTTGGGCTGGGGACATGTTTCTCTGTCATTTTGTGGGTTCGATAGCTCTATAATTTGTTTAGAGTCATTTTACAGGTGTTTGGAGGGATTTGGAGGAGAGCTCAAATGGGTCCCTGTTTTCATGCCACCATCTTGGTTCTACTCTCTTTTCTACTCTTTTCAAAGTAACCAGTGATCTCTTAATTGGAAAATCTTATATTTTTTCAGTTTTCAGCCTTCTTAACTCCTCTGCTACTTTTGGCACTGTTAAATATTCTCTCTCCTGAGTACTACATCATCATCATCATCATCATCATTATCGTCATCTTCTTCTTCTTCTTCTTCTTCTTCTTCTTCTTCTTTTTCTTCTTCTTCTTCTTCTTCTTCTTCTTCTTCCTCCTCCTCCTCCTCCTCCTCTTCTTCTTCTCTACAGATGCTTCACAGATTCATATATCCAGTGCTATTCTCTCCTTAATTTCAGTACCACTTCACCAAATACCTATTGGACATTTCAAGAAGCATAGCAAACTCGACATATACAAAACACAATTTATGACTGAATTCATCACCTTTAAATCTGTTACTCTTCCAAATATTGTTATTTCATTTGAAAACATCACCATGTTTCCAATCTCCCTGTGCTGAAACTTTGATCTTATCCTAGATTCATTATTCTCTCTCACACGAGATATCCAATGAGTTGATAAATCTTGCTAGTTCTACCTCCACAACATTTTTTTATATCCAACTTCTACTTTCTACTCACACAATCATCACATAGTTCAGACCTCCATAGCAATCACCTATATTACTGCAATGGCTTTTTGACTCATCTCCATGACCCAATCCTTATAATTTCCAGTCTATATCCTACACACAGAAGCTACATTGACTTCCTCAAGCACTAATCTGACTATGTCACTCTTGTAGTCAACACATTTTAGTGCCCTATAAATGCTTCTAGAATGAAATATAAATTTCTGTGTTAAACTTTTAAAGATCTTCACAATCTGATACAAACTTACTTCCCCAGTCTCATTGTATATTACTACTACTTCCTCATTCTGTGGTCTAGGTGAACTTTCTTTCCCTCTGTTCACCACACAAGGTACACTATCTCTTGCTTGCAGACCTATGTGGTGAAACTGTTCAAGCATAACCTTCTCTATAAACTCGTTCTCATGTTCTCCAACTGCTAGTCTCCTCCCTCAATAACTATCCTGTATTTAAATAGCTTATGTTTTCTTAACTAGCCCCCTCCCTCTATAATTTTCTTTTTTTTTACTTATCATGTATTTAACTACCTTACATTTATATTTATTCTTTATGTAGCTCTACGTGTACTTCTCTCTCATTAGAATACAAGATCTTTGAAAATAGAGATTCTTACCTTCTTTGGATTTGTATCTCTAGTGGCCATAAAAGTATCTGACATACAATAGGCACACAATAAATGTCTGTTAATTGGTTGATGCGTCTAGTATAACATCTTTCCTGGAGCTACTTCCCTAACTCATTCATACTGATAGATCAGTTCCATACTCAGGTGACTACCTCAGTCTTCTGACTCCAAACTTTTGTGAGTCCTAACAGAACTCGAGAGCATGAGCCTCTACAATGAGTTCAACTGTAATAGTTAAACAGCAGATTCAATATATCTACAACTTTCATCCACTGTATTTATACACAGCTTCCATGGGAAGACTAAGCACAAACCTAGGGTACACTTATAATCAGATATAAATGAAGGGAACACAAAAGCCCTGTCCAAGGCAACCCTTGACTCAGGAACTGAAGTAATACAATTTCCTATTATGTAATCTTCATAATGTTTCCAACTGGGCCCAACTTCTTGAATGGATGTGTTTTTTTTTAATTATTTTTTCTGGTGGACTGTAGATCTATTCATCTCCATGGCTTAACATTTGATTTCCAGGGCAAGTTCTCTTTTGTATCTATTTTTGTCTTTATCTTCTGCTGCCAAAGGTTTTTCTCTGCAGCTGACTTCTGCCAGAAATACTGCTCTTCTCTATGTCTGTATCTCTATAGAGAGTGTGTGGCTCTGCTCCCTCAATGTTCCCAGGCTTATATTTAAGGGATATCTTGGCTGTGGCCAACTTTCATCTAGCCAATAGCTGGTTTCCTCTTTCAATTCAATAGAAAATGTCTAAAAATGAAAAAAGAGCTTGGGCCATCTTCATTCTATGTTATTGTATAAATAGCCCATTACCTCTACTATCCACCCATTATTTCATATTATTAAATCAACTAACTGGTTGGAAGTAGGCATAGGAAATGCAAGTATCCCCCTCCAGATTACATTATAAACACATATTCAAGTTCATTTTATTTTGCTTTTCAATATACTCAATTTTCAAATATCATATAGCTAAAGTTAGGATCACACAAGATTTACAAGCTACCATGATGAAAGAGCAAAAGATATAGAATAGGCCATGCTAGAAGGAAAAGGAACATGAATAACCTACTTGATAAAGTGAAGTATAATCACATAAAGAAAAAAATACACATACATATGTATATATATATGTATTATGTGTGTGTTTGTATATATGTATATGTATATATGCATATGTGTGTATTATATGAATATGAAAATATGTACATATGAATAAATAAACAAACACATGAATAAACAAGTAAATAACTATATTATACATATGCATATATATGTATGTATATATACATATATATATACATACATATATGTAGGACTTTCAAGCATTCCTAATGTAAAGAACAGAGCTGAATAGAGAATTAGACATTCACATTCAAGACTCACTAAGAGCATGAAAAGGTAAACATGAGTGAGAAATTAGGAGGTATTAAACAAGGCTAAAATCTTTACATGCTTATGTGGGAAGATGATACATATAACCCCTAAAATCTTTATCATCCCTAGGGCAGTTGGAGAGAACTTATTTGAACAAAAGACACAATGTGATCTTATTGTATTGGTATGATCTTGAAAGGATGACAGAAAAGGATTCAATGGCAGAAGGGAGAAGGAAAATGAAAAATAGATAAAATCATTTCACATAAATGTGACACGAAGAAGAGTTTATACAGTGGAAGTGAAAAGGCAGATTGGGCAATGTTTGACTCTTATATGAAATGGTTTGAAGAGGGAAGAACATATAAACACACAGATTTGGGTACAGAAAATTATCTTAGCCAACAGGGAAGTAGGAGGAAAATAGGTAAAGATAAACCTGGGCTGATAAGAAGAAGAGCAAGTTAAGGGAGGAAGTGGCCAGAAGCAAAACAGATTTGTGAGTAGGGTATAGGGTAAAAATATGAAGGACAGATATAAAAGAATGGGATGGAGGGAAACACTGAGTTAATGACCATAAATGTGAATGTTAATGGGGAAAACTCACCTATAAAAAGAAAGAGAATAGCAGAAAAAAATTAGGAACCAGATTTCAAAAAAAAAAAACAACATTGTTTACAAGAAACATACTTGAAAAATAAAAGATACACAAAGAGTTTAAATAAGGAGCTGGAGCAGAATCTATTATGCTTCAGCTAAAGAAGAAAAAAACAGGAGTAGCAATTATGATCTTAGCTAAAGTGGAAGCAAAAGTATATCCAATATGAAAGAGCACAATAAGGGAAGTTATATTTTGCTAAAAGATGCCATAGACAATGAATTAACAGCAATACTGGACATATGTGCACCAAATGGCACAGCATCTGATTTCTTAGAGGAAAAGTTAAATGAGGTATAGAGAAAATAAATAATAAAACTGCCATTGTTGTGGAACCTCAAGTTAGCCTTTTCAGACCTATATAATGTAAGCACAAAATAAACAAGAAAGTAGTTAAGGAGATGAATAGAATTTTGGAAAAGTTAGATGTGATGGCCCTCTAGAGAATTTTGAATAAAAATAAAGAGGAGTATACATGGCACCTTGACAATAACAAAATAACAAAGGCAAAATCATAATCTTCAAATTGATAATATAAATAGATTCATAAATGGAATCTGACAAGAATGGAAGCTAAGAAGCATAGGGACAAATGGAGTTTTTCTCAAAATGGTAAGTTTTTGTTGTTGTTCATCCTTTATTTTCAAATAGAACAATGACATCACAGAGTGGTGTCTTGACTTCTACATGTATCAGATTTAAGTGAAGCAGAGCTGTACAAAGTCATCAGCCTCACACTCTCTTTCAGAGAAGTACACTGGCAAGACAAAAGTCAGGTGATGGCCTGGGACACAGTGGATGACCTAGGTCTTTTTGATGTTTGATCCAGCTCTAAGCATTTCATCCTCTTAAACATTCTATACCTGATAAGTAGAACTTAAACCAAGAACAAATATTATCTCTAAAGTGCATAAACCAGAAATCTTCCTAATAAGATTAGGGTTGAAGCAAGGATGTTCATTGTCACCAGTAGTATTAAATATTATACACAAATGCTAACTACAGCAATAAGGCAAGAAAAAGAAATTAAAAGAATAAACATAGGCAATGAGAAAACAAAAATATCACCTTTTGCATATATCATGTGATGATTTACTTAGTGAACCCTAGACAATCAACTAAAAATCTCATCAAAATGGTTAACAAATTCAACAAGATATACAACAGGATATAAAATAAATCCACACAATTCATCAACATTTCCATATATTACCAACTAAACCCAGTAGCAAGAGATAGAAAAATTCCAATTAAAATTACTGCAGACAGTATAAAATATTTAGGAGTCTTACTGCCAAGACTCAGATATGAACTATATGAACACAATTACAAAACACTCTTCATGCAAATAAAGACAAATTGAAATTATTGCAAAACTATTAATTCATCATAGGTAGGCTGAATCAATACAAAGTGATGATGCTACCTAAATTAATTTATTTATTCAATATCATAAAAAAGTACCAAAGAATTACTTTGTAGAGCTAGAAAATATAATAATAAAATTCATCTGGGGAAACAAAATGTCAAGTATATCAGGGGAATTAATGAAAAAATAGAAAGGAAAGGTGCCTAGCAGAAGCAGATCTTGAACTATACAGCAAATGAGTAATCACAAAAATAATTTGGTACTGGATAAGAAATAGAGTGGTTGATCAATGGAAGAGATTACCTATATATTAAATAGAGAAGTAAATGATCACAGTAACGTACTGTTTGATAAACCTCCAAATCCTAGCTATTGGGGTTAGAAGTCACTCTTTGACAAAAACTGCTGGGAAACTGGAAAGTAGTCTGGCAGAAACTATCCATAGACCAACATTTCACACCATACATGAAGATAAGCTCAAAATGAGTGTTTAATTTTGGCACAGAAGGTGATATCAAAAGCAAATTAATGCAATATAAGAAAAAATTACCTGTCAGATATATTGATAAGGGAGTATTTCATGATCAAAAAAGGATAAAGTGATTCACCAAAGGCAAAATAGGTAATTTTATTACATAAAATTTAAAAGTACGGTAAAAAGAAAACCAAATACAACTAAAATTAGTTTTAAAAACCAGGAAACTGGTTAAAAATAGTTACAGAAAATTTCTCAGACAAAAGCCTCATTTCTCAAATATATAAGAACTGAGACAAACTTATAAGGATAATAATAAGAATCCCCAATAAATAAAAACTCAATGGGTATGAACAGTTTTTAGAGGAAAAAAATCAAAACTATCTATAATGACATAAAAAAATCTCTAAATCACTAATACAGAGATGTAAATTAAAACCACTTTGAGGTACCACCTCACACTGTTAAAAATTGGCTAAAATGACAGAATATATCTAATCATGACAAATGCTGGAGGGGATATTGAATAATAAGTATATTAGTGTACTCTTTGTAGAGTTGTGAACTAATCTAATCATCTGAGACCAGTTTGAAACTATACCCAATGGACTACAAAACTCTGCATATAGCCTTTAATCCAACAATACAATTACTAGGCATAGGCCCTGAAGAGATCCCCCCAAAAAGGAAAAGGACTCATAAGTAGAAAAATATTTATGGCATACATTTTTTGTGTGTGGTGGTGGCAAGGAATTGAAAACTGAGGGGAAGGTCATCAACTGGGGAATGACTAAAGAAGTTATGTTATATGAATGCAATGGAATAGTATCATACTATAAGAAATGAAGGAGATGGTTTCAGAAAACCTAGAAAGGCTTACGTGAACTGATGCAAAGTGAAATGAACAACATGAAAACAAGATTTAGTAATTGATCAACATAATCTACCACAACAAATTGGAAGTGAAACAAATCAGGTACCTTTGGCAGCTTTGACTGGTGGATTAATTCATAGAGGAGATTATAAAAGATAAATGATTTCAGTTACATGAAAAAGCTCAGTCACATGAAAAAAAATTTTATAGGAGCAAGCTTAATTCATCTAGGATAAGAAGGGAAAAAATCAATTGGAAAAATTGTATCAAATGTGTCTATTATCTTAAATATAAAGACAACAAATACGAATATACAAGACTAAGCAAATCTATTCAATGTTGATGCATTTTCAATTGAATCCTAGGAGATGTTAATTACCAAGTTTGTTCCCAAAGAAAAAGAAGAAGATATGTCCTCTGCCTTGTTCATACAAATTTGGCATCATGAATGTGGGACATTATATATAACATAATAATTTTTTGTTATATCAGTTAGTTTTGTTGAACTTTTGTGTCTTCTTTTCTGTTCTTTATTATGAACTATGGGGAAAGGGTGATCTCTAGGTCTATAGAAACTCATAGTTGTAGAGGTGAAAGAGACTATAGAGGTTATCTAGCATCATTTTTTTAAATTTTTTTTTAATTTAAATTTATTTATTTAACATATTTGGTTTTCAACATTGATTTTCACAACAGTTTGGATTACAAATTTTCTCCCCATTTCTACCCTCCCCCCCACTCCAAGATGGCTTATATTCTGGTTGCCCTGTTCCCCAGTCAGCCCTCCCCTCTCTCACCCCCCTCCCCTCTCATCCCCTTTTCCTTTCCTTTCTTGTAGGGCAAGATAAATTTCTACGCCCCATTGCCTGTGTATCTTATTTTTTAGTTGCATACAAAAACTTTTTTTTGTTTTTGAACATCTGATTTTAAAACTTTGAGTTCCAAATTCTCTCCCCTCTTCCCTTCCCACCCACCCTCCCTAAGAAGCCTAGCAATTCAACCTAGGCCACACATGTATTATTATGTATAACCCTTCCACAATACTCATGTTGTGAAAGGCTAACTACATTTTGCTCCTTCCCAACCCATCCCACTTTATTGAAATTTCTCCCTTGACCCTGTCCCCTTTCCAAAGTGTTTGTTTTGATTACCTCCACCCCCATCTGCCCTCCCCTCCATCATCCCCCTGCCTTTTATTTTTTTTTTATCTTCGTCCCTCTTCTTTCCTGTGGGGTAAGATACCCAACTGAGTATGTATGGTATTCCCCCTCAGGCCAAATCTGATGAGAGCAAGGTTCACTCATTCCCCCTCACCTGCCCTCTCCCCTCCTCCCATAGAACTGCTTCCTCTTGCCACCTTTATGCGAGATAATCCACCCCATTCTATCTCTCCCTATCTCCCTCTCTAGGTATGTTGCTCTCTCATCCCTTAATTTCATTTTATTTCTTTTAGATATATATATATACACATACATACATATACACAGATATATACGTACATACACATTCACTTATATATATATATATATATATATATATACACATAAGTATATATATATATATATATATATATATATATATATATATATATATATGCATATTCCCTTCAACTACCCTAATACTGAGGTCTCATGAATCATACACATCATCTTTCCATGTAGGAATGTAAACAAAACAGTTCAACTTTAGTAAGTCCCTTGCAATTTCTGTTTCTTGATTACCTTTTCATGCTTCTCTTCATTCTTGTGTTTGAAAGTCAAATTTTCTATTCAGTTCTGGTCTTTTCACTGAGAAAGCTTGAAAGTCCTCTATTTTATTGAAAATCCATATTTTGCCTTGGAACATGATACTCAGTTTTGCTGGGTAGGTGATTCTAGGTTTTAATCCTAGCTCCACTGACCTCTGGAATATCGCATTCCAAGCCCTTCGATCTCTTAATGTAGAAGCTGCCAGATCTTGAGTTATTCTGATTATGTTTCCACAGTACTCAAATTGTTTCTTTCTGGCTGCTTGCAGTATTTTCTCCTTGATCTGGGAGCTCTGGAATTTGGTGACAATATTCCTAGGAGATTTCTTTTTGGGATCTATTTGAGGAGGCAATCGATGGATTCTTTCAATTTCTATTTTGCCCTGTGGCTCTAGAATATCAGGGCAATTCTCCTTGATAATTTCTTGAAAGATAGTATCTAGGCTCTTTTTTTGATCATGGCTTTCAGGTAGTCCAATAATTTTTAAATTATCTCTCCTGGATCTATTTTCCAGGTCAGTGGTTTTTCCAAGGAGATATTTCACATTGTCTTCCATTTTTTCATTCCTTTGGTTCTGTTTTATAATATCCTGATTTCTCATAAAGTCACTAGCTTCCACTTGCTCCAATCTAATTTTTAAAGTAGTATTTTCTTCAGTGGTCTTTTGGACCTCCTTTTCCATATGGCTAATTCTGCCTTTCAAGGCATTCTTCTCCTCATTGGCTTTTTGGAGCTCTTTTGCCATTTGAGTTAGTCTGTTTTGTAAGGTGTTGTTTTCTTCAGTGTATTTTTCAGTATTTTTTTGGGTCTCCTTTAGCAAGTCATTGACTTGTTTTTTGTGGTTTTCTCACATCCTTCTCATTTCTCTTCCCAATTTTTCCTCTACTTCTCTAACTTGCTTTTCCAACTCCTTTTTGAGCTCTTCCATGGCCTGGGACCAGTTCATGCTTTTCTTGGAGGCTTTTGGTGTAGGCTCTTGCACTTTATTGACTTCTTTAGGCTGTATGTTTTGGTCTTCTTTGTCACCAAAGAAAGAATGCAAAGTCTGAGACTGAATCTTGGTGCGTTTTCGCTGCCTGGCCATATTCCCAGCCAACTAACTTGACCCTTGAGTTTTTCAGTGGGGTATGACTGCTTGTAGACTAGTGAGTTCTATGTTCCACGTTTGGGGGGGAGGTGCCAGCTCTGCCACACCAGCACCGCTCCTTCCCCAACCCCCAACCCGAACTGGGCTTAGATCTTAAGCAGGCTGTGCACCCCTGCTCTGATCAGCCACTTAATTCCTCCCACCAGGTGGGCCTGGAGCCGGAAGTAACAACAGCTGCAGCTGCCCCACCTCCGCTGCCCCCGGGGCTGGAAGCCGAACCGCGAACTCCTTCTACTCCGGCAGCTTTTCCCACTAACCTTCTCCGCAGTCTTTGGTGTTTGTGGGTCGAGGGGTCTGGTAACTGCCGCAGCTCACTGATCCAGGGTGCTAGGGCCCCCTCTGCCTGGCTCCTGGTCTGGTTGGTCCGCACCGCTCACGCTGGGCTCTGCTCCGCTCCCAGCTCCCAGCTCCCAGCTCCATGTGGGATAGACCTCACCCAGAGACCATCCAGGCTGTCCTGGGCTGGAGCCCTGCTTCCCTCTGCTCTTCTGTGGGTTCTGCCATTCTAGAATTGGTTCAGAGCCATTTTTTATAGGCTTTTGGAGGGGCTCGTTACAGAGCTCACTCCAGTCCCTATTTACCAGCCGCCATCTTGGCCTCTAGCCTCATTTTAAGAATAAGCAAAATAAGTCCCAAGGAGATAAAATTATCCTTGGGTTTTTTGTAGAAAAGAGAAAAGGAAGGAATTAGACATACCTTCCATTTATGGCTGTGTTTTGAAGAAAAAGGGATTTTTTTTATCACATTTATATGATAGATATCAAATTGTAACAATAATTTAGCTAGCAACAGCCTGTTGAGGTTTCAGACCAGCAAGACCAGCAACAAGAGCTGCCAGCACAGGTTCTTTGTTCTGCTTTAGTAAGGAAAGTAACTTTAAGGGGTTAACAATCTAACTTTAATCACACATACATATATATAACTCACTTAGTTCAGGAGGAAAAGCCAGCACCCTGAACTTCAGAGCAAATATAAACAACTTACAAATAGAGACAATATAAACAGACCAAATCAAAATTCAGTTAGCAGAGAAGAATCTATTGGTCTGGGTTAGCAAAGGCAGGGGAGGTGGGGGTGCAGTTCCAACAGATTGCCCAGAGTCACACACCACTCTTCCAGTGAATGAGAGCTCCCAAAGGAAAAATGCCAACCTCTGAGTTTATATGCCCTGTTCAGTGTCAAAGAGCATCACGACATGAGATTCAAACCAATGTGGCCTAAAAGCTCCTGGTGTTACAAACATATGACTCAAACCCATGTAAACTAGGCTTTCCCTTGAGGTAAGCAGGTCATCAAAGACTCCTGCTTTAATCAAAGAAACAGAGGCCAGACTCAGCAAGGGCAATTCATTAAATAAGTGCTCCAAAAGAGAAAACAGTAAAAAAATTCCTACCTTAATAACTGATACACAAATTTATCATAATTTATATAAAACTTGATAGTAAAAACAAAGTAGTACAAAAATGAGTTATTTCATTATACCCTCCCATTTTGTCACTTAATAATATCAGTTACATATATCTTAGTTCCTAAACAGTGTTGTAAGCACCCCAAGTTCAGAGTCCCTATTTTATGCCTCTTTGTATCTCCCTCAATGCCCTGAAAATGAACAATCCATATGTTTAGTCAATGATATGGATTTATGCCATTAAGTATAAGTCTTTACCTTTTTTCCAGAAGTATACTTTCTATTTACTTTGGCAGCACCCACCTTACTGACCTCATATACTGTAAGCTACATGAGAAAAGGGACTATGTCTTAGCTAAATATTAGGTTTTATTTAACCCCTAGGATTGTATATTGCACAAAGCAATTATAAAAGAAATAAATGATTAGGGGGCAGAGCCAATATGGCAGTGTGAAAGCAGAGATTTACTGGAGCTCTCCTACAAATTCTTTCAGATACCTTTAAAAAGTGAATCTGAGCAGATTTGAGAGAGATAGACAGCACTAAGAGACTGAGTGTGGCAGATTTCCAAGGCAGGAGAGTCCACAGGGTCGATAGGACAGATCTGTGGGCTGGGAGAGCACAGGGAATGGGGAACTAAGCCATACCTGAGCAAGAGAGGAAGCAGGCCTGGGTTGAAGTGCCAGCTACAGTGGCAATCCCCAGGCCTCTCAGCCTAGGAAGGGAGTCTGATGGAACTACATGAGATAGAAGAATAGGGTCTGTGGCCATGGCCCCAGCTACTCCTGAGGCTATCAGCCAACAGTATAAAGTTTTGTAACTTGCCTTCTTGAACTTCTGGGAGCCATGATGACCAGTAAAATGGTTCTCATTCCTCCCTTCCTCACCCAGAGAATACTGCCCTGGGAGAAACCCTTGAATAGAGGAACCAGAAATGGGGCTTCAGTAGCCTTTTAGCTTGGGAGGCTGGGTGGAAGTAGACTAGTGCAGGAAGAGAGGTGTCTCAGCAGGCCCAACCTCAGTACACCAGCAGGAGTTCTTGAGCCCCAGGGGCTGGAGCCAGGAAGCAATAACACCAGGACCCCAGAGGTGCCTTCATACAGCCAGAGGAAGTGACAGACACCAGCTCAGACAACTGCTGAGACCACCCATGCTGTAGCACAGCCCTAAGGGACAAGGAGACTTCCAGCAGCCAGATTACCCCTCCCCAACACCTCACACCAGGAGCTTCAGTGTAAACCAGAGCAACTCAGAAAGATATCTACCTGGCCTTGACCTTCACACACCAACCACTTCCAGCTCAGAACCAGGGGAGCAGCAGCATTCTATAGCCTCTGCCTGACAAAACCAGAGTCCACAGCACAGAAGGCCAGTAACCAAGCCCACAGTACCCAGTACAAGAAGCTTGGGACAGAGCCCCCTGAGCCCAAGAAGCAGAAGTCCACTTTAAAAGTCAGGAAAAGACAACCACCATGAAGAAACAATCCAAAAAACCAAGGACTATCGATTCTTACTGTGGAGATAGGAAAGAGCAAAATACCAATTCAGATGAGGACAGCATTGACATAATACCCACATCCGAAACCTCAAAATGGAATGTGAACCAGTCTCAAGGTTCAAAAGCATTCCTGGAAAAGCTCAAGAGGATTTAAAAAACCAATTTAGAGAAGTAAAAGAAAAATGGAAAAAAATCACGGATGAAAAGAAATCTTTAAAAAGTGAAATTGGCAAAATGGTTAAGGAGGTTCAGAATCTATTGGAGGAAATGACTCCTTGAGAAGTAAAATTAAACAAATGGAAAAGGAAGTTCAGAAGCTAAATGAAGAAAACAATTTGTTAAAAATTAGAATTGGGCAAATAGAATCTAATGACTCTATGAGGCATCAAGAATCAGTCAAACAAAATCTAAAGAATGAAAAAATAGAAGAAAATATGAAATATCAAATTGGAAAAAACAGCTGACCTGGAAAATAGATCCAGGAAAGATAATCTAAGAATTTGTGGTCTACCTGAAAGCCATGATGAAAAAAAGAGCCTGCACAGTATCTTCCAAGAAATCATCAAGGAAAGCAGCCCCAAGATCCTAGAACCAGAGGGTAAAATAGTCATCAAAAGATCACCACCTGAATGAGATCCCAAATTGGAAACTCCAAGGAATATTGTAGCCAAAGGTCAGGAGAAAATACTGCAAACAGCCAGAAAGAAACAATTCAAATATCATGGAACTACACTCAGGATCACACAGGATCTCTCAGCTGGTACATTAAAACATTTGCAGGATTAGAATACGATAGTCCAAAAGGCAAAGGAGCTTGGACTACAACCAAGAATCAACTATCCAGCAAAATTGAGCATAATATTTCAGGCAAGGAGATGGACATTCAATGAAATAAAGGAATTCCAGACCTTCCTGATGAAAAGGCCAGAACTCAATGGAAAAGTTGATCTTCAAATACAAAGCTCAAGAGAAACATAAAAAGGAAAACAGGAGAAAAAAAAACCCTTGGTAATCAATAAGGGCAAAATGTTTATATCCATATATAGGATTATATTGTTTTATATATGATGTACATATATATATATATATATATATAGATAGATAGATAGATAGATAGATAATATAGATATATATGTATGTTATATACATATGTGTCAGTCTTGAGAATGGTACAGTTATTATGACAATTAAAAGGGATGTACATAGGCTGAGTGTGTCAGTATAAAGTAACTGATGCAATGTTAAAAACATAATTAAGGAGTGCAAAGGGATTGTTCTGGGAGAAGAGGTAAGGAAATGGTAGAAAAGGGTAAATTACATCATATGAAGAGGCTCAAAAACATATTATAGTAGAGAGAAAGAAAGGAGGGAGAAGAACCATGTTTGAGCTGTACTAACATCAGATTTGGTTCAAGAAAGGAATATCATACTCTGATAAGTATAAAAAACAAATTTTAGATGGGTAAGGGGAAAGAAAAGGGAGGGGTGGCTAGAAGGGAGGGATGAAGTAGCAAGGGGAAAAGGGTAAGATAAAAGAGGGGTGTAAATAGGGAAGGAAAATTGAAGAAGGTGGTGGTCAAAAGCAAAAATCTTTTGAGGAGGGGAAGGGAGAAGGGAGAAATAAAAGCATAAACTGGAGGGGGGGAATAAGATGGAGAAAAAGACACAGATAGTAATCATAACTGAATGTGAACAGGATGAACTCTCCCATAAAATGGAGGCAGATAGCAGAATGGATTAAAAACCATAATCCTACAATATGTTGTTTACAAGAAACACATTTGAAAGGGGCATACACACAGGGTAAAGGTAAAAGACTGGAGGAGAATATATTATACTTCTGCTGAAGTAAAAACAAAAGCAGGGGTAGCAATCCTAATCTCAGAAAAAAACTAAAGCAAAGATAGATCTAATTAAAAGAGATAAAGAAACTATATCGTGCTAAACGGCCCCATAGACAGTGAAGTAATATCATTACTTAACATATATGCACCAAGTGGTATAGCATACAAATTCTTAGAGGGGAAGTTAAGGGAGTTACAGGAAGAAATAGACAGTAAACTATACTAGTGGGGGGCCTCAACCTCCTCCTCTGTGAACTTGTAAATATAACCTCAAAATAAACAAGAAAGAAGTTAAGGAGGTGAAGAGAATTTTAGAAAAGGTAGATATGATAGGACTCTGGAGAAAAATGAATGGGGATAGAAAGGAATATAGCTTTTGCTTGGCAATGTCATGTACCCCTGAGAAATATAATAGAATTTTGGAAAAAGTAGATATGAGAGACTTCTGGAGGAAACTGAATGGGGATAAAAGGGAATGTACCTTTTTCTCAGTGGTACATAGCACCTACACAAAAATTGACCATGTACTGGGGCATAAAACCTCACAATCCAGTGCAGAAAGGCAGAAATACTCAATGCACCCTTTTCAGATCATGACACAATAAAAATTATTTATAATAAAGGACCGTGGAAAGATAAACTAAAAAATAATGGGAAACTAAATAATTTGATCCTAAAGAATGAGTGGGTCAAACAACAAATCATAGAAACAATAACTTCATCCAAGAGAATAACAATAATGAGACAACATACCAAAACTTATGAGATGCAACAAAAGCACTTCTTAGGGGAAGTTTTATATCTCTAAATGGTTACATAAAAATGGAGAAAAAGGAGATCAATGAAATGGGCTTGCAAGTGAAAAAGCTAGAAAAAGAACAAATTGAAAATCCCCAATTAAAAACCAAATTAGAAATACTCAAAACCAAAGGAGAGATTAATAAAAATTGAAATCAAGAAAACTCTTGAACTAATAAGTAAAATTAAGAGCTGCATTTATGAAAAAACAACAAAATTGATAAACCCTTGGTCAATTTGATTTAAAAAACAGAAATAAGGAAACCAAATTACCAATTACCAGTATCAAAAATGAAAAGGGTGAATTCATCTCGAATGAAAAGGAAATTAAAACAATAATTAGGCATTATTTTACCCAATTGCATGCCCATAAATTTGACAACCTTACGGAAATGGATGAAGATTTACAAAAATATGAATTGCCCAAGTTAACAGAAGAGGAAGTAAAATGCCTAAAAAAACCCATCTCAGAAAAAGAAATTGAGCAAGTCATCAATGAACTCCCCAGGAAAAAAATCTCCAGGGCCAGATGGCTCCACATGTGATCACACAAGACAGAAAGGGACCCTTATGTACAAAAATATTTATAGCAGTTCTTTTTGTGGTGAGAAAGTATTGGAAATCAAGGGGATGACAATCAGTTGGAGAATGGCTAAACAAATTGTGGTATATGAATGCAATGGAATACTACTCTGCTATAAGAAAAGAGGAGCAGATGGACTTCATTGTAACCTGGAAAGCTTACATAAACTGATGCTGAGTGAAAGGAGCAGAACCAGGAGAACATTTTATAGGACTACAGACTCGTGGTATCTGAAAGGACTAACTTTGATAAACTTGGCTCTTCTCATCAACACAAGGTTTAAAGACAGCTCCAAAAGACTTATGATGGAAAATGACCAGAGCATAGGTTAGGAGAGTAGTAAACACCCCTCCTTAGATCATACCACCTTGGAAGAACTGAAAACTTATAAGTCCCTATAAGTATCTCTGAAAATAGCCACACAAAACCCCTGAAGCTTGGGACAGTGTGCCCTCACCCTGGTAACAGAACCCAACTTTAACAAAGAGTTTAAAAAAAAGTCAAATAATAGGCTTAGAAAATGAGCGAACAATGGGAAAAAAACTCTGACAATAGAAACTTACTTTGGTGACAAGCAATATCAAAATATAGACTCGGAAGAAGACAACAAAGACAAAGAGCCTACATTAAAAAAAATATGAATTGGTCTCAGGCCATGGAAGAGCTCAAAAAGGATTTTGAGAATAAAGTAACAGAAGTAGAGGAAAAAATGGTAAGAGAAAAGAGAATGATATGAGAAAATCTTAAAAAAAAATTGTCTACTGCTTGATAAAGGAGACACACACATAAAAACACTGAAGAAAATAACACCTTAAAAATGACACTGAACCAGGTATATAAACTCAGGGTTGGTATTTTTCCTTTGGGGGCTCTCACTCACTTGAAGAGTGGTGTGTGACTCTGGGCAAGCCGTTGTAACTGTCCCCCGGCTTTGCTAACCCAGACCAATAGATTCTTCTCTGGTAACCAAATTGTGATTTGGTCTATTTATATTTTCTCCATACTATTTTCTCTTTTTTGTTTTTTGTTTTTCCTTCTCAAATAGTTTTTCCCTTTTGCTCTGATTTTTCTTTCACAAAATGACTAATGTGGAAATATATTTAATGTGATTGTAAATGTATAGCCTATGTAAGATTGCATGCCGTCTTGGGGATGGGGGAGAGTCAGGATGGAGAAAAAATGGATGTCAAAGTCTTACAAAAATGAATGTTGAAGCCACCTTTACATGTATCTGAACAAAATAAAATACTATTAAATGGGGAAAAATGAAAAATGAAATATTTAATATAAAGACTTCATTTTACATGCTGCTGCAGCTTTTGCTCATATCAACTAGTTAACTCCATTCCTCTACTATTGTTTATACTACCATGTAAATATGATCTATATGCTTAAAGGGCTGAAGTCTGGAAAAATTTTCATGATTTTCATCTTTTTCAGAGAATGTCTTCAGAATTCTACTTTTCCACTGGGAAAAGGAAAATGAGAAACAGTATTCAAAACAATAAAACCAGCTAAGGCATCAAAATTGAGTGCCTGGAATATTGCTTAGAAGTTAGTATAAAACTTGAAAGAAGTGAATTACTCAGAAAGATCATATAATGAAACTGTGGTGGAGTAGGCCACTGGATCCAAGAACTTGAACTTTTTCTCTGTTGGGCCAAGTTGTTCCTAATTATCCGAAAGAGCTCATATGAATTGGAAAGTTGTCTTAACAAACTGGGTACCAAGTAAATGCCAGTTCATATCAAAATCAAATGTCAAATGATGTACTTTTTAATATCATTTTGATAAATATTTTAATGGTCAGTAAGAAATCTTATATGTAAAAGTCTTTCAGGTATAATGATTTTGATGGAAATCTACCCCACTTCTCCTTTAGAGAGGACACCAGCTTTTTTAAGTGATAGGTATTTTAAAGTCAATTTCCACTTGGGCAGAGAATACAAATACTTCTCTAGTTAGGATGCTAGAGCGATCAGGTAATGGCAAATGTCAGCCCATCAACACCAAGGCTCATTACAGTAAGATGTATGCCCTTACTCTCTTACTTATCTATATGTACCCCTCCCAACTTGTATACTAAGAGGTGATTTTCCCTAATAGAGGACCAGTGGCCAAGGAATGAAAGTAGATACATTTGCTGAAAGCTTCCAAACAAATTCTAAGAACAAAAATGAGATAGAAATTGTTAAGTCCAAATGGACTTACAAAACTCAGGGTTATTATTTTGGAAAATTCAAAATTTGAAAGATTTAGTTTTATTCTAATAAAGTGTTCTGTTTCCTAGTAGTCAGTTCTCTGAGGTGTCTTTGTTCTTTCTGACTCTATGGTGGCATACCCTTGCTAGATGTGGGTGGCAAAATCTTTCTTTTTTCTTGTTTCCTCTTAGCCAAAAGAAATTACTGTGATAACCTACATTAAGACCAATGTAGGACACTACTTTCACTGACTGTGCATAGATAAGCAGATCATTTTTCAATGGAATTAAAACCCGCCCATGACAAAAGTTTGCATTGGCACATGTGGCAAGAATGTCACATTAAAAGCAAGGGCAGTGTGGTGAGAATGGGGCTAAATTGGAAGAAGATCAGGTGAAGTTGTTTCCAGTTATTCAAAGTTTAGTGAAATGAATGATCATTCTGGATCCCTGAACACACACACACACACACACACACACACACACACACACACACACTTCTTTTTTGAGAGTGATATTTCTGTAAAATTGCTAATTATACCCAACACTGATTTTCATGAATTCCTAAAATTGCAAATTGACTGGTTTTTTAACACTAGTGCAAAATCAAAACATGCCATTTTGAAATGATTCTTCACCTTTCCTAACAAATCTTCCTTACATTCACTGGCACTTCTTTAATTTGTAATATTGCTGTGTTAGCGGTCCAATTTCATTTGGTACTTTGAAAATGCAAGATGGAGGGAGAGAATATAACAGAGGAGGAAAGGAGCCTTAATAGCTAAACAGGTGCACACTGAAAATAAATGAAAAATGGAAAATCAGGCCCCCAAGGTGCTATCAAAGAACCATTTGCTGAATAACTAATTTAGTAGCCCTTGTGCCTTATGAATTATTGTCCTGATTTACACAATCACATTGTCTAACAAACACAAATTGCTTAATACACTAATTATTCTGTTCATAATATAAGGAGAAAGCCCTTTCTCCTTGGTCCTTTATTAGGGAGAGAAGTGCTTCTGTTTTCTCTACTGTACAGGGGGCAAGATGCATACTTGCAGATTCACAGAATTATGTGGCACTTTCAGAGAAACCCTGTGCAATTAAGTGAGCATGGAACATTGCCTAGAAGCCACAGAATTATTATTATTGCTGTTATTAAAAAACATAGCCACAGTTTTCTCTTCTTATTCCTCTCTGTCTAGTATGAATGTATTGAATGAGGAGCTGCCAGCTGTGCATCTTGCTTCTGTGATGGTATTTTTGATAGGAATGGCAGATTAATGGACCTGTATTTCTTCAGCAGAGTTATGTGACAATCATATGGCCTTCATTTTTTTCCTTTTGGTATTCAATCTTGTGAAGTTTGGATCAATACAAGAAGTTCAATTCAATTCAACAAATGATTATTGAGTTCCTTTTAGGCCCAAAGTGCTGAGAAAGATTCAAAGATAAATAAATATGGCTCTATTTAAATGAAGCTTACAGTTGGGTGGAGGATAGTAATCTAAGTATACTCAGAACTATAATACAAGGCAAAAGGTAACAGAAAGTGAGACAAATACAAATAAAGGTCTGTGGCAGTCAAAAAAATATTACATCTGTTGTGAGTGGTGTGTGTATGTGTGTGTGTGTGTGTGTGTGTGTGTGGGTGGGTGGGTGGGTGGGTGAAGACTTCCTGAATGCAGGATTATTGAAGCTAGGTCTTAAAGAAAGATTAGGTTTTAGACAAGCATAAATGAAGGTTAAATGCAGACCATCTGGATGGAAAAGTAAGAGCAAAAAAATGTGTTTGGCAAATTGGTGTGGTGTAGTATTCTGCTTCAGAATCAGAAAGGCCAGGGTTCACATCCTGCCTTTAATAAATACCAGCTCTGCAACCACATGAGCATGTCACTTAAACTTTAAATGATGCTGGTATTTCTATAAGATTACAAGTTACAGAGAAGATACTATCCTATATTGGTGGAAAGAATTTTCTCACAAGGAAATTCCATATCCCAGTGATCTCACAGGTCCTATCCCTATACCACTTACAGTATAATGGGTTATCTTCATAGTTGGGAAACAGTTTATCTGGAGCATATCTATTTATCTCACATAAAAGTGGTAAGAAAAAGCAGTTCTGTAGTGAGAGATAAGACTGAAAGATATGCTGGTAATATATTGTGGAAAGCCTGAAACGTAAGGTTAAAAACTTTCAAGTTAATTCAGTAGAGGATAAGGAGAAAATGAGTGTTTTCAGTGGTGGGATTAAATTATGAATTTATCCACAGGCTAATTTCACAAAGATTAAGGCATATTTAGGTTGTTAGATATTTTGTATTTCACAAAATTTCAGAGAATAAAATATTTTAGCAGAACTACTTTGATTTTGTTTAAATATGTACTTAAGAATCTGAAGCTATGGGGGGGCAGAATCAAGATTGCAGCTAGAAAGCAGGGACTTACCTAAAGGTCTCCCCCATAACCCTCCAAACACCTATAGAAAATGGATCTGAACAAATTCTAGAACTGCAGAACCCACAAAGTAGCAGAGGGAAGCAGGGCTCCCGCCCAGGACAGCCTAGATGATTGCTGGGTAAGGCTTATTGCATGGAGCTGGGAGTGGAGCAGAGCAGAGCCCAGCATGGGCCACACAGACCAACCAGGCCAGGAGCTGGGCAGAACAGGCCCTAGCGCTCTGAATCAGTGAGCTCTGGCAGTTACCAGACTTCTCATCCCACAAACACCAAAGACAACAGAGAAGGTTAATGGGAAAAAACTGTGGGGACTGAGTAAAAGGAGTTCGTGGTTCGGCCACCACCTCAGGGGCAGCTGAGGTGGTGCAGATACAGAACTACAGCTGTGGTTGCTTCTGGCCCCAGGCCCACCTGGTGGGAGGAATTAAGTGGCGGATCTGAATGGAAGTACAGAGCCTGCTCAGATCTGAGTTGCAGTCTGGGTTGGTGGTTTTTGAGGGAGGAGGACCACTGGTGTGGCACAACTTGCTGTGTCAAAATAACTCTGAAAACAACAGCACAGGCCCTCAAACTTGGGACAAAATACTCTATACTTGCATACCCCGATGAAAAACTCAAGGATCAAGTAGTTGGCTGGGAACATGGCCAGGCAGTGAAAACAGACTTAAAATCAGACTCAAACTTTGGAATCTTTCTTTGGTGACAAAGAAGACCAAAATATACAGTCAGAAGAAGTCAACAAAGTCAGAACCCGTATCAAAAGCCTACAAGAAAAACATGAACTGGTCTCAGGCCATGAAAGAGCTCGAAAAGGATTTGGAAAAGCAAGTTAGAGAAGTAGAGGAAACATTGGGAAGAGAAATGAGAGTGATGCAAGATAACCATGAAAAACGAGGCAATGACTTGCTAAAGGAGACCCAAAAAATACTGAAGAAAATAACACCTTAAAAAATAGACTAATGCAAATGTCAAAAGAGCTCCAAAAAGCCAATGAGGAGAAGAATGCCTTGAAAGGCAGAATTAGCCAGATGGAAAAGGAGGTCCAAAAGACTACTGAAGAAAATATGACCTTAAAAATTAGATTGAAGAAAGTGGAAGCTTGGACTTTATGAGAAATCAAGATATTACAAAACAGAACCAAAGGAATGAAAAATGGAAGACAATGTGAAATATCTCCTTGGAAAAACCACTGACCTGGAAAATAGGTCCAGGAGAGATAATTTAAAAAATTATTGGACTACCTGAAACCCATGATCAAAAAAAGCCTAGATGTGATCTTTCAAGAAATAATCAAGGAGACCTGCCTTGATATTCTAGAGAAAGAGGGTAATATAGAAATTGAAAGAATCTACCAATTGCCTGTTGAAACATATCCCCCAAAAAAAACTCCTAGGAATACTGTTGCCAAATTCCAGAGCTCCCAGATCAAGGAGCAAATACTGCAAGCAGCCAGAAAGAAACAATTTGAGTATTGTGGAAACACAATCAGAATAAAACAAGATCTAGCAGCTTCTACCTTAAGGGATTGAAGGGCTTGGAAAATGATATTCTGGAGGTCAATGGAGCTAGGATTAAAAACAGGGATCACCTACCCAGCCAAACTGAGTGTAGTGCTCCAAGGCATAATATGGATTTTCAATAAAGTAGGGGACTTCCAAGCTTTCTCAGTGAAAAGACAAGAGCTAAATAGAAAATTTGACTTTCAAACACAGGAATCAAGAGAAGCATGAAAAAGTCAACAAGAAAGAGAAATCATAAGGGACTTATTAAAGTTGAACTGTTTTGTTTACATTCCCTCATGGAAAGATGATGTGTATAATTCATGAGACACCAGTATTAGGGTAGCTGAAGGGAATATAGATATAGATATAGATAGACAGAGGGCACAGGGTGAGTTGAATACAAAGGGATGATATCTAAAAACATAAAATAAAATTAAGGGTTGAGAGAAGAATATATTGAGAGAGGGATAAATGGAGAGATAGAATGCAGTAAATTATCTCACATAAAAGTGGTATGAAAAAGCAGTTCTGTAGGAAGGGAAGACAGGGCAGGTGAGGGGGATTGAGTGAATCTTGCTCTCATCGGATTTGACCTGAGGAGGGAATAACACACACACTCAATTAGGTATCTTACCCCACAGGAAAGAAGGAGGAAGAAGATAAAAAGGGGGGACGATAGAAGTCGGGCAGATGGGGGTGGAGGTAATCAAAAGCAAACACTTTCAAAATGGGACAGGGTCAAGAGAGATAATTGAATAAAGGCCGATATAGTTAGTCTTTCACAACATGAGTATTGTGGAAGGGTTCTGTATAATGTGGCCTATGTTGAATTGCTTGCCTTCTTAGGGAGGGTGGGTGGGGAGGGAAGAGGGGAGAGAATTTGAAACTCAAATTTTTAAAGCAGATGTTCAAAAAAAAGTTTTTGCATGCAACTAGGAAATAAGATATACAGGCAATGGGGCATAGAAATCTATCTTGCCCTACAAGAAAGTAAAGGGAAAGGGGATGGGGGGGAGTGGGGTGACAGAAGGGAGGGCTTCCTGGGGAATAGGGCAATCAGAACATATGCCATCTTGGAATGGGGGGAGCGTAGAAATGGGGAGAAAATGTGTAATTCAAACTTTTGTGAAAATCAATGCTGGAAACCAAAAATATTGAATAAATGAATTAAAAAAAAGAATCTGAAGCTATGTTCTCAAGATGTGAAAGTAGCTTGATAACAAGTATAATATGCAATAAATTATCCAGATATATTGTACCCAGTGTGTCTCTATACCTAGATTTTGGAAATATTTCAATGGTTGATCAGATTTTCCAGAGATTCCCTTTTGCAAAATTGTTATGAAAATTCCATCTAAATATGTTTATTTTCCATGGAAAAATAATGCAAAATGTTCTATGTTACATGAAGCTAAAAAAAACCTTCAGAGCAAAAAAAAAAGAGTGAACTGGCCAAAAAGTATACCACCATGCAGGGATGGCAACAATGAGAAGAGGAATGATGGCAGAATAAAACTAAAATCCACCAGTGATCCTTCCAACATGGGTTAGGCTTATCCCTCCTCCTTTCCTTCAATCGATGCCAAATGGGAAACAGAATTCCACTAGTAACCCTCTCCCCACCAGTATCCCCAGCTCCATAAGCAGGTTACTGACTTGGATATACAAGTTATACGCTTTTTAATCCAAAGCCCAAGACACTCAGGAATCAAATTTATATAGAGTTTCACACAAAGAGATGACATGGAACTAATAGAAGACTAATTCATCATCTGTAAGACAAAGAAGTCTTGTAGTCTAGATTAGAAACTGGGCATCAATGTAAGTCCCTGGATGATCTGAGCCTCAGCATACATGAATTCTGATTTTGGAGCCCTACTACTTATGTTTAGAGGCAGAAAATAGTAGAGAATATACAGTGGATGATCAGTAATCTAGTTTGGTTAAAGGGTAGAATGCATGGAAATGGTGGCAGAAAAATAAGCTTATAAAGGGCTCACTAGTTTGCGGAATGCTTTTTCATGCTAGAAAAAGGAGTCTAGTTTTTAAAATTTAAATTGCCAAGCATTTATTTTTATCTCTCCTCCCCTGACTAGGAAGAAAGGAATAAAGATAGACAGAGAGAGAAAGAAAGAGAAAGAAGGAAGAAAGGAAGGATAGAAGCCCTTTAACAAAAGTAAAATATATTCTCATATTGACCATGTCCAAAAATGTTGATTGTATTCTACATATTTAGTCCAAATTGCTATCAGGAGCCATCTGTAATCACATTTAGTCATTGAATTGAGAAAAGCTCCTAAACTTTTTAAAGTTGTTCTTTTCTACAATGTTTTTATTGTATGTTTTTTTGCCTAGTTTTGTTCACTTTGGTCTGCATCAGTTGACACGTCTTCCCAGATTTCTCTGCAACTATCCTTATCGCTTCTTTCAGCACTACAATATTCCATTAAATGTGGATGTATAATTGGCTCAGCCTTTCTCAAGTAGCAATTGTAGTTTAAACAGAGAAGGGTTGTGACCATAGTGATGGATAATAGCATTGGTGAGACAAAGTTTCAGCATGGAAGCAGTAGCAGAGGATGGAGCTTTGACAAATGGCATTTATGGTGATCAACTGAAGCAGGGGGAGGGGGGTGTGGGAGGGGTAAGGAAGCCTGCAGTCCACAAAAGGAAAAATGTAGGACAGAAGAGCAGAAGCAAAGATATTTCTAAACTACAGCAGGAAAGTGCATGAAGTGGAGCTGAGAAGATGTAAAGAGGAGTTGGCTGCTGGAAGATAGAATCATGAAGCAAAACTCTTTGGAGAAGAAGACAATGGAAGCAAGGAGACCTCCACCATGGTAGGAAGAGAGTACTAAAGTTTAAACCCTCCTTTACTTCATAGAATGAGATTTCAGAGGATTTATTTGGGAAGGAAGCCTACACAAATGTGTGGCTTTGAGAGATTTTTCATCACGAAGAGGCAAAAATGAACTGAACATACTCTCTCCAATCTCCCTCATGACATTTTTTCTGCTCTTGCTACTTTTCTCACTAACTTTCAAACTCTCCTCCACTGTTTTGTTTGTGTTTAAACACTCAATGACAATACCTAAAAAAATGCCCTTTTTGGCTCTTTTATGTAAATGAGCTGCTTTCCCCTATCTCTCCTCCATTTCATTGCTTCCCTTCGTGAAAAATTTGTAAACATGCTACATGGATTTCTTTGTCCTATCCAGTCCATATTCAGCCCTTTAAATCTGGTTTCTCCATGTACTGCCTTACCAAATCTGCTTGCAATATGATTCATCAGTGACTTTCTAATCACCAAGTCTAAACATCCTCATCCTTTTCTATATTATCCATTATTTAACACAATTTCAGAAAATCCCCAATTTATCATTTCTGTTCTAATTATGGTGGTAGGGTTTGTATTTGGGAATTTAAAGAAGGTGAAAAGGTATGAAATAGTACATTTGATTTAGGAAGCCAATAAAAGGAGAGTAAAATGTTTAATAGTAGTGAGCATTGAGATGAGCTAATGTTGCCACCTAGACTGACAGAAACCAGCTCTAAGTTTTAAATTTATCTCTGCTTAGAAGTTTATTTGTAATAATTCTATGGTCATAGTCACAGAGCCTTGAGGAACTGAGTTTGGGAACAATGGGAGGTTATGATTGTAGGGGCCATAGGGAGACTTATAGGGCATTATTAATGCAGCAGAATGTGGAACCAAGGTTTGGTATAAGAAAGTAAGTGAAGGCAAGTAGAAGAGAAACATATGAAGAGAACAGGAAGAAATCAGAATAGTAAAGGTAGTTATAAAGCCAGATAGTGGGTTTATAGATACTGAAGAAGTAGGAGAGTTGGAAACATAGGTTGTAGTCAATGGTGAGAATTTTGAAGTTGTGAGTGTTGAAGGTTCAAAATTACATGGAATGGTGAGGGGGTTATCTAAGAATATCCATGTCAGAGTGTGAATGGCATTGGTGTGGAGAAAGAAATTAGTTCAAGTTGAAAAATTGCTTGATGAATGAGTTGACTAGAAAGTTGATGACTTAGAGGAATTATATTGTAAGGATTTTAGAAGTATTATAAATATTGGTTTTGTATTTTCTGAGAAGGGTAACACGATGATAAAGTCAAGGCAAAATTGGGAAAGCACTTTGGAGGTAAGTGAATGAAGATGATACATGTAGTCCATTGTGTCTAGCTCACTATTATAGGGCCCTTTAAGGTTTTGTTGTGGTTTAAATGTTCAGTCATGTCTGACTCTTAGGGACCCTGTGAACCAACTGTCCATAGGGTTTTATTGGAAAGGATACTGTAGTGGTTTGTCTTTTCCTAGTCAATTTTATGCATGCAAGAGTTAAATGACTTGCCTCTGGGCACATGTAGTAAGTGTCTGAGGTCATATTTGAACTCTAGCCTTCCTCTCTCCAGGCCCATGGCTCTCATCCACTGTGCCAAGAAGCTGCCCACTTTAAGGATTACTAACTATTTTCCATATATTATCTTGTTTGATCCTTAAAGCAACCTTGTAAGGTAGGAGCTATTGTTATTCCAATTTCCCAAAAGAGGAAACAGGCCTTTAGAGATTAAATGGCATGTAAATAAGTATCTGACATAGGATTTTTAATCAGGTCTTTCTTACTCCAGGTTTCGTTCTCTATTCACTCTATCACCAAAGAGGGGTATGAATAGCATATGTACATACCAAAAACCCAAATTCCAACCCTCCAAATCCTCTTGCATTTTCCTCCTACCTTCCCTCAATTCACAAAGTATTTAGTAAGCACCTAATATGCACAAGATAAACAAAGCAAACAGAAAGGATGAGAAGTTCCTGTCATCAGAGATATGTTATCCAATATCCAATCCCTCATTTCAAATTCTTTAAACTTTTGGGAGGAGAGGGGAAAAAGGGAAGGTAAAGTGAAAGCATTATTCTACAGTTATTTCTCCTCATTCTAAAGTGGATGGTTACAGTAAAATCTACCAAAAAGAAATAGAACTGAAACACTGCTCTTCATTTTGTTTATTCTCAAATATTGCATGGAGGAAAAATGAAATCATAAAGATAACAAAGAGTAGTTCAGATTCTGTAAACCTTCCAACCAAGTTCAGCTCATTAGTCTAGGTTAAGGTTCAGTTTGGCAATTATTTTATCCACATTCGTGTATTTTTCCTAATAAAGGACTTTTATCTCTGGCTTGAAAATTAACTGACTCCATAAACTTGTGTAGTTGAGTCTTTGAAAGTTCACAGAATTGTAGCAGTTAACATGGCCTCTTCAAGTAAAATGCTTCTCTTTAAAATAAAGAAAATGGTGCAAAGTTGTTCTTTTTTTCTGTTACTAATGGCAATCTTGAAGGGGAGGCAGGAAATCTTGGCCAGTTTCATTCTTCTCTCTCCCCCATAATGCATCTTAGCTGAACCCACTCTAGGTTCACATGTTATTAATTATGTGCACATGTAATAAATGAAGTACAAGATAGTGAACTCTATACGTCTTTTGAAAAATGTATAGTAAATATATTTAAAATTATATAGAACTATGTTGTTATCGTTGTCCATTATATGTATATCGAAGGCAAATTGAAAAGGTTTCCAATGGAAAGAACTCTGGATTTGAAGTGAGATCATCTAGAATCAAAGTCGGGTTTTTCTGCTTACTGTCAGTGTGATATTGTCACATCATAATCTTTCAGGGTCTAACTTTTGTTTTCTGTAATATTAATTGTTGGACTTAGAGAAGAGGTGCCAAATATGTGTCCCCTAGGCAGTAATGCATCCATGATATAATCCTTGTGGGTAAAACTCCCAAGAGTAGCAGAATTAAATTAAAATGTAATTGAGAAATATTAACAAAATCAATAAAAATATAGTAGAACACATATGATGTTAATATGTGGCCTATACAGATCCTTATGGATGGTTCAGTAGTTTCCTCTTCTGTTTCAGAATGCCATCACTGGCTGAGAGAAGAGATGTCAAACACATCGATAACAAGTATATAAAAATCAGATTAAAATGCAGTTGTGAAATACTTAAAATAAAAATAAAATTTAGACAATTTTATATGTTGTTTTTTTTTAAAAGCTAAATATACACCTGCAGGGATTCTTATAGTTTGGTGGTGCCTGTTTCTATTTGAGCTTGACAACCCTGGACTAACACATCTATAAATTCCCATTGTGTTCTAAACTTAAACCCAATGAACTTTTACCTGGTATGTCCCAGAAGGTTGATCATACTTTTAATTTTCAGGAAGAAAAGGATAGTTCAGGTTGTGCAATATCAAGGACTTTATTAAATATTGTGTAAAGTTACTGATCCATTAGTATATGGCAATATTGGATCCTGAAAGGGGAAGAAAAAAACTTGTGCAAAGAAAATTGATACAATCAATAGAATATGAAAAATCTCAGATAAAATTTTGAGGAGAAACACGGTCTTGGGAGGACCAAAGAACTGCCCCTCAAATGAGTGTTTTGAGAAGATATGCTTGAAGGCAGAGCAATGAACGAGATAATGATGACTTCAAGGCATTGTGGTACATCTGCTCATTAACATGTAGCTATTGTCAGTATTTTAAAAGCTACAGTTGAGAAATTGCAAATTAAATACTGTAATATACTGTTTGGGGAAGAGAGAGACACAAGAAAAAAATAGGACAGTAAGCTCAACACTGGAAGAATTAGAATAACACAGTGACAGAAGACGGAATGTGAAGAGAGAAGCTACTTCCAGTTGAGAAAGCAAACTGATGATTAGAAAAGAGTTATTTCTTGATGACTGACTGGAAAAAGACTGGTCAGATGATTCTGGAGTCATTGTACTGATTAGAGATCAGAAAGCAGCTACCTGACAGAGTTATTTTAGCTTATTGTTCTCTATTACTGTTTGTATCCTGGGAGAAGAGAAACCTCTAAAAGATAACTGGTTGCCTTTCTATTCCCTGTATAGTTTAAGAACAAGGAAAATGGAGGAAACACAGACTTTCCATGTATTGTACTGTGATCTGCGCTTAATGGAGAAGATATCTTGCTTTGCTAAAGCAGAGTCCTAATGAATGAAGAGTTGGCTAGGCTTGCCTACATTGCCCATAGAGCCAATATGAAGTGGCTTGCAGTTTTCTGGCTTAGGGAATTTCCTGTCATTAAGACAGGCACTGAAATACATGTGGGTGTGCATGCACGTGTATGTGCATATGTATCCTAGAAATAGTATATATATATATATATATATATATATATACACACACATACATACAATGTACATATTCAAAACTTAGTACAGTGCCTCGCACATAGTAGGTACTTAATAAATATTTATTGATTGATTACATATAAACATATATATACATATATGTAAGTATTGTGTTTGTTTAGTATACCTACATATATATGTGTGTATATATATATGCATTATATATGTATATGTGTATGTATTATGAAAGGAACCTAACACTTTATGCTGTAACGTTAAGTGTGGCTGTAAATTAGAAGAGCTTGTAACTTACACATAGGTTTGAGAGTGTGAGTAGCTTTTCCTGACAAGTGATCATAAGGACCATAAGGGAAGCATCATGAAGTGAGCCAGAGTGTCTTTGAAGGGACTAAGGATATAAATGCCTACAGTGCAGACTTGTGAGTTTTTGTAACATGTGGTTTATCCTACTCACGTGATTCCCTGCTAGGTTTCCGTGTTTCCACTCTCACTGAAATTATTTGTATTGAGGGAGAATGTGACCCATATTGATGGGCAAACTGAAATGTTTTGATTATTCCTTCTTTTACTTTCAAAAAGTTAGGGTTATTTCTCTTTTTTCTTCATTCTATTGAGAAAAAAATGTTATGATTATTATTGTATTTACTTCTTGTTTAGTACATGTTTCACATTTAAGAGTTAAGGGTATTGAGGCATGAAGACAGATAGAGGAAGGAAGTATGGAGAGAAAATAGAGGTACCAACCACATATGATTGATCTCCTTAATGACTGACACCTAATTTCAATGACTGGAATTGAAAAAATTCCTCTTGAAATCTAGAGAAAAAGGAAGGCTATAAGCTCCATGTAGAAAGAGTTATCATGAGGCTACAATAATTCCCCTCTTACATGTTCAAGGAAATGGAACTCTGATTTTAAAGCTATAGACCATGCTTGGTCCTCATTCTCAAGGAGACACTAAAGCAAGGTTTGAGACAAAAAATGTAGCAAAAAGAAATAACATTCAATCAACTAAGTGCTCAACTGAGAGATAGGGGATCTTGAGTGGCTACTACCTTGCTCTGTAATCATTAGACCATCAGACCCTCACAGCTCCAGTTTGCCCATCCAGAAAATGACATTATGACTACATTATACTTTTTCCTGCTTTGGAATATCATATATAGGACACTAAAGTGCAATGCGGAGGGTAAAGCATTAGTAGTGTAATGGTGACTAATTTTGTGTAAATAGGAAGTACATCAGTGGGGTTTCAGGACCTAGAGTGATAAATAGTAGGCATGTGTCCCTTCCCCCCATCATAGACACACATATGTGCATGCATGCACATGTGGGCTTCTACATGCACACACACACACACACACACACACACACACACACACACACAGTTTATGCTTAGGATCAAGAGAGAGAAGCCTCCAAAAAATTATAAATACTCTTAGACCACAAAAGAGCTCAAAAAGGATTTTGAAATGAGAGTAATGCAAAAAAAATCATGAAAAAAGAATCAACATCTTGGTAAAGGAGAAACAAAAAAAATTACTGAAGAAAATAATACCTTAAAAACAAGACTAGGCAAAATGGTAAAAGAGTTCCAAAAAGCCAATGAGGAGAAGAATGCTTTAAAAAGCACAATTAGACAAATGGAAAAGGAGGTATAAAAGCTCACTGAAGAAAATAATTCTCTAAAAATTAGAACTTAGCAATTGGAAGGTAATGACTTTATTACGAGAACCAAGAAAAATAAAACAAAATGAAAATATTGGAAAAAAAAAATATATATATATATATATATTATATATATATATATAATATATATATTATATATATATATATACACACACACACACACACACATACACACACACACACACACACACACACACACACATATATATATAGAATATCTCATTGAAAAAAACTGACCTGGAAAATAGAGTCAGGAGAGATAATTTAAAAATTATTGGACTACCTAAAAGCCATGATTAAAAAAGAGCTTAGACATCATCTTTCAAGAAAACATCAAGGACAACTGCCCTGATATTCTAGAGCCAGAGGGTAAAATAGAAATTGAAAGAATCCACTAATCACCTGCTCAAGGAGATCCCAAAACAAAAACTCCCAGGAATATTGTAGCCAAATTCCAGAGTTACCAAGTCAAAGAGAAACTGTTGCAAGCAGGCAGAAAGGAACAACTCAAGTATCATGGAGCCACAGTCAGGATAACACAAGATTTAGCAGAGTCTACATGAAAGGACTGTGGGGATTAGAATACAATATTACTGAGAATCACCTACATAGCAAAACTGAGTATGATCTTCCAGGGGAGAAATGGACATTCAACGAGATAGAGGAACGTCAAGTATTCTTAATGAAAAGACTGGAGATGAATAGAAAATTTAACCTTCAAATACGAGACTCAAGAGAAGCATAGGGAAGCAGATCTAAGATGGCAGAATAAAAGCAGAGACTTGCTTGAGCTCTCCCCCAAACCCCACCAAATACCTGCAAAAATGACTCTAAACAAATTCTAGAGCTACATAACACACAAAATCACAGAATGAAACAAATCTCCAGCCCAATATGACCTGGGTAGTTGACAGGAAAGTTGTATCACACCAGGTTAGGAGCAGAGTGCAGTTCAATGTAGACCCTGCCAGCACAAAGGGTCTGGAGCAGTCATCGGTGGACAGAATCACTGGAAGCTGTGGCAGTTTCCAGACTTCTCAACCCACAAATGGCAAAGACAACCTAGAAGGTCAGTGGGAAAACTATCTGAACTGGAGGAGAGAGGAGTGGCTGATCAGAGAGGGTTTGCAGGGATCTCTTTGCTGGTGCTGAGGCAAGATTCCATTGTTTTGCCCTGCTTAGGTCTGGTTCACAGTACTGGGTAGTGGTCCTGGGGTGAGGAGGAGTGCTGGTGTGGCAGAGATTGTGGTGGCTGTGGAGAGGGAATACTCATCAAAGTTCCAAGGCAGAAAAGAGTCCTTGAGGTCACTCACAGACCAGAACTCAGGACAGGAGAGGAGTAAACACCTCTCCTTTGATCATACTATCTTAGGAGAAATGAAAATTTGCAGGTACCTAGGAGTATCACTGAAAAAAACTGTGCAAAACCCCTGAAGCTTAGGAAAGAGGACTCTCCACTCTGGAAGCAGACTTCTATCTTGACAAAGATCTCACAAGTAAAGTAATTGCCTGGGAAAATGGGCAAACAGCATAAAAAATCAGACTATAGAATCTTACTTTGGTGACAAAGAAGATCAAAACATATAACCAGAAGAAGACAACAAAGTCAAAGCTCCTACATTCAAATCTTCCAAGAAAAAAATGAATTGGTCACAGTCCAAGGAAGAGCTCAAAAAGGATTTTGAGAATCAAGTAAGACAAGAGGAGGAAAAATTGAGAAGAGAAATGAGAGTGATGTAAGAAAATCAATCAAAATGAGTCAACAGCTTGCCAAAGTACACCCAAAAATACTGAAGAAAATAACACCTAAAAAATAGACTTACTCAAATGGCAAAAGAGGTTCAAAAAGCCAATGAGGAGAAAAATACCTTAAAAGTATAACTGGCCAAATGGAAAAGGAGATGCAAAAGCTCAGTGAAGAAAATAATTCCTTAAAAATTAGAATGGGGCAAATGAAAGCTAATGACTTTATGAGAAATCAAGAAATTATTAAAAAAACACCAAAAGGATAAAAAAAATAGAAGACGATGTGAAATATCTCATTGGAAAAACCACTGACCTGGAAAATAGAGCCAGGAGAAATAATTTTAAAAAGTATTGGACTACCTGAAAGCCATGACCAAAAAAAAAGAGCCTAGACTTTATCTTTCAAGAAATCATCAAGGAAAACTGCCTTGATATTCAGAACTAGAGGGTAAAATAGAAATTGAAAGAATCCACTGATTGTCTCTTGAAAAAGATTCCAAAAGGAAAATTCCTAGGAATATTGTAGACAAATTCCAGAGTTCCCAGATCAAGGAGAAAATATTGCAAGCAGCCAGAAAGAAACAAATCAGGCACTGTGGGAACACAATCAGGGTAACACAAGATCTAGCAGTGTCTACATTAAGGGATTGAAGGGCTTGGAATATGACACTCTGGAGGTCAAGGAGCTAGGATTAAAACTGAGAATAACCTACCCAATAAAACTGAGTATAGTACTTTAAGGCAAAAAATGGATTTTCAATGAAATAGAGGAATTTCAAGCATTTTTGGTGAATAGACCAGAGCCGAATAAAAAATTTGACTTTCAAATACAAGAAGCAAGAGAAGCATGAAAAGGTAAACAGGAAAGAGAACTCATAAGGGACTTATTAAAGTTGAACTATTTACATTCCTACATGGAAAGATGACATTTTTAACTTATGAGACTTTCCTCAGTATTAGGGTAGTTGAAGGAAATACATATGTATGTGTGCATATGTATACACACACACATACACATATATAAGTATATATACATGCATATACACATATACACACATACATACACATGTATGTACATACATATACACACACATACATATAGCATACATGTGTGTGTATATTATGTATAGACAGAGGGCAGGGTGAGTTGAATATGATGGGATAATATTTTAAAAATAAAATTAAGGGGTGTGAGAGGAATATTTTAGGAGAAGAAGAAAGGGTGAGATAGGCTGGGGTAAATTGTTTCATATAAAAGAGGCAAGAAAAAAAAACTTATAGTTGAGGGAAAGAGGGGGGATGTAAAAGGGAATGAGTGAACCTTACTCTCATCAGATTTGGCTTAAGGAGGGAATAACATGCACACTCAATTGTGTGTCTTACCCTACAGGAGAATACAGGGGAAGGTGATAAGGAGGGAGGGGGATAAAAGGGAGGGCAAATTGGGGGAGCAGGTAGTCAGAAGCAAATGCTTTTGAAAAAGGACAGGATCAATGGAGAAAACAGAATACATGGAGGGCATGATAGGATCTTTCACAACATAACTATTATGCATAACTACACATGTATAACCTATATTGAATTGTTTTCCTTCTCAATGAGGGTGTGTGGGGAGGGAAGAAGGGAAAAAATTTGGAACTCAAAGTTTAAAAAAAATGTTAAAAATTGTTTTCACATTCAATTGGGAAATAAGATATACAGACAGTAGGGCATAGAAACCTATCTTGCCATACCAGAAAGTAAGTGGGAAGGGGATTAGGTGGGTGATAGAAGGGAGGACAGACTGGGGGAAGGGGTAATCAGAATGTATACCATCTTGGCATTGGGGGGAGGGGAAAGATGGGGAGAAAATTTGGAACTCAAAGTCAATTGGATAAATAAATTAATAAAAAAAGATAAAGAAAGAAGTATAAAAAGGTAAATGGAAAAGGAAAATCACAAGGGATTTCATAAGGTTAGATTGTTTACATTCCTACTTGGGAAGATGATATTTGTAACTCATAAGACCTTTCTCATTATTAGGGTTGTTAGAAGTAGTATATATAGACAGAGGGTACAGGTGTAAGTTGAATATGAAGGGATGATATATAAAAATAAAATTAAGGGGTAAGGGAAAGAAATATACCAGGAGAAAGGGAAAGGGAGAGGTGGAATGGGGTAAATCATCTCACATAAAGGAGGCAAGTAAAAGCTTTAACAGTGTAGGGGAAGAGGGTGGAAATGAGGGGGAGTGAGTGAACCTTTCTCTCATCAGAATTGGCTCAAAGAAGCAATAACATACACATTTAATTGGGTAGAGAAATCTATCTTACCCAACAAGAAAGTAGGAGGGAAAAGGGAGAAAAGAAGAGAGGGCAGATTGGGTCAGGGGGTTACCAGAAACAAAACACTTTTGAAGAGGGACAGGATGAAAGGAGAGACAAATGAATAGATGAGAGGGGATAGGATATAAAGAAATACAGTTAGCAATAGTGTCTGTGGAAAAAAATTCAAAGGAAATTTCTCTGAGAAAGCTTCATTTCTCAAATACATAAATAACTGAGTCAAATTTTAAAAATGAGTTATTCCCCAATTGACAAATGATCAAAAAATATGAACAGTTTTCAGATAAAGAAATCAAAGCTATCTATAGCCATATGAAAAAAAATGCTCTAATTCACTATTGATAGGAGAAATGCAAATTAATACAATTCCAAGGTACTACTTCATAGCTATTTGATTGGCAAACAGGATTAAAAAAGGAAAATGTAAAATGGTGGAGGGGATGTGGGAAAAATGTACTGTTGGTGGAGTTGTGAACTGATTCAATCATTCTGCAGAGCTATTTGGAACTGTATGCATAAGGTTATAAAACCACGAATATCCTTTGACTTAGCAATACCACTATTAAGTCTGCATCTCAAAAGATATAAAAAGAAATGAGGAGGAAAAGGACATATGTGTACAAAAATATTTATAGCAGCTCTTTTCTGGTGGCAAAGAATTGGAAATTAAGGGCATGCCCATCAATTGTGAATGGCTGAACAAATTGTTGCATGTGATTATGATGGAATTGTATTGTGCTATTTAAAAAGAAAATGATGAGCAGGATGCTCTCAGAAAAACTTGGAAGAACTTACATGAGCTGATGTAAAGTGAAGTATACTCTGTACAAAGTAACAGAAACATTGAGTAATGGTTAGCTGTGAATGACTTGGCTATTCTCCACAATACAATGATCTAAGACAACTCTGAAGGACTTATGATGAAAAATGTCATCCATTCTCAGACAAAGAACTGATGGTGTCTGAATACAAATTGAAACATACTTAAAAAAAGATTATTGCTATTGATGATAAAACTCAAAGCCAAATAAAGTCAGATTCCATTTCTTAGTATAAATTTGTTAGTATATTTATTTTTAGTCACTTGGCTACCTCATATTTCTTTTTTTTAATACAAGGTGAGGATGTGACTTCATTTCATAGGCATATTATACTTTGACATGGTTCCTGTAAGAGTGGGCATATTTTAATGAAAAGCATACTAGCTGTAGAGTCAAAATACTTGGGTTCAAATCCCACCTCTGACAGACCTAGTCACTTCACCTCTATTGGTGTCAATTTTGTCATCTGTAAAATTAAGTATATAGTTAAAAATAGATGGTTGTTGAAGTTCCTCCCATTTCTAGAACAGTGATCCTAAAGAAGCAAATATTATTCATAAAATAGGAAATCAGTAAATCCAGATAAGAATATTTTGGAAATGGAGGAGAAAGGAAAAGTCAGGAAATTCAAAAATGGCTCTTTCCACACACACCAAGGTTTGAATCATGGAGAATTTCCAACAAGTATTATATCTTAATCACAATTTGGAGAGCTATCCTTTAAACAAACATTAAAAGAATTTATAAAACAACATTTTAATTTTAGCTTTGGAATAAAATGTAGAGCTATGCCTACACATTTCTTGGGCAATTTGGAGGGAGAGATTGGATCCTTAAATAAATGGACAAGTAATAAAACTCAATTTGACAGACAATGACAAAAAGCAAGACTGAGGAAGCTGATTGCTAGAACCATGCAAGCTGGCTTGATTAAAAAAAAAAAAAACAGCTAACTAATCCGATTAGCTTTACCTTTAATCAGATTAAACTTCTTTATAAAACTCCTTAGGGCAACTCCAAAGCTAAAATTAGAATATGAATTTAAATAAAAGTTGAAATAAGTAACTGGAAGGGATCCCACCAAGCTGAATGTTTGCAAATTTGAGATTCTATTTTCAGAGAAGATTGACCTGATTCACCAAATGTGCCACCTGAGTTTATTTAATTCTCCCTAGGCCTTCAGAATTAATGTTATGATCAGGAAAAGATATGAAATTCATTGTTCTAATATACAAAATACAGACAGTTTTTTATCAATTTGCCTTTCTAGCTGTGTGACCTTAGCCAAGTCATTTTCCATTTATAGGCATTATAAAAGATAACTTGTCTCAAGTTATTCACTAACCTCTATAGACAATGCCTATAAATGGAAAGTGAATTGGTTAGGTCACACAGCTAGAAAGTGGCAAAGCTGTTCCCAACTCTTTATAGCATGCTAAAACATGGCTGCATAAAAAAATTAAATAAAAACAAACACTATGGCGGCTTCATTACATGGATTATGAGGAATATTTCGGAAAGAACATATTCAAGCATGAGATCACCTGGTTATTCATGTGATCATTACATATTTTAATACATCCTTGGAAGCTCCCTGCCCTTGTGGACCTTACAATTTAGTAATATACCTTTCAGGGTTATTAAGGAGATCTCAAGATAAATATTAAATCTGCCTAAATGTTATATTATGAATTTTTCCTCTTGGGACTTTGAAGAAGTTAATAAACCTTCTCACATGAGACATATTTATAGGCATACAAGCATTAGATTTTTAAAAAACTTTTTGATCCTCAGTTGGTGCATGTGATCAAAGAAATGTCCTAAGACTTAGAAAATGCTACTACTGCAAAGAAAAATGAGGAATATAAGTATAGCAGTTGGAATTGCATTTCACTAATGGCAAAATCCTATTCAACTTTCTACTTCAGAGATTGGAATCTGTGTATTCCCTGAATTTCAACATAGCTTTAAACTGTATTCTTCACTCATGGGGAAAAAAAAGATCCTTTTTGTCATCTGGAAAACATGCAGTAAGTTTAAGAAATGAAATTAAAATGAACAAATTTGCACCTTTTTTAATACTAATAAAAATAAACAATTTTCATACACTTGGTACAATACAGTTCTTTCAGCTAATGAGGGAATTTGATTGCGCTGAGAAATATTGACTGTATGATATTTTTTTTATTTGTTTCTTTTTTTAAATTTATTTATTTATTTTTAGTTTACCACACATGGTTCTATGTAATTTTGAGTTCCAGAGTTTCTCCCCTCCCTCCCCAAGATGGCCTGGAATCTCATATAACTACCATGTATAACTTCACATTGAATTAATTTATACACTAGTCAAGTTGTGGAGAAGAATTATGACCAATGGAATGAATCATGAGAAAGAAGAGACATATCCAAAACAAACAAACAAACAAAAAAAAGCCAAAAACAAAAACAAAAGAGAAGCAAAAAAGGCGAGCATGTAGTGCACCTCAATCGGTATTCAAACTTCACAGTTCTTTCTCTGGATGAAGATAGCATTCTCCGTCGTGAGTCCCCTGGAGTTGTCCTTGCACCTTATGTTGCTGAGAAGAGCGAAGTGTGTCAGGGTTGGTCCTCACGGAGTCCATATATCTGTGGTTGTGTACAATGTTCTCCTGGCTCTGCTCCATTCACTCAGCATTATGACGTGTAGGTTTTTCCAGGTTGTTACAAAGTCCGTATCGTCCCCATTTGTTATGGCACAATAGTATTCCATTACCTTCATATACCACAGCTTGTTCAGCCATTCCCCAATTGATGGGCATCCCTTAGATTTCCAATTCTTGGCTACCACAAAAAGAGCCGCTATAAATATCCTTGTACATATGGGTCCTTTTCCTGCTTGTGTGATTTCTTTGAGATATAACCCTAGAAGTGGTAATGCTGGGTCAAAGGGTATGAACATTTTTATAGCCCTTTGGGCATAGTTCCAAATTGCTCTCCAAAATGGCTGGATCAGCTCACAACTCCACCAGCAATGTAACAATGTTCCAATCTCCCCACATCCTTTCCAGCATTTATCATTTTCCTGTTTTGTTATTTTAGCCAATCTGACAGGAGAGATGTGGTATCTAAGAGTTGTTTTCATTTGCATTTCTCTAATCAGTAGTGATCCAGAGCATTTTTTCATATGCCTATAGATAGCTTTAATTTCTTCCTCTGAAAACTGCCTGTTCATATCCTTTGACCATTTCTCAATTGGGGAATGGCTTGTGTTCCTATATATTTGGCTCAGTTCCCTGTATATTTTAGAAATGAGGCCTTTATCAGAGATACTAGGTGCAAAGATTTTCTCCCAATTTTCTGCTTCCCTCCTAATTTTTGTTACATTGGATTTTTTTGTACAAAAACATTTCGATTTGACATAATCAAAATTATCCATTTTGCGTTTTGTAATGCTCTCTATCTCTTGTTGGGTCATGAATTCTTTTCTTTTCCATAAATCTGATAGACTATTCCTTGCTCTCCCAAATTACTTATAGTATCGGCCTTTACTCCTAAATCATGAACCCATTTTGACTTTATTTTGGTACATGGTGTAAGATATTGGTCTATGCCCAGTTTCTGCCCTACCATTTTCCAATTTTCCCAACAGTTTTTGTGAAATAATGAATTATTAGCCCAGAAGCTGGCCTCTTTGGGTTTATCAAAGAGTAGATTGCTAAACTTGTTGATTTCTCCTACTTGTGTACTTATCCTATTCCACTGATCCACACCTCTGTTTCTTAACCAGTACCAGGCAGTGTTGATGACTGCTGCTCTGTAGTACAGTTCAATATCTGGTATCGCTAGGCCACCTTCTCTAGCATTTCTTTTCATTAATACTCTAGATATTCTAGACCTCTTGTTTTTCCAGATGAATTTTGTTATTATTTTGTCCAGCTCAGTAAAATATTTTTTTTGGTAGTTCGATTGGTATGGCACTGAATAGATAGATTAATTTAGGTAAAATTGTCATTTTTATTATATGAGCTCGGCCTAACCATGAGCAACTGATATTTTTCCATTTATTTAGATCTGATTTTATTTGCGTGAAAAGTGTGTTGTAGTTATGTTCATATAGGCCCTGGGTTTGTCTTGGCAAATAGACTCCCAGATATTTTATAGTGTCTACAGTAACTTTGAATTGAATTTCTCTTTCTATCTCTTGCTGTTGGGCTTTGTCAGTAATGTATAGGAATGCTGAGGATTTATGTGGGTTTATTTTATATCCTGCAACTTTGCTAAAGTTGTTTATTATTTCAAGTAGTTTTTTACTTGATTCTGTAGGATTCTCTAAATAAATCATCATATCATCTGCAAAAAGTGATAATTTAGTTTCTTCTTTTCCTATTCTAATTCCTTCAATTTCTTTTTCTTCTCTTATTGCTACAGCTAACGTTTCTAGTACCAAATTGAATAATAGGGGTGATAATGGACATCCTTGTTTCACCCCTGATTTTATTGGGAATGTATCTAGCTTATCCCCATTACAAATAATGCTTGTTGATGTTTTTAGGTAGATGCTATTTATAATTTTAATGAAGGTTCCACTTATTCCTATGCTTTCTAGTGTTTTTAATGGGAATGGGTGTTGTACTTTGTCAAAGGCTTTTTCTGCATCTATTGAGATGATCATGTGGTTTCTGCTGGTTTTGTTGTTGATATGGTCAATTATGCTAATAGTTTTCCTAATATTGAACCAGCCTTGCATTCCTGGAATAAATCCTACCTGGTCATAGTTTATTATTCTCATGATGAGTTGCTGCAATCTTTTTGCTAATATTTTATTTAAAATTTTTGCATCAATATTCATTAGAGAAATTGGTCTATAATTTCCTTTCTCTGTTTTGACTCTATCTGGTTTGGGTATTAGTACCATATTTGTGTCATAAAAAGAATTTGTTAGGAATCCTTCTTCTCCTATTTTCCCAAATAGTCTACAAAGTATTGGAATTAGTTGTTCTTTAAATGTTTGATAGAATTCACATGTAAAACCATCTGGCCCTGGAGATTTTTTCCTAGGGAGTTCATTGATGGCATGTTCAATTTCTTTTTCTGAGATGGGGTTATTTAGAAATTTCACTTCCTTTTCTGTTACCCTGGGCAGTTTATGTTTTTGTAGATATTCATTCATATCTCTAAGGTTGTCAAATTTGTGGGCATACAGTTGGGCAAAATAATTCCTAATTATTGTTTTGATTTCCTCTTCATTAGAGGTGACCTCACCCTTTTCATTTTTGATACTGGCAATTTGATTTTCTTCTTTCTTTGTTTTAAACAAATTGGCCAAAGGTTTACCAATTTTATTGGTTTTTTCATAAAACCAGCTCTTTGTTTTATTTATTAATTCAATAGTTTTCTTGGTTTCAATTTTATTAATCTCTCCTTTGATTTGCAGTATTTCTAATTTGGTATTTAATTGGGGGTTTTCAATTTGCTCTTTTTCTAGCTTTTTCAGCTGTATGCCCAGATCATTGATTTCCTTTTTCCCTATTTTATTCATGTAGGCATTTAGGGATATAAAACTTCCCCTAAGAACTGCTTTTGCTGCATCCCATAAGTTTTGGTATGTTGTTTCATTATTGTCATTCTCTTGAATGAAGTTATTAATTGTTTCTCTGATTTGTTCTTTGGCCCACACATTCTTTAGAATTAAATTATTTAGTTTCCAATTAGTTTTTAGCTTATTTTTCCATGGCTCTTTATTAAAAATAATTCTTATTTCATCATGATCTGAAAAGGATGTTTTGACTACTTCTGCTTTTCTGCACTGGATTGTGAGGTTTTTATGCCCTAGTACATGGTCAATTTTTGAGTATGTGCCATGTACTTTTGAGAAGAAAGTATATTCCTTTTTATCTCCCTTCAGTTTTCTCCAGAGGTCTATCATATGTGCCTCTTCTAAAATTCTGTTTACCTCCTTAACTTTTTTCTTATTTATTTTGAAGTTAGATTTATCAAGTTCAGAAAGGGGGAGGTTGAGGTCTCCCAATATTATAGTTTTGCTGTCTATTTCTTCCTGTAACCCCCTTAAACTCTCCTCTAAGAATTTGTATGCCTTACCACTTGGTGCATATATGTTAAGCAATGATATTGCTTCATTGTTTATGGTGCTTTTTAGCAGGATATAATGTCCTTCCTTATCTCTTTTAATTGAATCTATCTTTACTTTTGCTTTGTCTGAGATTAGGATTGCTACACCTGCTTTTTTTACCTTAGCTGAGGCCCAATATATTTTACTCCAGCCTTTTACCTTTACCCTATTTGTATCCCCCCGTTTCAAATGCGTTTCTTGTAAACAGCATATTGTAGGATTATGGTTTTTAATCCATTCTGCTATCTGCTTCTGTTTTATGAGAATGTTCATCCCCTGCACGTTCAGAGTTATGATTTCTATCTGTGTCTTTTTCTCCATCCTAATTCTTCCTGTTTATGCTTTTATTTCTCCCTTTCCCCTTCTCCTCCCCAACAAAGTTTTGCTTTTGACCGCTGCTTTCCTCAGTTAACCCTCCCTCTTTATTCCCCTCCCTTATCTTACCGTTACCCACTTGCTACTTCTCCTCTCCCTTCTGACCACCCCTCTCCCTTTTTCCCCCCTTCCCCTCCTACTTCCCGTAGGACAAGTTAGATTTCTAAGCTTTTCAGGGTATGTTATTCCCTTCTTGAACTAGATCAGATGATAGTAAAGCTCAAATCCTTTTCTTCTCCCTCCCTTCTTGCCCTCTACTATAATATGTTTTTGTGCCACTTCATTTGGTGTAATTTACCCTTTTCTACTACCTCCTTACCACTTCTCTCATAGCCCTCCCTTTATATCTCTTACTTATATTTTATATCTTTACATCAGTTATTTTATACAGGCATTCACAACCTATGTATATCCCTTTCAATTGTCATAATAGCTGTACCACTCTCAAGACTGACACACACACACACACACACACACACATATATATATATATATATATATATATATATATATATATATATATATATATATATATATATATATATATATGTAAAACATACATAAGATGATATAATCCCACATAAAGATGTAAACAACCTGCCCTTTTTGGTTAATAAGGTTTGTGGGCTTTTTCCCCCTGGTTACCTTTTTATGTCTCTCTGGAGTTTTGTATTTGGAGATCAAATTTTCCATTGAGTTCTGGCCTTTTCATCAGGAAGGTCTGGAATTCCCTTATTTCATTGAATGTCCATCGCCTTGCCTGGAAAATTATGCTTAGTTTTGCTGGGTAGCTGATCCTTGGTTGTAGTCCCAGCTCCTTTGCCCTTCGGAATATCATATTCCAATTTCTCCTGTCTTTTAATATGGAAGCTGAGAGATCCTGCGTGATCCTGACTGTAATTCCACGATATTTGAATTGCTTCTTTTTGGCTGCTTGCAGTATTTTCTCCTTGAGTTTATAGTTCTGAAATTTGGCTATAATATTTCTTGGTGTTTTCAGTTTGGGATCTCTTTCAGGGGGTGATCGGTGAATTCTTTCAATGACTATTTTGCCCTCTGGTTCTGGGACCTCTGGGCAGTTGTCTTTGATAATTTCTTCGAAGATACTGTCAAGGCTCTTTTTTTCATCGTGGATTTCTGGTAGACCAATAACTCTTAAATTGTCTCTCCTGGATCTATTTTCCAGGTCAGTTGTTTTGCCAATCAGATATTTCACATTATTTTCTATTTTTTCATTCTTTACATTTTGTTTTACTACTTCTTGGTGCCTTATTATTATTATAATATATTAGCTATAATTATAATATTAGCTTCCACTTGCTCAACTCTAATTTTTAATGAGTTAGTGTTTTCATTTTGCTTTTGAGTCTCCTTTTCCAATTGGTTGATTTTGCCTCTCAGGGTGTGATTTTCTCTCTCTACATTCTGAATCTCCGTAGCCATTTCGCCAGTCTTATTCTTTAGGGACTTTTCCATTTTTTCCATGTTTTCTTTTACCTCCCTAATTTGGTTTTAAAATCCTCCTTTAGCTCTTCCAGCAATGCTTTTTGGGCTGGAGACAAGTTCACATTACCTTTTGAGGTATCAGACACGTCTATAGTGTCATTACCGTTCTCTTCCATATTGGTATTTTGATCCTGCCTGTCTCCGTAAAAAGAATCTATTATCCTCGGTTTTTTGTGTTCTTCTTCATGTTTGTTGTTTTGCCTTTTCCTGGATTTTCAACAAGTTTCTGTCTATGGGGCTCAGGGCTCTCTGTCCCAGCTGTCTTATTCTGGGAATTGTGAGACTAGAATTACAACCTTCAGTTTCCTGAGGTGTGGGGAGGGGTCTGGCTCCCTGGCATCTCACTCCCTGTGGGTGCTCTCCAGCACTTGCTTTTCAGCAGTGGTCTCAGCTGTTTGTTCTTTGAGCTGATCTCTGGCACTTCCCCTGGGGGAGCAAGATTACGTCTGGGCTCCTGGTGTTGACCCCTGCTGGCTCTGCCCCTTGGGGACTAATGAGCTTCTACTATTGGTCCTGTGAGGCCCCACTACTTTCTCCTCTGTTTCAGCTTTCTTTTTTTTCCCCGAGGAATTCTCTGGGTGAGGGGGGGAGGGATTAGAGCCATTTACCTGGCCATTGTGTCTTCCAGAAGTTCAAAAGCCGAGTTCCTGGGCTGCAAGCATCAGGAGTTGGCCGGTGGTGTTGTGCTGCCTCTCGTCGCTTCCACAGACTGCCGTCCTGTGTTGGGAGGCCTGGGGATCTCTGCCGGTTTCGGGCACCCAGCTTTCTCCCAGCCTGTCTCCCACGTGGATTTCCCGGCCGGCCGCTTCCGCTTTGGTCTGGAGCAGCTCTGCACACTGCACTCCGAGCTCTCTCCGAGCCTACAGATTCGTGCCTTCGACCTTTCAGACTCTCTCAGCTCGGAAATTTGCCCCACGCAGACTGCTCGCGGTTTCTGACTCTCTCAAATCTGCTCCAATTCATTTTTTTATAGGAATCTGACAGACCTTGTGAGAGAGCTCCGGTAAGACGCTGCCTTCATGCAGCCATCTTGGCTCCGCCGACTGTATGATATTTAAATAAGTTCTGTTGCTACTGCCAGGAGTGTGCTGGTTGTTCAACAACTGTCCTTCCCCTCCCCCCAAAAAGTTATGTATGTCACAATTTTAAATTGAATCTCCATTATTACATTTTCTCCATTCACTTTCTTAAGTATAGACAATCAAGAAAATAATAAATCATGTCCTTATTTATAGTTTTTGCTGATTTCCAAGGTGTAAATGTTCACCCTGATTAATAATTGAGTTGAGGGAGTGGAGCCAAGATGGTGGCTGGAAAGTAGGGACTTGTATGAGCGCCCTGCCAGGTCCCTCCAAAAACCTAAAAAAATGGCTCTGAACAAATTCTAGAACTGCAGAACCCACAAAATAGCAGAGGGAAGCAGGGATCCAGCCCAGGAAAGCCTGGATGGTCACTGGATGAGGTCTATCATGCACAAAGTGGAGGGGAACAGAGCCCAGCGTGGGAAGTGGCAGGACCAACCAGACCAGGAGCCGGGCGGTACAGGTCCTAGCACCCTGAATCAGTGAGCTGTGGCAGTTACCAGACTTTTCAACCCACAAACACCAAAGACAACAGAGAAGGTTAGTGGGAAAAACTGCAGGGGACACAGTGAAAAGAGTTCACTATTTGGCTACTGCCTCAGGTACAGCGGAGGTAGTGCAGCTACAGAACTGCAGCTGCAGTTGCTTCTGGATCCAGGCCCACCTGGTGGGAGGAATTAAGTGGTGGATCACAGCAGGGGTGCAGAGCCAGCTTAAGATCTGAGTCAGGTCTGGGTTGGTGGTTCTTGAAGAAGGAGGAGTGCTGGTGTGGCAGAGCTGGCTGTATAGAAACAGCTCTGAAATCAAGGGCACATCCCCTCAAGCTTGGAACAAAGTGCTCTTTACTCTACAAGCAGTCATACCCCGCTGAAAAACTCAAGGGTCAAATAAGTTGGCTGGGAACATGGCCAGGCAGTGAAAACGGACTCAGATTCTGTCTCAGACTTCAGAATCTTTCTTTGGTGACAAAGAAGACCAAAATATACAGTCAGAAGAAGTCAACAAAGTCAAAAAGCCTACATCAAAAGCCTCCAGGAAAAACATGAACTGGTCTCAGACCATGGAAGAGCTCAAAAAGGAGTTGGAAAAGCAAGTTAGAGAAGTAGAGGAAAAATTGGGATCAGAAATGAGAATGATGAGAGAAAACCATGAAAAACAAATCAATGACTTGCTACAGGAGACCCAAAAAAAATACTGAAAAAAATATTGAAGAAAACAACACCTTAAAAGTTAGACTAACTGAAATGGCAAAAGAGCTCCAAAAAGCCAATGAAGAGAAAAATGCCTTGAAAGGCAGAATTAGCCAAATGGAAAAGGAGGTCCAAAAGATCATTGAAGAAAATACTACCTTAAAAATTAGGTCGGAGCAAGTGGAAGCTAATGACTTGATGAGAAATCAAGATATTATAAAACAGAACCAAAGGAATGAAAAAGTGGAACACAATGTGAAATATCTCATTGGATAAACCACTGACCTGGAAAATAGATCCAGGAGAGATAATTTAAAAATTATTGGACTACCTGAAAGCCATGATCAAAAAAAGAGCCTAGATATCATCTTTCAAGAAATTATCAAGGAGAACTGCCCTGATATTCTAGAGCCACAGGGCAAAATAGAAATTGAAAGAATCCGCAGATTGCCTCCTCAAATAGATCCCAAAAAGAAAACTCCTAGGAATATTGTCGACATATTCCAGAGTTCCCAGGTCAAGGAGCAAATACCGCAAGCAGCTAGAAAGAAACAATTTGAGTATTGCGGACAAACAATCATGATAACACAGGCTCTAGCAGCTTCCACATTAAGGATCGAAGGGCTTGGAATACGATATTCTTGAGGTTAATGGAGCTAGGAGTAAAACCTAGAATCACCTACCCAGCAAAACTGAGTATCATGCTCCAAGGCAAAATATGGCTGTTCAATAAAATAGAGGACTTTCAAGGATTCTCAGTGAAAAGACCAGAGCTGAATAGAAAATTTGACTTTCAAACACAAGAATCAAGAGAAGCATGAAAAGGTAAACAAGAAAGAGAAAATATAAGGGACTTACTAAAGTTGAAGTGTTTTGTTTACATTCCAACATAGAAAGAAGATATGTATGATTCATGAGACCTCAGGATCAGAGTAGCTGAAAGGAATATGCAAACATACATATATATGTATGTATACATATGTGTGTAATGTGAAATATCTCATTGGATAAACCACTGACCTGGGAAATAGATCCAGGAGAGATAATTTAAAAATTATTGGACTACCTGAAAGCCATGATCAAAAAAAGAGCCTAGATATCATCTTTCAAGAAATTATCAAGGAGAACTGCCCTGATATTCTAGAGCCACAGGGCTCTAAGCAAAGGACTAACAAATTCAGAGACTCTAACTTACTGAGGTGTGATATACATTCATATTAGAAATATTTTCACATTAGTCATGTTGTAAAGAAGAATTAGAACCAATGGGAGAAACCCTGAGAAGGAACAAGTATATCACTATTAGGTCTATGTCCTTACTTCTCTACCATTGACTCATATATCTTCTGTCTCATGTGGCTAAACTTCTTCTTTTTAATATTTTTATTTGTTTTTTTTTAGTATTCCATTACCTTCCTATACCACAACTTGTTTAGCCATTCCCCAATTGATGGGCATCCCCTTAATTTCCAATTCTTTGCCACCACAAAAAGAGCTGCTATAAATATTTTTGAACATACAGGTCCATTTTTCACTTGTATGATTTCTTTGGGATACAGCCCTAGAAGTGGTATTGCTGGGTTAAAAGGTATGCTCATTTTTATAGCCCCTTGGACAAAGTTCCAAATTGCTCTCCAGAATGGTTGGATGAGTTCACAACTCCACCAACAATACATTAGTGTCCCAATTTTCCCACATCCTCTCCAGCATTTATGATTTTCCTGTTTTGTCATGTATCTGACAGGTAAGATGTGGTACCTAAGAGTTGTTTTGATTTCCCTTTCTCTAATCAACAGTGATTTAGAGCATTTTTTATGACTATAAATATCTTTAATTTCTTCTTCTGAAAACTCCCTGTTCGTACTCTTTGACAATTTATCAATTGGGGAATGGTAGCTAAACTTCTTAAAAGGATACTCTACAATAAATGACTTCTCTTTCTCTCGTCTCACTTTGTTATTAACTCTAAGCCTTCTGACCTGTAACCTCAACTTTCAATTAAAACCACTCTCTTCAAAGTTACCAAATCTAATCAATGGCCTATTCTCAGTCTTCCTCCTTCTTGACTTCTCAGCAGATTTTGACTCTGTTGTTAACCCTACCTTGGGGGTCCCACAAGACTCTGGCCTTGCCTCTCTTCTTCCTGTATTCTAATTCCCTTGGGGACCTCATTGCTTCCCATAGATTTAATTATCATCCTTATATTGATGACTTTCTAATCAGCTTATCTAGCCCTAATCAGTCTGCTGACCTTTAGTGTCTCATCTCCAATTACCTTTCAGACATCTCAAACTTGAATTCGCCAAACATCTTAAATTCAGCACATTCAAAACTGAACTTATTGTCTTTTCTCTTAAACCCTTCACCCTTCTGAATTTCTCTGTCACTATTAAGGGTACCGCCATCCTTCTAGTCCCTCAGACTTACAGCATAGGTGTCATCTTTTACTCCTCACTCTCGCTCAATTCCCCATCCTATTTGTACCTTTGCAACATCTCTTTAGTATGCCACTTTCTCACTTCTGATACTGATGTCACCCTAGTGTAGATATTCATATCTTTTAATCTGGATTTTTGCAAGAGACTGATTAATTTGCTTGCCACAAGTCTCTCACTTGTCACTCCAGTCCATCCCTCATTCAGTCACCAAAGTGATTTTTCTTAAGGTGCAGGTCCGATTATGTCATCCCTCTACTCTGCAAACTCCAGTGACTTCCTGTTGCCTCCAGGATAAAATACAAAATCATCTGTTTGACATTCAAGGCATTTATAATCTGCCCCATCCTTACCTTTCCAGTTTTTTGACACTGTACACCCTTCCTCCCATTTAATCTTCTGTCCAGTGACACTGGCCTTCTTGTTGTTCAGAGAATAAGACAGTCTATCTTCTCAGCTCTGGGCATATTCTCTTCCCCTTCCCCATGCCTGAATTCAATCAATCCATCCTTTTCCATTCTTACTGGCTTCCTTTGAATCACAGCTAAAATCCAACCTTCTGTACTAAGACTTTCCCAATTCTTCTTAATTCTAGTGTCTTCCTTCTATTTTTCATTTCTTATTGGTCATGCATATAGCACGTTTCTATATAATTATTTTCATCTTGTCTCTCCCATTGGATTAGGAACTCCTCAAGGGCAAGGACTAGTTTTGTTTCTTTCTTTGCATTTTTTTGTATAAATAGCATTTAGCAGAGTTCCAAGAAAATTTAAGAAACAAGAAAATGCCATACACATAGGAAAAATACTTATAGCAAGTTTTTTTAGATAAAAGGAGCAAAGAACCAGAAATTAAACAGATGTGTGTCCCTTTGAAAATGTCTGAAAAATATGCTATATGAATATAATAAAATACTATTGCTCTGTAAGAAATGAAAATAAAGACTATTCCAAAGAAACCTGGGAAAACTTGTGTAGACTAATGCACAGTATAGCACAAGTCTGCTATGTCACCCCTCTGTTCCTTCTATTCAATAAACTCCAATGGCTCCATGTTGTCTCCAGAATTAAATACCAAATCCTGTGTTTGACTTATAAAATTTTTCATGACCTAGTCCTTTCCTACAGTGGTGATAATGTGATTGAAGATCTTTCCCACCCATTCAATAGGCCTCAGGTGGGGCCAGTTAAGAGAAACAGGCTCATACCTTTGTGATGCCAATTAGTGATTAAAGATCTTTCCCACAATATTTTGCAGACTGAGTGTGAAGCCCTCTGGTCCTAAAAAGAACATATACACCCAGAATGTAGCCATTGGGATGGGAGAATTCAGAAGTCAGAAGAGGAGCCAGACTTCAGAATTCAGCCCAAGGAGAAGTAGTAAGAACTCTGGAGTACATAGAGCTGCAGAAGAGAATGCTGAGGGGAGAGTGGAGACCAGAGAGCTGCAGATCAGAGGAATGAGGAGGGAGAGACACAGGCAAGCAATAGTTAGGATTTGTGAGTGCTTTTATGTGAAGGCCCTAGTGGGGGGGGGAGGGGGCGGATCTTTGCTGTAATACTGTGTTTTAATCTCCTTGTTGGTTACTGGTTCTGGAATACAATTACTGCTATATCGAATTGGAATTACTGGTTCTGGGATGTGATTCTTTGGTGCCTAAATAGATTCCTCTGCCTTCTACCTAGAGAGTTTTTCATACTTTGTAATTCTGAACCATACAGCCATGTTCATGGTCATCCTTGAGGCCACGAATCTTGCCTCACTGATGCACCTATCTTTCCAGTCTTTTTAATCTTCACTCTCTCCCATGTATTCTATAACACATAGACACTGGCATCCTTGATGTTCCTAGCAAACAACATTCCATCTCTGGAGTCCTTGAATTTTCTTTCTTTTTTAAAAAATTAATTAATTTGTTTTTAGTTTACAACATTCAGTTCCACAAGCTTCTGAGTTCCAAATTTCCATGCCCCCCTCCCCTTCCCCTTCCTTTCATCCTCGAGATATGTAATGTAAATATACATTTACATTAAACACATAGTTATATTGCAAAGAAGAACGATAACCAATGGAACGAACCACGAGAAAGAAGAAACAAAACAAAAAAGAGAGAGCACATAATTTGCTTCAACCTGCATTCAGACTTAGTAATTCTTTGGATGTGGAAAGCATTTTCCATCACAAGTCTTTTGGAGTTTTCCTAGAACCTTGCATTGCTGAGAAGAGCCAAGTCTATCAAAGTTAGCCATCACACAATGTGTCTGTAATTGTGTACAATGTTCTCCTGGTTCTGCTCCTCTCACTCAGTATCAGTTTATATAAGTCTTTCCAGATTTTTCTGAAATCTGTCTGCTCATCATTTCTAATAGCACAATAGTATTCCATTATATTCGTATACCACAACTTATTGATGGACATCCCTTCAATTTCTAATTCTTTGCCACTACCAAAAGAGCTGTTACAAATATTTTTGTGCATATTGGTCCTTTTCCCATTTGTGTGATCTCTTTGGGATATAGCCTTAGAATTAGTATGTCTGGGTCAAAAGGTATATGCATTTTTATAGCCCTTTGGGCATAGTTCCAACTTGCTCTCCAGAATGGTTGGATCAGTTTACAACTCCACCAACAATGTACCAGTGTTCCAATTTTCCCACATCTTCTCCAGCATTTATAATTTTCCTGTCTTGTCATTAGCCCATCTGACAGGTGTGATGTGTACCTAAGACTGGTTTTGATTTGCATTTCTCTAATTAATAGTGATTTAGAGCATTTTTTCATATGACTGTAGATAGCTTTAATTTCTTCCTCTGAAAACTCCCTGTTCATATCTTTTTACTATTTATCAGTTGGGGAATGACTTGTGTTCTTATAAATTTGTGCAGTCCTTGAATTTTCATTGTCCATCCCCCATCCCTGAAATTGGCTTATTCCTTATATGCACCTCCTGAATTTCCTCAAGTATTAGCTACAATCCCATCTCTGCAAGAATCCTTTCCCAATCCCCCTTTTTACTCTTTGAGATTAGCTTCCTTCTTCTTTCTCTCTCTCTCTCTCTCTCTCTCTCTCTCTCTCTCTCTCTCTCTCTCTCTCTCTCTCTCTCTCTCTCTTTCTCTCTCTCTCTCTCCCTCTCTCCCTCTCCCCTCCCTTCCCCCTCCCTCTCTCCCTCCTCTTCCTCCTCCTCTCTCTTTCTCTCGCAATATGTACATACAAACAGATAAGTGTATGTATGCATATGTGTATATTTATAAGTGTGTTTGTGTAAACACACACACATATAGTTTGTACATAATTTTTGCCCTATGTTGTCTCTTCTATTAGATTGTGAGCTCCTTAAGAGCAGGGACTGCGTTTCTCTGTGATCTCAGTGCCTATCTGTATAGTAGGTGTTTAATAAATGCTTTTTTAACTTAATCTAAAGTGAGAAAAACAAGAATAATTAATTCCAATAAGATCATCATTGTTAAAATGAACAATTTTGAGAGACTTATGACTTTTCATCAAAGCAATGATCAACTGTGATTTCAAAGGGCCATTGATAAAGAATGCTACCCATCTCCTGACAAAAAGATGATGGAGTCCAGATGTAGAATGAGAAACATTTTCACTCCTGGTGGAGTGGGAAGAAGTAGGAGAGAGAAAAAAAATAAATGTGTCACTATTAAAAAAAATAAAATTTAATTACCAAAAAAATTATCAAAGTAGTACTTGTATTACACATTCTCTATGATTGGGACTTTAGCTTGACACATTGATGCTAGTAGTCTTCTCGTTCAGTTTATCATTAGCAAGGCAGGATTATCAATTACGAAGTTTTCAGGTGGAGCAGCTCTTCTCTTTATTGTTCTTGTTGTCTGGTCATTTAGTCCTGTCTGATTTTTCATGACCCCAGGACCTTCTATTTTCCACTCTCTCTCAAAGTCTGTCCTGGTTCATATTCTTATAATTTTAATAATTCTTAATGGTTGAATGGACGTTGCCTCAGTCAAACTGAGATCTGTTAACAGACCCTAGCTTGAAAAGCCCAAGGTCCCTCACTCATCCTGGGCCAACTCCAGTTGTCCTGATCTATGTCTTGCCATTGGACCCAGATGGCTGGGGAGGAGAAAGGGAGGTTGGTGATTTTACACAGCCATCCTTCACTTACATCCAATTCACTTGCATGTCATGGTATCACCTCCCTGATGCCCTGGTCCTCTTTGAGAATGAAGGACAAACAGTGACATCTGTGAGTAGAAAAGAAGCTGCCCACTGGGGACCAAACTGGAACTGGCCAATTGGGCAACATGGCTTTCTTTTCTTCCTTTCTTTTCTTTTCTTCCTTCCTTCCTTCCTTCCTTCCTTCCTTCCTTCCTTCCTTCCTTCCTTCCTTCCTTCCTTCTTTCCTTCCTTCCCTCCTTCCCTCCCTCCCTCCCTCCCTCTTTCTTTCTTTCTTTCTTTCTTTCCCTTCACTCTGTACACATAGAGTATCATACCCTTACCTGCGGGTGCTCTGCCCAATAGGAATGTAAATTTTAATCTCTGAAACCTTTTCTCTTCTTAAAGATGAGCCTTAATCTCAGATCACTCTGCTTCTCACTGATCTGGCCAACAATAGGTCCCAGGTCAAGCCCTACTTGGTCATGGTTTGGTCCCTGACTGGCTCAGAATGAATGTAAATAGCAATTGTTTCTGTTTTGGCCAGAAACTTTGAGGGTGTTTCCCTCCCAGACTGATTTTTTAAAATTAATTAATTTTTAATTTTTGACTGGGCAAAGAAGCCATTCTCTGCCTCAATTGTTGTTAAGCTTTAATAACTGAATGGGTTTTGTCTCAGCCAAACTGAGACCTATCAAGGCTTGAAAAGGCCATGGTCCTCCACTGCATCCCAGGCCATCTCCAGTTGTTCTGCTCTATGTCTGCCCACTGGACCCAGATGGCTCTAGAGGAGAAAGTGAGGCTGGTGACTTTGTTCAGCCCTCCCTCACTTAAATCCTATTCACTTGTATGCCATGGCATCACCTGCCTGATGGCATGGTCCTCTTTGAGAATGAAAGACAAAGCAAGCCCTGACTGATTCTTCATGACCCCATGGACCACAGCATACCGGGCCCTTCTATTCTCTACTATCTCTACCATCTTTCCTAGTTCATGTTTGTTTTTTTCCATAATGATATCTATCCATCTCATCTTCTGCCATCCCCTTTTCCTTAATCTTCCAAAATCATGATTTTTTCCAATGAATCCCATTTTCTCATCATGTCGCCAAAATATTTAGGCTTTATCTTCAACATTTGACTTTCCAGTGAATACTCTGAATTAATTTCTTTAACTATTGACTTATTTGAGCTCCTTGCTGCCACAATTCAAAATTATGGATTCTGCAGTCCTCAGCTTTCCTCATAGTCCAACTCTCACAGTCATGCATTCCTACTGGAAAAAGCCATAGCTTTGACTGTAAAGACCTTTGTAGGCAAGATGATGTCTCTGCTTTTTAGCATGCTTTCCAGAATTGCCACAGTTTTCCTTCCAAAGAGCAAGAATCCTTTAATTTCCTGGCTGCAGTCACTGTCTGCAGTGACCTTTGAGCCCAAGAACATAAAGTCTGACACTACTTCCATTTCTTTTCCCTCTATTTGCCAGGACCCGTTACCAAGATCTTAGGGTTTTTTTTTCTTTTTTTATGTTAAGCTTCAAGACAACTTTTATACTTTCCTCTTTCACCCTCATCAAGAGGATTCTTACTTCCTCTTCACTTTCTGCCATCAGAGTGGTATCATTTGCATATCTGAGATTGTTGATATTTCTCCTGGCTACTTTCATTCCAGCTTCTGATTCATACAGCCTGGCATTTCACATAATATACTCTGTACGAAAATTAAATATATCAGGTGACAATAAGCAGCCTTGTTGTACTTCTTTCCTAATCTTAAATGAATCAATTGTTCCATGTTTGGTTCTAACTGTCGCTTCTGGGTCCACATACAGATTCCTCAGGAGACAAGTAAGATGATCTAATACTCCCATCTCTTTAAGAACTTTCCATATTTTGCTCACTCTGTTTCTAATGCCTCCTTCAATCAGATCTACCCAATTTGTCTCTACTTTCGGATTCAATTCCATTCACGTCCTGAGACCAGTTTTGCCCTTAGTAAGAAGTATTTTAAGATCCCTTGGCTTGGCATAGTATCGAACTGCTTTCTTGCTGTTTATGTCCTGTAACTCATACTTGCTCGTACCCCTAGCCTGCATTTGAATAGCTTGTTACACAGTATCCTTGCTTGGTATCCATTATAATCCCTGATGTCTGACTGCATGGACTTCTCACGGCTGCCTGATTCTGCTTCTAAAACTTGCCAGATCCATCAAGATTTGTCTGCCTGCAAATAGTCCTGACACCTTTACCTCTTGGATTTCAGTTTTGGATATTCACTTCACATTATTCCTTAGTCCCACACATCTAACTTTGCTCTAGTCACCACTTTACAAGCCTAAATTACTTCTTTTTTCCTTTTGACTATAATCTCTTCTTGCTTTGGTTCTGTGGGTCACAACTTGCTCTCCCATATTCATATCACATGCAGTTGCTTCCTGGTTCTTGGTGTTGACATGTGTATTAAAACCCAGTCCAGCTACCAGTATTCAATTATCAGTGCTTCTTACTCCAAAACTACTTAGATATTCATATCTGGGGAATGGGACAATCCAGTACCATCTAAGGGATGAAGAAGAACGGAACATCCTTTACATCTCTTTGAATTCGTAACTTTTTCCAAGGCAAGCTCAAGTTCCACATTCTATAGAAGGCCTTTCCTGATACTTCAGTTGGTAGTGTTCTCTCCCACTCCAAGATACTTTGTATTACCTTCTACATACTTTATGCTTTCTTATCAATAAAAATGTTATTTCCAACCTCCCCTCCCCCCCCCACCCAGGGGAATCTAAGCTCTGTGAGGATAGGAAATACATTGTTTTTGTCTTTCTGTTTCCAGCACTTCATACAGTAATAGCACATGTTTTTTTGAAACTAGACCTAGGTAGTGGGTAGGATATTCCCTCTATTAATGCAGAGGGCAGTGAGAGGTTAAGTGACTTATCCAAAGTCATGGAACCAATATGTGGTAGAGGTATTCTTGAACCCAGGTTGCTTTGATTCTGAAGCTCCTTTTCCCATTCTAAGCTGCCTCTCTACCTAGATTAGCATGTGATAGAAATATAATAATTTTAATATTTTGAATTGAATTGGATCACATTGGACTGAATTGAGTTGAATGGAATAGGTGAAAGAACATAAGCCTAATTCCAAAATCAGTCAGTAAGCATTCCTTAAACATTTACTCTATGCCAGGCATTATGTTAAGAGGCAAAAGAGTGAGGACTAGCTGTGGACAGTGAGAAAAAGTGAATGAAGGCTCAGTTTAGTATTTAATAAATAAACTTAGTGTTTCTTGGATGAAAATACATCCAGAAGATCATGGGTCTAAGAAATGTCCCTTTAAAAGGTATCAGTGATGTCTGAGGGGCTTGCCATGGAAAATCTTGTTATTTACACAGCAATATTTTCAGCCACATCTGTATCTTTGAAAATGATATGGCCAGATATGTTGCAAGATTAGTAAAGAGCATGCACTGTTCATAGGCAGCTACTCAAAATGATTATGGAGATTATTTTAGTTTCTATAAAATCATGGTATAGAATTGTTAGTGTTTCATATACTTATCATGATTTGTGAATATCAGCTTATATTTTTAATGGCTGCATCATTAATGAAAATCAAAATTATTCCATTTAATATAACAGGAGGAAAAGTATAATTCTGATCAAGACTTTAAAGTTAATAGAAAACACTTTTTAGCTAGTTCTTCCAGTTTTGTGGATACATTGTATTAAGTGGCATGATATTGAACCAAAAAAATTCTTTATATTGTTGTGGCAAAATGCATTCACATTCATTCTTTCTACTTTTCTCAAACATAGAAATTTAAAAGGCTACATGGCTTAGTGTAATAGAAATAGTGAAAGATTTGGAGTTGGGAATATCTGGAATCAAATCTTGATTCAGATATAGTCTTCATGACTCTGGACAAATCACTTAACTTCCCAGTACCCCTAGTAATTTTAATAAAATTCTAAATTGCTGGCAAGTTTATCTCCATCAAGGGAGGGGATTTGCACTGCAGGAGTTCTCTATACCAATAAAATCATAATTGAACCAAAATAAACATGAGAAATGATATTCTTTTCTAAAGGATTCTGTATTCTTAAGATCAGTGCCCCTCTTTGCAAAATCATGCCATGCAATTGTAGTTATTAGAATGATAATGATAAAAATATCTGTCTTCAATTACTATCTGTAATTCATCAACAAGCATTTATTAAGCATTTAATTTATACCAAACACAGTGCTCAAGTGCTGGAGATAAACAGAAAGACAAAAATATGGTCCCTGCTTTCAAGGTGCTCATATTACAATGGCATAGTCTGTAGACACAGATGACCACGTAAAATATTTGGGGAATTTGGGGAATACCACCTTTACTAATCTTGCAACATATTTGGCCATATCATTTTCAAAGATACAGATGTGGCTGAAAATATTGCTGTGTAAATAACAAGATTTTCCATGGCAAGCCCTTCACACATCACTGATACCTTTTAAAGGGACATTTCTTAGACCCATGATCTTCTGGATGTATTTTCATCCAAGAAACACTAAGTTTATTTATTAAATACTAAACTGAGCCTTCATTCACTTTTTCTCACTGTCCACAGCTAGTCCTCACTCTTTTGCCTCTTAACATAATGCCTGGCATAGATTTGGAGAAATAATATAAAGATTTCATGTGGATATAACTACAGAGACATTTCTAGACCTTTTTTTAAATTAAGTAGAGTTCCATTTAGTGTGTACATGTGTGTGTGTGTGTGTGTGTGTGTGTGTGTGTGTGTGTGTGTGTGTATGCTAAAAACCATTCAGGATATCAAACCTCCTTCTGAGGTACGAATAGTGGCAATAAATAGCCATAAATTATTTCAGAAAATAAGTTAATTAGGTAGTACTCTACTTCAGGGTCTGCCTTTAGCTGGATTGTAAACTCTTTTCAGCCAACCTCAAACCAGTGCTACAGCAAAAGTGATTTTGAAATTTCCACTTAGAATGGATGTTCAGATGGCCTCCAAGGATAGCTTTTGGACACTGTTGGTGTTCCATTTCTTGATGAGTTCATGTTATAGTAGAACTGGATACATTATATAGGTGCTACAAATTAACAATATTTACTGTATATGAATACCCTCGCAGTGACTGTGAGGAAAGTTTTAATTCCCACCACATAATGGTCCATTTGCCTCGAGTGTTTCCGAATGGTTCAATAATCACTAGCCATGTGTGCAGTTTGTTGAATTATTTAAGCTTATTTCCAGGGGGAAAAAAGACAGGGAGGAAGGCAACTGATTCAATGCAAATGAAAAGCTTTTGAAGCTCCCTATGGTGAAGATGTGATTACAGTCAGACAGTTAATAACCTAGACTTAGAAAAATCTGAAGGTTTTAAAACTGTCTGGCCAGTCAGTAAATGAGGTTTTTCCACACTATTGACCAACTGCCATGTGCTTGTAATGGTTGCAGATCTGTTTGGAGTTTGAGTGGACCCACAAATGAAACAAGAATACCACCTCCTTGTATTTCCCCATTAAGAGGGGAAAAAATACACAAAATCTCAAAGGTTTTCTTTTGCTTGTGCAGTAATCTGTGTTAAATTATAACTTGCAAATTAGCAGCTATTTGGGTGGAGGACTAGTCCTGTATCTTTCATTGAAGATTAACAAATTATAGTTGCTTTGGAGGTCATCATCCACACCTATTCTGACTACCACCTCTCTGTTTTTCTGGGCATTAAAGCCATTCTTGAATGATTATATGAAATACACTACTAATATTTGGATAGAAAGACTTTCTTGAGGGCGAGTAAAGGAAAAGAAACATTCAAGTACCTCAGCTATCAGGCGTCACATTTTAAACTGGACTGGAAACTCCAAATAAATTCTGTTTTTGGACTCCATCCAGAATACACATACACGCACACACACAGACACACACACATACACACATACATGCACACTCATATGTACACATATATGATATATATAATTATAATTTCATTTTATTTTATATAATATTCTGATATCTCGTTGTGGTGTGGAAGTTCTCAGTGGATTATTCCAATGGAGCTTCAGCTCTGTCAGGCTGTATTAATTAGGACGTGCTTTATTGTACAGATGTGGTTATGGACTCTGCCTATCCAAGTATCAGCAAGGAAACCTAGAGAGGCTCATCAGAATGTTTAACCCTCTTCTAATTTAAGTGTATCAAATAAATTAAAGAGGGGCAACCTAGTATCATAGAAAGTCTTGCTTGGCTCAAACTAAAGAAAATTTGAATTCAAAGCTTGCCTCTGACATTAGCATGTGACCTTGAGCAAGTCACCTATATTTCTATCAATCAATCAGTCAAAGACAAAGAAGAAGCAAACAATCCTTTATAGGCTTAAATTCTGTAGCAATTTATCTATTGTTTTCTGAAAGACAAAGACAAAACCAGTCCCTGCTCTCAATGTGTTTATATTCTCTAGGAATGTATCTATTGATTGATACTTTTGTATAGAAAGAACATTTTTCAAGAACAGGAATGGTTCCATCTTTGCCTTTGTATCCCAAAGCCTAGCTGTAGTGTCAGGTGCATAGAAAGTGGCTTAAAAAGTTTGGTGATTGGTTTATCAATTTATTTCATCTCTCCCTCCTTCTGGGCAATTGCCTGCATATTACTGGAAAGTGTAGCTTGTCTATTTATGGAGGGAGGTTGCCCCACCTTGGAAGTACTGAAATAAGTATCTATGTTGTGTAAATTACAAACAGTGATAGATCTCATGGTGAAAAAGAAATATTGACACTTGTACATATTTTATAGCTTTCTTATAAGGATAAGCAAAGTACGTATGCATATTGGTTGCTCAAATGTCTTCAATATGATTTTGAAAATTAGTGAATTTCGAACATTTCTCACAATGTGATCAATAAGAAAGTTGATTCATCCTTTGGAGAAATAACATGGTAATTTAGGTGCTTTTTGTTTTGTTTTTAACAAGGTCAAACTGGTCTTGAATACATAGCTGTTTTGACTAAAAATACTGATTAATTCAAAACTGGTATAAATGTAACTTGAAAGATATTTCATTTAGGTCTCACAACAATCCTAGGGACACCTGTTCAGAGCTAGGTGCAACTTCAGATGTCATTTAGTACTCTCCTCTCATTTATAGAGGAGGAAACTGAGGCCCAGATCAGTTAAATGTCATACGGTAATGTACAGTGGTAAGGGAAAGGTTTGGGGTTTGAACTGAAGTCATCTGACTCTAAATCCAACATTCTGCCAACTAAACCATGCAGGCTGCTGCTAAACGTTGGTAATATGAGGACTATTATTATCACCAGGGATAAGTGGAAAATAATAAGGAATAATGAGGAAATTGAGTCTGAGAGAGGAGAAATAACTTGCATGATCATCGATTTGGACTTTAGGTTCCTTAGGTGTCATATAATAACGATCTTTTCATTTTATATGTAAGGAAACTGATGCTAAGTAAACAAGTGATTTGCCTAGGTTCACACATCTCATCTATACCTGAGGCAAGATTTAAACCCTACACCTCCTGACTCTATATCTAGCTTTCTATCCAATATCGCATACTGCCTTGACAAGTGATTTAATAAAGGTCACAAAACTGGATAAGCTGTTATTTGGAACCAAGTATTTTAATTCCAGTTTGAACAATTTTACTGTTACTATACCATACTTCTACTGAAATCGTATATGTATTTTAGAATGCATGTGTGTGATAATTTAATAAGATTATTAGAGATAATTGGAGATTGCTCTGATGATAACAGTTGAAAGCAAACTTTTTTCACTTTGCTGGGCAAAGATATTCCTCTTCTAAAACAACATTTATATAGAACAGACATTTAATTTTTAAAAAAATCTCTCAGACTACAAATATACTCAAAGGAGAACAATTCTAAATCCTGCTATGATGTCCAGTTTAAATATCCCGACTTTGTCCTGCCCCTGAAACTGCCGATCATCTTTTTTGTATTTCATAATATTTGAATACCCAGAACCATGATAAAGATTCCCCATCTTATAGAGGGAAAATGCAGGCAGAGAGGGACTTTAAAGATTCTAGGGTGCCAGTAGCTAGCTCTTCCAGGCCTTAAGTGATGGAATCTCTACTGAATTGTCAATGATGTCAGGTTGTGGTAATTTTATATCCATCTTCAGAGAAGAATTTCATTATTCACTCCTCCTTTAAACATGTATAATCCCATAAATCATGCAAAGAAAATCTTTAAAGGGAGAGAAGATGGATTGTATTGAAAATACAGTGTCTTTTAAGTAGTTGATCTCATTCTCCCCAACCAAATTATTATTAAGATGCTTGTCCCAAAAAAGTCTTATTTTTTTATTTCCTATAGCCAAAGTGTTGATTGTTTTACCCCCAGATTTAATCAGTGGTATTTTGACAAAAGGCATCATCGATCAAGGATATGAACAATTAGGAAAGAAGACAGGCCAGTCATGTAATAAGAATGGGTTACACTGGATGGGAAACCTCAGTGGTGCTCCTGGGGTCATTCAATAGGAAAGTCCTAGAGGAAGTCACTAGTATACTTTTGGATCCTCTATAGAGAATTTATGGAAAGGCATGGACAGGATTGGCAAAAGATAAGAAAATGTAGGTAGGATCAGAGGATCCCAGAATTAATAGAACATCAGAGCTGAAGAGGACTTTATCCATCATTGATCAAAGTAAGCTTTGTTCATGCTACACTCCAAATGGATTATGCCAACCTCTCACTGTGAATGAATACAGATGCCATACAAAGAAAGCAATTTCTCTTACAAATGAGTTCTACAAAAACATTTAGAGAGCAAAATAGCAAAAACAATGTACTCACATGGGGAAGACAATGAGGTTAAATTAACTCTACATGCCCCAAAAATTTACTGTTTTTCTGTAAATTTATTCAAATGCAAGTTGGAAAAGAACAAACTTCCATACTCATTAGAGTTTTGCCATATACCCTAGTATATTAACCTGAATTTAGAGCACGAATAATTGAAATGGGCATTTCTTTTTTGCCTTTTCTAGATCATCATGGAGAATGAAAATATTACGTCATGATGGCGTTCATCAGGAGGTGTTCTCCAAAGTTTTATGTCCAGTTTGTAATCATTGAGTGGTACATAACAATTCAGAAGCTTTTTACCCACGAAGTCAGGTCAAAGTATTTAATTTGGCATGTTTTCTGCCCCGAATGGAAATTGTCTAATATACTCATACAACAACATTTTTCCTGTGGGGATTCACCCGTGCTGTTTCTTCAAAAGCAAAGTAAATGGAGTGTTGAAGTGACCTAGTGTGTTAGGAAATGTACAGACTCATCAAAGGAGGATGAGTCAGAAGGGAAAGAAGGATGAGATCTGCCCAGGTGAAGTGGCATTACCATCATTTGGAGGCAGGCACATCTCCAGAATACAAAGCCTTAATCTTTGATGAAGCAGTTGAGACAAAAAGCATTAAGTTTTCTGTACTTGTTGCATATCTGCTCACCCTACCTTAAGTAATTTCCTTCTGCTTTGAACTCAGATAGCCTAACAAACCATTCCTCATCTCTTGGCTGTCACCCATACTACAGGTTTCTGGTAACAGTCTAGCCTGGCCATTGGGTGACTTCTTTCTAGCATCCATCCCCAGATTTTTCATTTTCTAACCAGGAATTTCCTTATTTACTAGCACTTGCTGGTTCTGTATGGGGAGGTGGGAAGGAAATGGAAGGCAAGGGGATATGGGCTGAGTGACATTTCTTATCATACTATCTACATTATGGGGTTATTATAAAGTGGAAATTCTTAATCTTGTTAACACTACATACCTCTTTGACAGTCTGATGAAGCCTCAGAACCTATTCTCATAATGATGTTTTTGAATAATAAAACAAAATATATAGGATTACAAAGGGAATGCTATATGATATATGCATTTAAACACGTATGTATACACACAAATATGTATACATATATAAATATATCTATATATAAGTATGTATATATATAGATGGATAGATAGATAGATAAAGACCATTGATGCTAAGTCAAGAACTTCTATTTAAAAAAGCCAAAAAAGAAAACTAAGCACTTAGGGAAAAAAACCTGCTAATTGTTATACAAACAAATGTAAAGTAGTATTATAATTATTTGCTTGTCTTATTTTTATATATAACAAATTCCTCCTAGTATCATGGTCCCCTTCATGGAAAAAAAATATTACCCTGATATTGAGAGACAATGTGACATAGTGGTAGAGGGCCAGGAAGCCCCAGGTTCAAATCTGGCCTCTGATGCATACTAATTGTATGATGTCAGACTAGTTACAACCACTCAGGGTCCTTAGACAACTATCAGTTACGGAATAGTATTTGAAACTGATCATTTCAGTTCATCATTGGAGGGAGTTTCCATATTTCCTTCAGTGGTGAAATCACATGTCCAGATCAAATAAATCACTAAATAATAGATTTACAGAAATCAGAAGACTGTATTAGTAGAAATTATCGGATAAAAATTCAAATTTGCACTTGAATTGATCTGTATAAAGAGTGTAAAATAGTAGGTAAAAAAACCAGAAGTTTCAGAAAACCCTGAATTCAGGGAACATAGGTAAAGTTTTCTCAGAAATGATTTCCCTCAGTTGCTTTTTCCTTAAACTCTAGCAAAAAAGGGATGTAGTTATACATATTTTTTCTGGGGCTTAATATTTTATTTTTAAATAGAGATAACAAAGAATCATCATTAAAATTATACAGGAATGTATTCTGCCACAATCATAATAAATTTTCAGGTAACTTTAGAAACTTAAGAGCCTATCTTGAAGAAAAAAAAAACCTTTGGGCTAAAAAAAAAAAGCAGAGAGGATATAGAATGCTAATTAAAATGATATTTTTTTTTTAGATGAAAGACAATAAAATAGGATAGAGGATATAAAGGACATGGATTATAAATGACAAACTCATTCCTTTCTCACATACTGCCATGAAACAAAAGCCAAATAATTTGCTAAAATTTAGAATACTCAATTCTGTGAAGCTATTGCCCCACAATCTGAGATCAGAATGGTACAAAACGGATGCTGCTATAACAACATTTGAGGCAGGCTATGTACTGCAAAATAAAAACAGCATTGAAAACAATAAAGCCCTTTGATGGCTCACAGGTTGCATCCTTGTAGCCTGAAATCTCTATATATTCAATATTTGTGTGTACATCAACCACACATGAATACAGAGACAGATAGTTACAATTCAGCATTTTGATCATGAATATGTACCATAGCCTCATGTTTAAATAGAATTGGACAAGTAAAACTGTGGCTTCACCCTGTTTTCCTATTCCTTTTCAGTTGCGAAAGCAATGGGAAAATATCTTATATCTAAATGGCAAGCAAACCTATCATTTGGCAATGAGAAGCCTGTGTATGTTACTTTTTCCCCTGGGTTTTTAGGGTTGTGACTAAAGAAGAAATTTCCCCATCAGAGACGGTACTCTGTACAGACGGTGTGTTGCTGACAAATGTCGGTTTCAACACCAAGAGAAACTACACGTTATAAAAACAATCAACCAAGCAGGCAAGTCCATTCCTCCTGTGTGCATCATTTTATCCGTTTGCAGGTCGGAGGGCGGTGAGTGGTACTCTTGATTCATTCTTAGCAGAAAGCCTGGCAACAGAGAAAGTTGAAAAGGTCAGTATGGGGAATAACTAGGAATTTGCATGGATACGCTTAAACTAGTTTTAGAAATAAAGTGAGGTACCACAATTTTAGGGAATGAATTTAGCCACTGTCCTTTATGAAGTAAAAATGGCTATGTTTAAAGTTCAAGAAAATGCTGAAAATCTCGTGAATATACATTTGAAAACGCTAACAAAAATGGATTATTTCACGTTACATATTTGAGCGACAACCCCACTCCCCTTCCCATAACAGGTGTGGCTATATTGTGAGGCATTAAAAGCCTAGATTGTTCATTAATAAAGGAAGAAGCAAGTCTGTAAATCAACAAGGGACTCCTAGGGAGTTTTATATTAGGCAGTAATTAAATAATAGTTCATGTTGCTTTCTTTCACTGGGAATTACATCCTTTTCACCTCTCCTCTGCTGAAGCAGAGACATCCATTACGATGAGGAGCTACAACACTTGTCAGATCTAATCATCTCCAAACAGCTGAAGGCCAACTGACGTGTACTCTTTTAAAGCATGGCTTCTTCTCCCCCAAAAGCCCACTGTCCTTTCACGTGCATGTAACAGTCAAAAGAGATCACATCACAACAATGAAGAAAAACAGAAACATATGGTATAGAAGGGCCTCAGCAGGAGATGGCTAAAATGCCATGGTTCTCCTATAAACAAAATATATGCAAAAATGTGTGTTCATAGAGGATGTCAGCCTCAGTGACGGGAAATAATAAGCCTGCAAAGGAAGATAGAGTTTTACTGTGGCTACAGTTACCTAGGAGTCTGTATTTTTAGTTTAATTTTTTATTACTCTATAAAGTGGTACACCAGAGTAAGCTAGTCCCAGGTAGTTAATTATGCATAAGCAGTTGCAAAGTTCGATTTTGCCGTATAATATTGAGCCACATAATATTCTTCACCATGCATTTTGCTCATGCCTACTGCAAGCTTCCCCATGACAGCTGAATTGCAAACTGTAAGTGACTTCACTTTCCCATTCTTTCCTGAATTCCGGCACCAGAAATTGGTAGATTAAAAAAGTAGGGGGCTATAAATTTGCCACATCTTAACTGAAAAATAAGCATTCATCTTTTTAGAGGTATGCTAACTCCAGAAAATATGCTAGATATTCATAGATGAGACTCTCTCTTACTGCATCTTACAAATATGAATCTATGTAAAGGAAACTGTGTTAACTGGATTCTTTTTTCCCTCCCCCATACCTCCCCTTTGGTCCATCCCTGTTTTAAGTTGTAATTGCCCTGCTGTGAGAAATTCCAGAATTTGTCACTGAACATGCAAAGTGTTCCTTCTTTTTTGACCCAGTCCTTTTGTGTTGGGGGCAGCTGTGATGTTGTCAAACTGTACAACCTCCTGTTTGCAGAAAGGACTCTGATGGTAGGTTTACTGGAACCTTCAAAATTTATTTCCCTTTGCTTTAACATGATACATTCAGAGATGTCTGAAAGTGGACAGAAATGCTCCTTGTTTCCTCAAATTACCTCTAACTAATTTAGTTATCCATGTTAAGCAAGCTATTATTATTAAATTTCTAGAGAGACTACATAGCCTTTCCTTGTAGATAACTACAACTGTGGAAGAAGAAAATATAGAACCAAAAAAAAGGAGAGATAATTTCTTTAGTCAGGTAAAATGATTTCATAATTTTAAGTTTAAGGTATTTAAAGAAAATCTTCTCCTTTAATTAAAATGATCGCATATTGTTCTATTGGAAATCTTTTTTTTCCTAACATAATCTTTGAAATTCTCTTTCTTACCCCTCACCATCTGTGTTCATTGGCACAGTTTTAACCGACATTTGAACAGTAAGGTAGAAAACTTGTTTGTTATTTTAGGAGGAAATTGTATCAGGTCATCTTGTTTTAAACTTCAAATGGAGGATCCCTTACTGAAAAGGTGCCTAGGATTAGGATACAACCTCCACCATTTAGTATCTGTCTAAAAACTTTGGATGCATACAGACATATATATGTATATATGTATGTATGTATATATATATATATATATATATATATATATATATATATATATATATATTTTTTTTTTTTCCTGTGTGTTGGCAAGAAACTAGTGTAAAAGAAAAATTGGCTCTCATTTGGCTTCAAATGCTTCAAGCCCATTTCTTGACTCGTTTACTTCATTTCCATGGTAGAAATCAACTATTGAAGTTCATGAAGAGTTCAAAAGGTCCCATTAGTTCTAACCCTGTAGTGATTTTCTTGAATCCAATTCCCTCCCCTCTATTCCCATTACCACAACCTCTCCAATCCATCCTTCATACTGCTGCTAGAATAATCTTTCATCCCCATGGGTCTGCTCATGTTTCTTCTATATCTAAAAATTTTCAATGTCTCCTTATTGCTCACTGAACGGTGTTCAAACTACACTCCATTGTATTCTTTCCATACCTTCTATGATCTGGCAAAATCCTACCTTTCAACCCTTATATCATGCTATTCCCCAGAGCAGTTACCGTCATGTTTTCCACTTACACTCAGGAGCAAAAATTGGCCTGAGGCCAACAGCATAATATTCCCCCTCAAATATTGCTGATTAGAGAGTTTTGAAGAGTTCGAGGAGTGTTAGGAAGAGATAGTCAGGGACATATTAATACGACAACTGGTAGTTTCTTACTTTTACTAATTGTTTTTGCTAAGTTTTAGGTTAAAATTTTTCTATATTGCTATAGGGCTTCAAATGCTATCACTGTCTTTTAAAATCTCGTTCACTGGATCTAAGATCCGTTGCCCTACCCTAGTTGTGATTCTGTTACTCTCCTGTCCTAAAACTGAAATTTCACTCTTCTGCCTCTTTGTGTCATTTTTAGTTTGGTAACTAAACCTAAAATACTCTCCCTCATTCTTTTGACCCATCAAATTCCTAACTATCTTTTGGTACTGTGGATTGAGCACATAACCTGACCCACATTCAAATCTGGACTTATGTACTTACTAGCTCTGTTACCCTAGACAAGTCACCTAACCTCTGTCTGCCTCAGTCTCCTCAACCATAAAATGGGGTTATAAATATAAACTACCTCCTAGAGTTGTTGTGAGGATCAAATAAGATATTTGTAAAGCCCATAACATCAATTCAGGATGCATTTTAGACCCTTAATAAATGCTTATTTCCTTCCTTGCTTTAAGCCAAAATCAAGTGCTATTTTCATTAGGAAGCCTTCAGCCATCCTCATATGCTAACACATTTCATTATCAGTTCTCAGATAGCACTTTGTTTTATTCTTCTTTGATGTACTGTATGTAGAATATTTTGTAGTATGACATCTTACACCTTTACAGAAGATAAAGATGCCTAATCTTAACTACATTCTGTTGCTCCTCACCTAACACCTATCCTATATACAATAGGCAATTGATAAATGAGTACTGCTTCATATGTTTTCTGAGAATATTTTGCTCCATTGGTGAGGGATAAGAATCATCTTTATTAGCTTAGAAAATCAGATTATCAGAATATCTTATATTTTCTTTGACACGACACTTTGAAATCACATACACTTATTTGTGGTAGCTGAATAAATGAGTTCTTAACTTGAAATTACTTAATACTTATTTTACAATTTTCATCGAGGGCAATGGCTATTTCACTTTTATGTATGTTTCCCCAACACCTAGCTGGCACAAAGTGAAACTTAATAAATATTAGTTAAGTTGAATTAACAAGTCAGGGAAATGGAAAGACATTTGGGTTTAGTGTTGGAGGTCCCAGGTTCAAATTTCAACTTTCACCACCTGTGTGAGACAAATCTCTTCCTGGCACTCAGTTTCTATGTATATAAAATAAGGGGACTGAATAAGCTGACTTCAAATGTTGTTTCTAGCTTTAAATCTATGCTCCTATGAATCAAATACAAATCGGATAACTAAGAAAGTTTGGGTCTTTCTCAACCTCCCTTACACTTTGGAAAACCTTGAATCACAGTAATTATTTTTTCCACTTATTTCCAGTACCCCAAACTTGAAAGTTCATAGCATAATGAAATTAGAATCCCCCAATGTAGTCCCCACTAGCAATCTTTTGAGTCATTTTGGACAACTAAAATGTAAATATTGATTTGAGAATGTTCAAATCAGTATTTTATTCCCTTACAGAATAGTCCAAATATTCTAAGTTTATTTCTTAATTGGAGAATAAAAGCATCCTTCTGTGGATGGACCTATGTAGTACTGAGCTCAAAATACTCTTCAAATGTTTCTCCCTGCAGATAATACTGTTCAGGGAGACTCCAAATGACAGTGTTTAGTGCAATAATATTTCATATGCCTTTTTAGAGACTTCATTCCAGGGAGTGGGAAACCAGAAAGATCAACTTTAAGTAAAACATTGGCTTCTTATGAAATGCCTTTGATTCTAGTGCAGAAGGTGCCCACAGCATTCTGTTATGCCCCTGATTTATCTTGAAATGCTTAGTGTGTTCACAAAACCCTGGCCCTGAAGTGCCTTTTTTTCTGGAAGCGTAGCCTTTCATAGACCTCTGGCAATTTTGTTTCAGAATGTAGAACCAAGAGGCCAGGTCGACAGTGCCAGCACCAAAGGAAAATGCAGGGCTGCACAATTACTGGAATCCTGGAATAATGCAGGTAAAAGCAAGAGGTTTTGCCTGAACCAGCCAGTAATTGAATGGCCTTCTATACAGTAAAGACTGACTTGGAATGAGTTGAGTAGACAACTATTTTTCAGATGCCAACACAAATAATTTAATTTTTTTTAAACTCCTGGACCTATAACCAAATTTCCACCATTTTATTGAAGTGGACTTTGCATAGTTAGCAGGTGAAACTAGGATAATCCAATCTTCATAACTCAGCCAAAAAAAGATCCCAAACTCAAACTCCCTCGGATGAAAATAAGACACCATAAAACAAACCAAATCAAAGGCCCTTATTCTTTCTGTTATTTTTGCAGATATAAGTTTTTGTAATATTTCCTGCAGTGTCCCACCCACTCCTAGATACTCAAAGCACTGAAAACAGTAAACTCACTATTCTGCAATGGGTCCCGGATTTATAATTCTAAAACTTCCCTTACTAAAAAGAATGGTTTGGAGGATTTAGAAGTCTGTTAAACACCCACACAAACACAAAAACACACACATACATACACACACACAGACTATAGATGGCACTGAGAAAGGAAAAGGAAAATAGTTAACAAGATACTATGAGTGATAAAATCACTCTTGTTTAATTATAGCTATTATTATTTGGGAAAAACAATATTCCTGGAATAATTCCTTTATACTATTCTTAAAGTATTTTAGATCCACAAAAAAATTAAAAATATTTTCAAGAAAGTTATATCTTGTAAAGGAACAAATCCATTTTCTTGGTTCTCATCAAACTTAATGTGAATGCAAATTAAATCCATCTTTTTATTTTTATATAACACTATTGTAGAATAGCCTATGGAATATGGAAATACTGAATAATTTCATATCTTATTTGATCTCCTGAAAATGAAAAGACTATGGAAATCTGACTAAATGCAAGTGGCAGAATCTTGCTGAGTGTGTTTCATAGATTTCATGATATTAAAGACTTTTCTATTGCTGAGCCATGATGTCACATAGCTGTGTGCATAATTGTATTCTCTTCTCAAAGATGCTGCTTTACTAAAGTCAGCACTGAATGTGCCATTCCTGGGAAGACACACTACTTGGGATAGAGAAGGACATACTAAATCACTAACCACATACTGTTGTGGGGTTTGAGATAGTGAATGTTTAGTGGGAATTAATAAAATGAGTATAAATGACATTGATTTTTCATCTCCAGCAAACTGCAAGTGGTAAGTAATTACACAAGTATACGTCCAGGGTGGCCTGAAGCAAAAGTAAAGGTAAATATATTGGGAACTATACTAAGCAGGGAAGGTCAGGGAAAAGAAATTATTTTGATAAAATCAGATCACACCCAATACTCCCACCCTTTCCGATGGTAGGAATCATCTAATTATTCCTAACACCTTAAGTAAAATTAATTAGCTTTTAAGAATGCATTTTTCCTTTCCTTGTTTGATTTCTCAAATAGAGATTGTGCTCTCAAAGTCATAAGAAGTCCTCCTCTTTTCCTACTCTTTTCTCTATCCCCAACCCCCCACCCTATTTCCAAATAAAGACTCCTTTAGCCTGGTGGAGTGCATGGATACAGAGAAGGCAAAGCTACTGGAAGACAATTACACTGTTGTTGTTGTGTTTTTCTCTTTGTGAAAAGTTTGCATATACATTTTCATGCCTTAATAATAAAAATATCCAAATAAAATCATAGCTGACTAAGGAATAAGCTTGGTAAACAAGTGGAAACATTACAGCTCCAATGAAGGTTTGATATCTTGGTTAAGGTAATCCATTGCAAGGATTCATAGCCAAATATATCTGTTCAGGGAACTGTGAATGTTTGAGTCTGAAGGGAGATAGGGAAAAGCCTAAATCCTGACTGGAAGAATCAGTCAACACATTCATATGTAGAAGTGCTCAGAGTAGGACTTATTTAGTGTTTATCAGCAAGAAAGTATGTGAAAGCAGAATCTTAGGCTAAGAGAATCCATGATTCTTATATTTTACTGTGTCAAAACACATGCGCATTAAATCTCTTACTCTGGTTTATTAAATATTTACTTTTAGTTTTCAAAATTCATTTCTATAAGATTTGAGTTCCAAATTTTCTCCCCATCACTCCCTTCCCCCTACCCCAAGACAGCATGCAATCTGATATATACCCTGTTTTTTTAAACCACAAGATGATTGCAGATCTCCAAACAGCAGATTCCTAAGGCTTACACTGTTTATGTACTATAAGTATATGCATTAGTTGACTTGATGACAGATAATTCAATTAGCAGAGTTTAAATTAATTATTGCATTTATGTAGCTTTTCCCAAAAGAGATACAAAGATGGCACTGCTTTTAAAAAAAAGAACACTTGTATAGAATTTAAAAAAATAAACCAAACAATATGGGGGAGATTACCAATAAAGTCAATTATAATAAAAATGAATAGGTCTATTCTAATTAATTTTATATAGAACTTGTAGTTTCACACCCCCTACTGTTTTCATTTGACAGGTAAATGGTTGAAGACACAAGACTTATTATAGATTTTACATCCAGCCCAGGAGGATTTGGACTGATTCCATTGAGCAGGTTCAGGTCAGCTAAGTCCTTTCCTTCAAAGCATCATGGGTGTCTCTGAGCATCATTGCAAGCTTGTTCTGGCGGTAAGCCAGGCTTCAAAAGCCTTTCACTCTGCAGTCACTGACTCACTAATGGGCAACTGCAGGCTTTCTGATTTTCCTTTCGTTTCATGTGTTCATTTGACATAAATTTAATTAAACCAAATCTGGTGTTAAAGCAAGAAGAGATAAAAGTGATATGTCTCAAATTAAAGAACTGTGAAAGATACAGGAAACAGGACTTTTTCCCCCTTGTTTCTATAATATATTGTCAATTTTAGTAAGCTCACTACTTAAAGTCTGCAAAAACTATACCACTATGCATTATTAAGAATAATGTGTATCCAGGGTTAGATGAAGGTCCTGGCCCCATATTCTCTGTAGTAAAACCTTTCAGAGAATGCTTCTGCTTTCTTTCATACTCACACTTCAGGTAGTCACCTCTTCACGGGATATAAGACAAGTTTGCCCTTCTGCTGGGTACATATCTATAGTTGTTAGACAGCTCAAAAGCATACAACAGCAGAAACATGAAAAGATCACATATTAAATATAAAAATCATCATTTTTCAAAGGTCTCTTTTAGTTTTTACTTAAGGCTAAAGAGGAGATTGTGAGAGTGAAAAAGATCACGCTGTTTAAAAGGTTCCATTTAATTGCTTTGAATGCTGCTTTAGGAAACATCCAAGTTTCTGCTTTAAAAAAAACTCTCTTTTTTTCCACGAAAAGAAATCTCAGGATGGAAATATACTAATATGGACTGAAAGAGGTTTAGCAGTCTAGCTAAAGGTGCTCTGAACCAATGATGTTTCTGTTCTTTTATGCGTGCAAAAATCGTATGTAAGAACAGGATTTAGGGTGCTAGTTAAAAAATACTCCATTGACAAATATTATAGGAACAATCATGACAACTCCCCTTTCTGTCATACAGTAAGATTTAGTGTTTTCCTCATCCCAACCCGGTGACCTAGGTCTTATACATATTATCGTCCCCATTTTGTTGATAAGAAACGTAACTTCTGGCCAGTATCCTATAGATAAGAATCAGGAAAATCATTAGGATTACAATTAGAGGACCTGAGTTTGAATCTTCATACTTCTATTTACTATGTGTATGACCTTGGGGCAAAACACTTACTCTTTCTGGATTTTCAGTTCCATATCCTCAGCTATAAAATCATGAGTTAGAATTCTAAAAGCAATTCCAGCTTCAAATCTAATCATCAGATGGATTACTGATAAGATAGATAAAATTTTATGTAATCTTATCTGCTAATGTCACTTCTGTTTTATAATGGAAGATTTTTGTGATGAAGGATGATAGTGATTTCCTGTGTGTGTGTGTGTGTGTGTGTGTGTGTGTGTGTGTGTGTGTGTGGAAGTACTTAATACATCACATAATCCTTCCATTTATTACAGAGGTGATTTATAGCATAATAATTCATATATACAAATATATCACCCGTAATTGCTTTGAACATTGGTCTTCACAAACATGTCAGTTTGTAAATATTATTATCTAGATGACTGACAGGTCTTAGTACTTAGAAAAAAATTACTGACCCTATTTAAACTAAACACTATCTGGAACATAAAACAAAGGCAAACAAGCTTCTTAATTTTGACAGCCTATGGGGCCTATGTTCTGCCCATCCCATGGTATTTTGCATTTATCTCGTATCTATTTGCTATTTATCTGTGCATATGTTCTTTTCTCTCCGTAGAATTTAAGCTCCTTGAGGGGGGCAGGACTTATTTAATAATGTCGATGATGATGTCATTGCTTTTAATATACCCTGTATCTGGCCCAGGGATTCACATATAGAAGATGTTTAAGAAAATTTTGTTGAACTGAATTGACTATGGTCCGAAGTCTTCACGTAACAATTATATACATCAAGTGATTGTCACCATGCAGTGACCAAGATAAGTGAAGGTCCAACATTTTTTGTCAGTAAAAAAATGTTTGAGCATTTACTCCAATATACATACAATTATTTATTTATAAATTTTCTAATCTACTACCGTAGAAATATGTTGTTAGACATGTAGTATACAAATTATACAACAGATAAAGATAGAAGTGAAATAAACATTATTTTAAAATAAACTTATTTTATTTCTTAACCATTCAACCTCAGTTTGTAGTGCATCCCAGGCCATCTCCAGTCATCCTGCTCTATATTTGGCCACTGGACCCAGATGGCTCCCGAGGAGAGGGAGAGTAAGGCTGGTGACTTTGCATAGCCCTCCCTCACTTAAATCCAATTCACCTGCAAGTCATGGCTTCACCTTCCTGATGTCAAGGTCCACTTTGAGAATGAAGGACAAACAACAACAGCCTTAATCTCTGAATGAGAGTTGCCTCAGTCAAACTGAGACCTGGGAAAGATCTTAACTGAAAAAGGTCAACATCTCCCACCAAAGTATGTTAAGGTAAGCAAGGCCTTACCTTAAAAGGGGTGCCTTGTTCAGTCTCTTCATGTTTAAAAAGTGTTAAGCCTCTAGAGTTATTGTTACTCTCTGTCACATTCATCCCCTGTGTGAATAGGCTTCATTGGGTGCATCTAGCTTGCTTTTGCCACTGATTGGTAGCTCAGAATTATTGCAGCACATATATCAAATCCATCCAAGGCTTATCAATGTCATGTCATCATTCTAAATGCTGCCACTGTAGGGATTATTCTAGATCCAGGACTCTCAGTCACTCAGGCAACTACACAAGTTGATGTCCCCTAACTTTTATGTTCCAATAGAGCCATGATGAATCCTCATCCCTGGAGGCTTAGTTACTGCTGGGTTACACACACTACCCACTAGCTTAATAGTCTATACCAGACTAGATCCATACATACTTCATTCCTAACCTCCAAAAATACTCTTCTCGATTTCAGTGGTACAGTAGAGAGAGCAGTGTGACTGGAACCAGAAAGACTCATGGTCCTGAGTTCAAATCTGGCCTCACTTGTACTACCTATATGACCCTGGGCAAGTCCCTTAACACTATTTGCCTCAATTTCCCTATTTGTAAAATGAGCTGGAGAAGGAAATGGAAAAGCACTGCAGTATCTTGATGTGTCAACAACCCGGCTGGCAGCTTCTGTGGGGGTATAAGATTCACCCACAGCCAACACCCAGAAAGCCGCCAACAGCACAGGTTCTTTCGATCTGCTTAATTAAGGAAAGCAAGGTGAAGGGGTTGACAAGCTTACTTTTAATTCAAATATCATTCAGTTAGTTCAGGGGAAAAGAAAAACCAGCACCCTGAACTTCAAAACAAAATGCAAATTACAGACATCAATAGACTTTGTCTGATTCAAGTCCCAACAGATAGTTACCACAGTTCAACAAAGTTTCAACATCCAGGTTTACAAGCTGGAGGGCTCCTTAGCTACAGCTGCCCAGAGTCTCCTCATCAACACCATCTCCAGAGCCCCCGCACCAATAGCTCTGTCCTCCCTTCTTATAGGGCTTTAGACATCAGACATCATCTGAATCACCAGAGCACAGGCTCTGGTGATTGGTTCTTGAGTTGGCCCCTCCCCTTAGGACCCTGGGATGTTCACATCCACATGGAGTACATTAACACCTAATGGGGTTTGGGCCTGGGGCTTAGCACGTAGTAAAGCTCACTGAGATAAATTGAGTCACTCAAAGAAAACAAAGACAATTCTGGTTACACTTGACCAAGATACCTCAAATGAGGTCACAAAGAATTGTATTCTCCGGAAATGACTAAATAACAAACAACAACATGACCTGGTCACATTCACCAAAGCCTAGCCATTGGTAGACGTGAGCCTACTTCAGCTCTGCTCTCACCTGCAATCTCTCAACTTAGAGTAGAGACAAACTATAAAGTACCTTGAGAGTTGCTTTCATGAAGGTCCTATTATCTTACCCAGGTACTTAACTGATAAAGCAGAAATAAACAGCCCTTTAGAATTGCAAATCTCAAGCAAAGGGAAAACTAACTTCATCAGGCTCTCCTCAATCATGATTAGTTGTCAGAATCTGACTTATTGAAACCAGCTTTCCAGCTCCCTGAATTACCAAAAAAAAAAATACAGAGATAAAACATGGGATCCAAATCGGGATGGATATATTCCATTGGAACATCACTAATACATGAACATGAATTGGAAAAGCATGGTACAGAAGAAGGGTAGAGGAAAGATGACCCAGGGACCTACATTGGAAGTAGTGGTAGATAGTTCTGCTTTATATACTCTCCTGCAACTGGTCCTCCAAGGACAACCATCATGTGTGGCATGATTATATTAGAGCCATATTTTATTCAAGAAACTAGTATCTTGCTTCCCCAACTCTGAAAAGTTTATTAATTAATCTAACAATAAGTGAAGAAACATTTTTAACTTTGATGTACCAGGCATTGGGCTAAGTACTGTGATTCAAGGAAAGACAAAAACAGATCCTGCCCAGAAGCCCATATTCTAATGAGGGAAACAAGTTTCAAATAACATTGCCCATAAAACTTATATACCATTCAAATGGAAGGTAATCTCAGAAAGTAATAGAAGTGGAAGAGACTAGAAAAGGTGTCCTGTAGAAGGTAGGATTTGACTTGAGTCTTAAGGGAAGCTGGGAAATTCAGAAAGAGAAAGTGAGATAGGAGAGGGTCCTAGGCATGAGGGATATCCAGTATAAGTGCAGGAAGTATAGAGATGGACTGTTGTAAGGGAGGAATAGCAAATAGGATAGGATAGCTAGATCACAGTGTACACAGAAGGCTGTTCCATATAACAAATCTGGAAAGGTAGGCAAAAAGCAGGTTGTAAATGGTTTCAAATGCTGATCAAAGTATTTAATATTTGATCCTGTTATTAATAGGTGGCCTCTATAGTTTATTGACAGGAAATAGCATGGTCAGAGTTGTGCTTTAGCAAGTTCATTTTGTCAGCTAAGTGGAGGATGAATTGTAGTGGGGACAGAATTGAGATAAGTAGCAGGTTTTTGTAGTAATTTGGATAAGAAGTGATGAGGACCTGTTGAAATGGAATAGCCATATGAATGAAGAAGAACAGACAGGAGAGAGATGCTGAGAAGGTATAAATGGTAAGCCCTGACAACAGATTGGATATGTGGTGGGAATTCAAACTGAGAATTGAAGATGACACTGAGCATGCAAGTCATGGTGACTGGGAAGATGGTGGTGCTCTTGACAGTTATATTTAAACTGGGGAAAGGGAAGGGTTTTGGAAGAAAGATAATTGATTCTGTTTTGAATTTATTAAGTTTGATTGTCTTTAGGACCTCCAATTTGAAATGTTCAAAACGGCTCTAGTGAACTGAGGTTGGAGCTTAGATAGAAATTAGGGCTCGATCTGGGAATTATCTGCATAGATATGATCTATCAAAGGAGACTGAGAGGGGGTGGAGTCAAGATGGCAGAATAAAGACTGGGACTTGCTTAAGCTCTCCCCCAAATCCCACCAAATACCTGTAAAAAATGACTAAACAAATTCTAGAGCTATAGAACTCACAAAATGACAGAGTGAAACAAGTCTCCAGCCCAAGATGGCCAAGTTGACAGGAAGGGTCTATAGTGCCATGCTTCGAGTGGAGCTCAGACCAGTGAGGACTGTACTGGCACAGAACAGGCTGGAGCAGACTGGGTGGAGCAGGTCTCAAGGCACTGAATCACTGTTAGTTGTGGCAGTTTCTCAATCCAGAAACACCAAAGACATAAAAAGTGAGTGAGAAAACTTTGTCTGACCTGAGCAAGAGAAGAGCACTGTCTGGGCCCAGCACCAGGGTGGTGGAAGCAGCAGCAGCAGCAACATCAGCAGAAGCAGTGGCAGCAGTGGCTGCTCCCAGGAGCTCTAGGCCCTCAGACGGTGGAGGGATCAAGTGTCTGATCAGAGTAGGAGTGCAGGGATCTCTTTGCTGGTGCTGAGGCAGGATTCTTTGCTTTGCCCTGGTTGGATCTGGGTTGTAGTACTGGGTGGCAGTCCTGGGCTGAGGAGCATTTCTGGTATGGAACAGCTTGTGCTGGCTGTGGAGAGGGAATCCCCCTCACAGTAACAAGGCAGATAAGAGTGCTTGAGGTCACTCACAGACCACAGCACAGGCCAGGAGAAGAGTAAGCACATCTCCTTGGATTATACCACTTCAGAAGAACTGAAAATTTACAGGTGCCTAGAAGTAGCTCTGGAAACAGCTGTGCAAAACCTCTCAAGCTTGGGACAGAGCACTCTCTACTCCAGAAGCAATTGTACCTTGACAAAGAGCTCAAAAGTCGAGTAATTGGCTGGGAATATGAGAAGACAACATAAAAAAATAAGACTATAAAATCTTACTTTGGTGACAAAGAAGATCAAAGCATATAACAAGAAGAAGACAAGAAAGTCAAAGATCCTACATCAAAAGCCTCCAAGAAAAAAAATGAATTTGTCACAGGCCTTGGAAGAGTTCAAAAAGGATTTTGAAAATCAGGTAAGAGAGGTAGAAAAAAATTGGGAAAAGAAATAGAGTGGTGCAAGAAAATCATAAAAATTAGTCCATAACTTGCTAAAAGATGCCCCCAAAATACTGAAGAAAATAACACCTTAAAAATGAACTAACCCAAATGACAAAAGAGGTCCAAAAAGCCAAATAATTACAATGGAGCAAATGGAAGCTAATGAGTTTATAAGAAATCAAGAAATTCTAAAGCAGAACCAAAAGAATGAAAAAAAAAACAGAAGAAAATGTGAAATATCTCATTGGAAAAACCACTAACCTAGTAAATAGATCCAGGAAAGATAATTTTAAAATTATTGGACTATCTGAAAGATATGATCAAAAAAATAACCTAGACATCATCTTTCAAGAAATTATAAAGGAAAACTGCTCTGATATTCTAGATCCAGAGGGTAAAATAGAAATTGAAAGGATCCATTGATCACCTCTTGAAAAAGATAACAAAAGGAAAACCCCTAGGAATATTGTAGCCAAATTCCAGAATTCCCAAGTCAAGGAGAAAATATTGCAAACAGCCAGAAAGAATCAATTTGAGTATTGTGGAACCACAATCAGAGTAACACAAGATTTGACAGCTTCTATATTAAGGGATCAGAGGGCTTGGAATATGATATTCTGAAGGTCAAAAGAGTTAGGATTAAAACCAAGAGTCACCTACCCAGCAAAACTGAGTATAATACTTCAGGGGGGAAATGGATTTTCAATGAAATAGAGGACTTTCAAGCATTGTGAATGAAAAGACCAGAGCTGAATAGAAAATGTGATCTTCAAATACAGGAAGCAAGAGAAGCATGAAAAGGTAAACAGGAAAGAGAAATCATAAGGGACTTATTAAAGTTGAATTGCTTACATTCCAACATGGAAAGATGATATTTGTAACTCATGAAACCTTTCTCAGCATTAGGGTAGTTGTAGGGAATATACATGTACATGTACACATGCACATACACATACATACACATACACGTACACATACACATACATATACTTATACATATACGTATACATGTATATATATATATATGTGTATGTGTACACGTACACAAACACATCCATATCCACATCCATATCCATATCCTTATCAATATCCATATACATGTATATTACATATATTAGAGTCAAAGAGATCAGAAAGGTCAAGAACTATTATTGATAATATCTTGACTTACATGAGAATTTGATTTAAATGAGGCAGAGTTGCACAAAGTAATTGGCCTCACTGTCTAATCTAGTGTCATCTAAATCCAGAGGCAAAACAAAATTCGAGATGACTATCAATGGCCTGGGATACAGTGAATGACCTTGGTGTCTTTAATGTCTGACCAAGCTCTAAGTATTCTGCCATGCCTGCTTCAGTCACATTCATCGTCATTGGAATAAATTTTTCTCATCTGCCCATTCTGCTGAGAAAGTCATCACATGCTTGGGGTAGACATGTCCTTAACTCATCAATGGGTTTGAGACTATTGATTATCCTCCACCTGGCTTAATCCATATGTCAAGATGGTTTTACTGGAGTGTGGCCACTGCACAAGGTACATCTCCTTAGAGCCACAGGTGAGAGTTAGGTAGACAACAAATGTGAATGAGTAGCCTTGAAAAGGACTAAGCATGTCCTCATGCCAGAGGTGCTAGTCCTCACTGAACACCCCATCCACCCTTCAAGAAGGATAAAGATTGGAAAAGGTAATTAGATTTGGCAGTTAAGACATCATTCCTAAGAGGCAGAGCCCATAAGATGGAATAAAGTCAGGGAGTTGCCTGAGCTCTCCCCCAAACCCCTCCAAATACCTTTTAAAAATGACTCTAAACAAATTCTAGAGTGGCAGAACCCACAAAAAAGACAGAATGAAACAAATTTTCAATCCAAGAGAACCTGGAATGTTGACAGGAAAAGTCTGTTTGTACCAGTGTGAGAGAGGAGTGCAGTCCAGTGCAGGTTGCACCAGCATAGCACAGGCAAACAAGAAGTAAGCCTTGGGAGGGACTGAATCAACAGAAGCGGTGGTGGCAGCAGCTGCTTCTGAACTCTCAGCCCACAGATGGTAAGAGGATCAAACAACTGATCATAAGGAGAGTACAGGGATCTCTTTGCTGGCACTGAGGCAGGACTCTGTTGCTTTGCCCATTTTTGGATCTGGGTCACAGTGCTGGGTGGCAGTTCTGGAGCAAGGAGGAGCATTAGTGTACCAGAGCTTATGGCAGCAGTGGAGAGGGGACCTTCCTCACAGTTTCAGGGCAGAAAAGAGTGTTTCTGGTCACCCACAGACCAGAGCACAGGCCAGGAGAGGAGTAAACAACTCTCCTTAGATCATACCACTTTGGAAGAACTGAAAACTTACAGGTCCCTAGAAGTATCTCTGAAAATAGCTGCACAAAACCTGGAAGGTTGGGATGTCCTCCATGCTTGAAGCAAAGTCCTACCTTAACAAAGAGTTAAAAAGTCAAGTAAAAGGCTAAAAAAATGTGCAAAGAATGGGAAAACCTCTGACTATAAAAACTTACTTTGGTGACAAGGAAGTTCAAAACATACACTCAGAAAAAGACAATAAAGTCAAAGCTCCTACATCAAAAGCCTCTAAGAAAAATATGAATTTGTCACAGGCCATGGAAAAGCTCAAAAAGGATTTTGAAAATGAAGTAAGAGAAGAAGAGGAAAAATTGGGAAGAGAAAAAGAGTGATACCAGAAAATCATGAAAAACAAGTCAACGCCTTGGTAAAGGAAGCCAAAAAAAAAAAATACTGAAGAAAATAACACCTTAAAATAGTCTAGACCAAGTGGCAAAACAGGTCCAAAAAGCCAATGAGGACAAGAATGCCCAGAATTAGCCAAATGGAAAAGAAGGTCCAAAACACCACTGAAGAAAATACCACTTTAAAAATTAGCAAAGAAAAAATGGAAGTTAATGACTTTATGAGAAATCAAGAAATTATAAAAACAAAGCCAAGAGAATAAAAAAAATGGAAGACAATGTGAAATATCTCCTTGGAAAGACCACTGACCTGGAAAATAGATCGAGGAGAGATAATTTTAAAATGTTGGACTACTTGAATGCTATCATCCCCAAAATAGCCTAGACATCATCTTTCAAGAAGTTATCATGGAATATTGCCCTGATATTCTAGAACCAGAGGGTAAAATAGAAATTGAAATAATCCACCAATCACTTCCTGAAAGAGATCTTAAAATGAAAACTCCCAGGAATATTATAGCCAAATCCCAGAATTCCCAGGTTGAGGAGAAAATACTGCAAGCAGCCAGAAAGAAACAATTCAAATATTATGGAAACACAGTCAGGATAGCACAAGATTTAGCAGCTTCTATTTTAAAGTATGAGAGGACTTGGAATATGATGTTCTAGAGGGCAAAAGAGCTAGGATTACAGCCAAGAATCACATACCCAGCAAAAAAGAATATAATAAACCAGGGGAAAAATGAACAGTCAATAAAATAGAGCAATTTCAAGCATTCTTGAGAAAAGACCAGAAATAAATAGAAAATTTGACTTTCAAATAAAAGAGTCAAGAAAATCATGAAAAAATAAACATGAAAGAGAAATCATAATAGACTTATTAAAGTTAAATTGCTTACATTCCTACATGGAAAGATGATATTTTTAACTCATAACACCTTTCTCATTATTGGAGTAGCTAGAAGGAGTGTTAATATAGAGAGAGGGCACAGGTGTAAGTTGAATATGAATGGATGATATCTAAAAAATAAAATTAAGGGGTTAGAGAGGAATGTCCTAGGAGAAAAAGAAAGAGATAAATAGAATGAGGTAAATTATGACACAAAAACTAGGCAAGAAAAAAGTTTTTACAGTGGAGGGGAAGAGGGAGGAGGTGAGAGGAAATGAATGAACCTTACTCTTATCTAAATTGGCTCAAAGAGGGAATAACATACACACTCAATTGTGTATAGGAATCTATCTTACCATACAGGGAAGTAGGAGGGGAAGGGAATAAGAGAAGGGGAGGTGGTAGAAGGGAGGGCAGGTTGGGGAAGGGGATAGTCAGAAGCAAAACACTTTTGAGGAGGTGTTGAGGTTTGGGGTTGAGGGGTGCTCAAGATTCCAAAATACTTACATGTTGGGTCATGCTTGAAAGAATTCACCTCAAGCATTCTCAGCCAAAGAAAAACAAAGTTTATCAAAGAATTGCCCTATTGGGTAGACTCTTAGGGAGCCTGAGCATTTGTGATGCTAATGTCAACAGGCCAGATTAATCTGAGCTGAGCTAGATTGAATTTGAGGGCCTTCATGGAGGCAAGATGGAGCTTACATACAGAAAGATTGTGGGAGGGGTCTAGGGTGGGTGAGTAGTCTGGTGTGATGGGAGGAGGGGTTTAGGGTGGACTAGGGTGACTGAAGGCTACCTGGAGATGACAGACAAAAGAAGGCTAGGTTGGAGCTAAGGTAAAGATATTTTGATATGATCAAGGGTTTGAAACATCCAGAAGGCGATCCAGAGGTGATCAGACAATGGAAGGCTAGGCTAGGCTATTTGGGCATGAAAAGCCAGATCAAGTGGGAAGATTCAGGGTGGGGTTCAACGGGGTTCCCACAGTCTAAATCCCATCAGAAGGACAGAGTGAAAGGAGAGAGAGAATAGAATAAATGAGGGGTGGGATAGGATGGAGGGAAATATAGTTAGTCTTTCACAACATGACTATCACAGAAGTGTTTTACATGACTACGTATGTATAACCTATATCATATTGCTTGCCTTCTCAATGAGGCATAGTGGGGAGGGAGGAAGGGAGAGAATTTGGAACTCAAAGTTTTAAAAATGAATGTTAAAAAGAAGCTTATTGATTGGTTGTTGGAGCTGTGAGCTTGTCCAACCAATCTAAAATAATTTGGATCCAGTCTAGAAAAGAAACTAAGTTGTTCAGACCTTTTGATCCAGTTATCTCAGTGTTTGTTATACAAGTTGCCCACAAAACATTAGCTGTTGAAACTTAAAACTGCGTTGCTTTTGAGACACACTATATACAACCCAAGAATATCAGAGACAGGGAAAGTTCCCATAAATAATGTTACATTTATAATAAAAAAAATAAATGGGGGAGAGGATGTATGCCTTTTGATTGGGGGATGGCTGATCAAGTTGTGGTATTTATGTGTTCTAGGACATAAGTAATATAATTTTGTCATGAAGAATATGAAGAATTTAGAGACTCTTGGGAAGGCATATATGAACTGATGCAATGCAAAGTTAGGAAAACCAACAGAATATACACAGTGGCCAAAATTATATAAAGTAAAATACCTCCAAGAGACATCAGAACTTAGATAATGTAGTGAAAAATTTTGTCTCCAGATGACTGAAAATTAAATGTATTTCCCTTCTTCTGAATAGAGTGATGACAGAATACAGTTTTACACCGAGGTATATGTTATTATATGTGGTCGATGAGTCAGGATGTGTGAATCACACTTTTTTGTTACAATAAAGATTTTTGCGGAGGGAGGTAGGTTAAAAAATTTTAAGGAAAAAAATCAACTATGCCAAGATACTTAATGGCTTTCTATTACAATTTCCCATTTTTATGCTAATTTTTTCTTGTTTTATAATTTTTCAGTACCTGATTTCTGAATATTATGAACAAGCAACATTGTAAATTTCCTCTCTGCTTGACTGATTTCAGTATCTGGAAGAATATGGACTCCATTTCATTAAGCCTAACTGCTCTATGTTTGCAATCATGCTAAAGGTTCTTAGCTTTCTATTTGGTCTTAGGAATTATTTTCTTGCACAATACAAATTATTGTCCTGAGTATAGACATGAAATAGGCTTTTATATCTTTTAAAAAAAAGTTAAGAGGTTAATTTCTATGGGCCTCAAATTTTTCATTTATAGTGTATTTGAAATATTCATTTTAAAATAAAGATGTGATTATAATGGACAGAAAATTGGCCTTTGAGGCAGGAAGGTCTGGATTCAAACAAAACCTCTAATACATAGAGGCTGTGTGACTCTCCCTTAACTTCTCATTGTCTGAGGCCTTGTTCTAACAATACGAATTGTAGAGTAGCTACTGGTTTGCCCTGATAGAGTGACTTTCTTCACCTGGAGTTCCCTATTGAAATTGAATCAGGTTTAGTATACACAAACATATATATAAATACACACACACACACACACACACACACACACACACACACACACACATATATATATATATATATATATACTTGTATACACACATAACTATATGTCTCAATATATACATAATTATATATATATATATATAGACTGTGTATAAATATATTTTAAAAACATTCTTAATAGTATGTTCTATTGCAACTACATGCTTTGCATGGACTGAGTTAATAAGATTGTCTAAATTTATTCTTATTAATTATTTATTTATTTAAACATTCTTTAAAAAATTTGAATTCTAGATTCTTTCCCTCCCTCATACCTCTTCCTCGCCCATTGAGAAGACAAACAATATGATATCAATTATACCTGTGAAATTACGCAAAACATATTTACATATTAGACATAGCACAAAAAAAAAACAAAAATAAAAGTGAGAAAATTAGATGACAAGTTGCACTCAAAGTTCACCAGCTGTGTCTCTGGAAGTAGATAGTGTTTTTTCATTGTGACTCCTTTGCAATTGTCCTGGATCATTGTATTGAACAGGGTAGCCAAGTGTTTCATAGTTGATCACCATTACAACACTGCTTTAACTATATGGGCCCACAATTCTTCTCATTTCACTTTGTATGATTTTAAATAGGCCTTCATATATTGTTTTTTTTTCTTCTGAAATTTCTCCTCTCATTACTTCTTATAGCACAATTTTACTCCATTGCAATCACATGCCACAACTTGTTCAGCCATTCCCCATTTGATGAGTATCCCCTTGTAACGGCAAGCAAAGTGGGACTTTTCACTATTTTTTTTTCTTTTGGAGTGCTTTTCAGCAATAAGGCAATCAAATGCATTTGATTGAGTCTTTGATAGAATCAAGAGTCTTTAATGACCTGCTTAAATCACAAGAAAGCCTACATCACATGAGTTTGAGTCACATGTTGTGATGCCCTCTGACCCTGAAGAAGTGTATATACACTAGGAGGTTAGCATTTTGCTTGGAGGCTCACTCATTGGAAGAGTGTTCCTGTGATTTCACCAGACGAGACTCTGGGTAGCTGTTAAGGAGCCCCCTGGCTTTGAAAACCTAGATGTTGGTGCTTCTCTCTCTGCTAACTATCTATGTATTGCTATGGACAGACAGTTAGAAGCCCTGTCTGCTGATTTGTGCTATTTGTTCTGTTTATATAATTTCTGCTTGTAATCTCTGTGTTTTCTCTGAAGTTCAGGGTGCTGACTGTCTCCCCTGAACTAAGCTGATGATATATGTATGTTTAACTAAAGTGAGATTGTAAACCCCTTAAAGTTGCTTTCCTTAGAAAAGCAGATCAAAGAATGTATGCTAGTAGCCCTCCTGTGTGCTGGTGTTGTTAGTTGTCTTATACATCTACAATATCTGCAAGCAGCATTGTTGTTACACCCCTAAATTTCCAATTCCTTGCCATCACAAAAAGAGCTGCTATAAATATTCTGGAGGCAGCTAAATGGTACAGGTGATAGAGTACTGAGCCTGAAGTCAGGAAGACTCATCTTCCTGAGTTCAAATTTGGCCTCAGACACTTACTAGTTATGTGACCACAGGCAAGTCACATAACCCTGTTTACCTTGACTGCTCATCTGTAAAATGAGCTATAGAAAAAAATGACAAACCATTCCAGAATCCCCAAATGGGGTCATGAAGAGTTGTATACAACTGAAATGAATGAAAAACAAAATATTTTTGTACATTTAAGCCCTTTTCCTTTCTCTTTCTATCTCTTTGGGATACAGTCCAAGTAATGATATTGCTGGATCAAAGAGTATACACAGTTTTATAGCCCTTTCACTCCAACAGCAGTTCATTACTGTACATATTTTCCTTCATCCCCTCCAGCATTTGTCATTTCTAATAGGTGTGAAGTGGTACCTAGAATTTCTTTTAACTTGCCTTTGTTTAATTTATAATTATTCAAATTTTTTTTTCATATAACTATAGATGGCTTTGATTTACTTTTATGAAAACTGTCTGTTCATATCTCTTTACCATTTATCTGATAGGAGATAACTCATTTTTTTAATACATTTGACCCAGTTCCTTATATATTTGATAAATAGGGCCTTTATCAGAGAAACTTCATATAAAATGTTTTGGATATTGCTTCATTGTCTATGGTAACTTTTAGTAAAATATAGTTTCCCTGAATGTCTCTTTAAATTAGGTCTTATTTTGCTTTTGCTTTGTCTGAGATTATGATTGTTACCCCTGCCTCTGAGTCATAACAGATTCTGCTCCTACCCTTTATTTTGACTCTGTGTGTATCTTTCTGTTTTAAGTATGTCTCTTGTACACAACATATTGTTGGATTCTAGTTTCTAATCCATTTTGCTATCTGTTTCCATTTTATGGATGAGCTCATCTGAATCATATTCAAAGTTAGGATTACTAATTATGTATTTCCCTCTATCCTATTTTTTTCTATTCTCCTCTCTCTCTTTTTATCCTGTCCCTCCTCAAATGTCTGTTTTGCTTTTCACCACTGACTCCTTTAATCTTATTTTTTATCATCTCCACCCCCATATCTCTTAGCCCCTTCCCTTTCTATTTTCCTTTTGGGTAAGATAGATTTCATTATTCAAGTGAAATATATATATATATGTATATATATACATATATATATATATACATATATATATATGTGTGTGTGTATGTGTGTGTACATATATATACATACACACATACATATACATGTACATATACATACACATATATAGATATATTTTTTTCTCTCTTTGAACCAATTTAGATGTGAGATGAAAGCATTGCCTGCTACTCCTTCTACACATGTGTGTGTGTTTGTATTTTTCTAGAGGTAATAGAAGAGCTATTGAAAACACTTGAATATGGGAGTGACATCAACCAATCTGTTTTTTAAGAATATCAATTTGAGGGGGAGCTAGGTGTTGCAGTGAGTAGAGCACCAGCCCTGGAGTTAGGAGGACCTAAGTTCAAATCTGGCCTCAGACATTTGACACACTTAGTAGCTGTGTGACCTTGGGCAAGTCAATTAACCCCAATTGCCCTGCCTTCCCCCCTACAAAACAAAAAACAAACCAAAAATATATCAATTTGACAACTGTGTGTTGGAATAAACAAATCAACAAAGAAGCTATTGCCATAGTTTATGTCTGAACTAGGGGCCTAAACTAGGGAGACCATCGTGTGAGTGGAGAGAAGAGGACAGTTGTGAAAGATTTTCTGGAGGGAGAATTGATAAGATTTGGCCAATTGTTTTGATATATTAGGAGTCAGTCAGTCAATATGCATATATCAAGCACTTACTGACATTGTGCTAAGTGTTGGAGATACAAATACAAGTAGAAAAAAGATATTCCCTGCCCTCACAGAGTTTATATTCTTATAATGGAAGACAACACATAAAAGGAAGCTGAAAGGCCAGGGTGAGAAGAAAAGAGAGATCTGGTGAGTAGCATTGTAGAGAAAATGAAAGAGGTTGTTCTGGATAATCTCCTTAAATGGTAATTCTGGGATTAGCCATCTAATAAAAAGGAGAGGCCTCCAAGCTGGATTGTACTTTTTAGGTATGAATTCCATGGCTAGGATGAACTTCCAGGATGAAGAGGTTTCTGAGGCATGTTAGAGAAGGTCTAGAGTGCAACAGCTTGGGGTCTCTGGAAGTGCTTTGCTCCATATAGAGAGTCTTGATAAAATTTCCCTCAAGTGTAGACTGACTTTTGACAGTAAGGATGCTACTTTTTGTAGCGTCCATAACCAAAGGTCTCTCCACCATTAGAGTCTCATGCTCCTCATGCTGACTGAGTTCTGGCTATTGTGTTTTCTCCTACTAATCCAGAATCTCTCATTCTAACTGGATGGATGGCTAGCTACTTGTCCAATGTCTCCAATGACATGATATGTGTGAAGGGAATACCCTTGTTTTCTCCCATCCACCCAAATGATTGAAGCAAGGATTTAGGGATAATTCTCACAAAGTGAATCTGGGTGATTAGAAGAATGATAGTGTCCTTGATACAAAAAGGGAAATTAGAAAAAGGGCTAGATTGGGGGGGGAGCTGAGAGAGATGAAGATTCATTTTTCAATGTGTTGATTTTGAAATGTCTATGGGATATTCAGGTGGAGGCATTTGGCATGTAATTAGAAATTAAAGTCAGGAGAAAGATAAAGAGAGGATATATATATATATATATATATATATATATATATATATATATATATATATATATATATGTATATATATATATGTATACACACACACATAAATATATCATATCTGTATAATTCCTAATACTTTTATTTTTTAAAGGAGATTTTAAGGTATAATTAGTTTTCTTTAAGAAAATACACTAGCTTTTAATAGTATTATTCAGCTAAGTTATTCACTAAATTGGAATTTGTGGACTACCCTGGGAACCTATCCACCAACACTCATCCACTGGGAAAATGATTATTGTTCCAATTAAAGCCAGTCAATGGATTCATTGGAACACAATCTATCTGTTATCTAGAAATTGTGCATGCAAAGTTGGGAATGACAGAAAGCAGAAACATACACCTACCTGTGTGTATGTGTGTGTGTGTGTGTGTATACACATAAATATGTATATACGTATATGTGTATATATGTATAGACATAGATATAGATATAGATATATACATACATATATATGTACACACACATATATATTTGTATATGTCATATATCAAACTTGAAGTGTGAATAGATTATATATGTATGTACACATACATATGTGTGTGTTTATGTATATACACATATGTATGTATGTGTATCTATATACATATACACACACATAAAAATACATCTGAAAAGTCATCATGTACACATAAAACAATGAATGAGTGAAGAAAAACAAGTACAAAAGTAAACATAGGCCATTGTTCATGAACAGATCTCCATCTGGGTTCAGATGAAACCCCCTGTAGATTTCCTCAGAACTCACTGGCAGGCAAGCTTTGCTTAGGAATAGCTCAAGTCTGAAAATAGCTCTGGTTTTTCAGATGAAACTCAAGGTGTATTGGCAGACCAAGAACATGTTGAACTATTCCTAGCTTTAGGAACTTCCTCTTACTCATACTCTCTTGTGATGGCATTCACACTTCAAACAAATTTTGGTATATGATACATACAAATATACATGTATACAAATATAAATATAAACTCATTATTTATAGTTTTTATGTTGTATGCATTCTTGATAAGATATTTTCATACACGTTGTATAGCTTTGGAACTCTATTTTACAGTGCCCTCTTTCATTAGCCCAATCTCAGGAAAATTATTTTTTTCCCAAAGGAAAAGAAAAGAAAAATGTGAGAAAATGATACTGGAGAAATGATTGACTGCCATATGTGAAGCTAATAGAATCATTCTGATAGGATAAACTTACATTTTAGTTGAAAATGTGAATTCTATAGTTAGTTTCACTTGAATGAAATTCAAAATATATTCTCTGTCATTAGTTCTGTTGCCATATTTTTCACTATCATGTAGCTAGCAATGATATTTAAATCAGACATTAGATTGTTCTATTTAGTTTATTAGAATGAGGACTTTTCAAACTTTTACTTAGACCTGTAAGGAGATTATTTTGGCTCTGTGGGAAATGAAGTCCAAAATACAGTAGCTTTTGAAATCAGAGTAAACATTTTGATATAAAAGACAAGCATTGAGGAAAAACATATAAAGGCACAGTTTCAATGGGAAGTGACTCTGGGATGAACCGTTTATATTGTATAGGGTGATAAAGAACAGTGACCCATAATATCACCAAGGGTCACAGAGAAATGTAAACAAGAGAGATAGAGATCTTGAGGGGGCTTTTGTTCTTTTTTTAGTAGTATTAGGACACAAAAATGGGGGGTTTAGATATTATACTTCTGAGGAAACAAGGAAGAGTGAGAGGGAAATCACAATTATACACAATAGGGTTGCATAAGATGGTGAGTATTGAGACATGGAGGAGGAAAGTGGGGAAAGGGTCATCACATTAACTTTATTTTCATTTGGATTGGAAAAAAGAAGATTTACCACTTCAGCATTTCCCCCTACCTCCCCACATACAATTTAGCACTGAAATAAAAAATAAACTCAAAAGGTAAGTGAGGAAAGGGGGTGACAGTGGGGGTAGAATATGTAAGGTAAATCATAAGAAGAGGGGAATTGAAGGGTAAGGAAAAAAAGAGTAAAAAACCAGGGATGAGGGGGGCTGAGCCAAGATGGCAGAGTAAAAGCAGGGACTTGCTTGAGCCCTCCCCCAAATCCCTTCAAATACCTATAAAAATGACTCTAAACAAATTCTAGAGCTACAGAACCCACAAAATGACAGATTGAAACAAATCTCAAGCACAAGACAACCTGGAAGGCCGACAGGAAGGGTCTATCACACCAGGCTGGAAGTAGAGCACAGTCCAGGGTGGGCCCTGCCAGGACAGGCTTGACTGGATCAGAACTTAGGGGATTGAATCACTGGCAGCTGTGATGGTTTCTAGACTTCTCAATGCACAAATGCTAAAGACAAAGTAGATGGTCATTGCAGAAACTCTGTCAGACCTGGGAGAGAAAGGAGCATGGTCAGATCCCAACCCCAAGGTGGCAGAGGTGGTGGCTGTGGTTTTGGTGGCTGTCTAGGTGGCAGCAGCAGCAGCAGTAGCAGAAGCAGCAGCAGCTGCTGCTGCTTCCAGAGCTCCATGCCCACGGATAGTGGGAGGATCAAGCAGATGATCAGAGGGGGAATACCGGGATCTCTTTGCTGGTGCGGAGGCAGGATTTTCTTGCATTCCTCTACTTGGATCTGGGTCACAGTCTTGGGTTGTGATCATGGGGTGAGGAAGAGTACTAGTGTGGCATAGCTTGTGGTAGCGGTGGAGAGGGAATCCTCCTCACAGTTAGAAGGCAGAAACCAGTGCTTGAGGTCACTCACAGACTGGAACACTGGCCAGGAGAGGAGTAAACACCTCACCTTGCATCATACCAGTTCAGAAGTACTGAAAAGTTACAAGTGCCTAGAAGTATCTCTGACAACAGCTGTGCAAAAGCCCTGAAACTTGGGACAGTATGCCCTCCACACTAGAAGCAGAGTCCTACCTTGACAAAGAGCTTAAAAGTAAAGTAATTGGCTGGGAAAATGAGTAAACAGTATAAAAAATCTGACTATAGAATCTGACTTGGTGACAAAGTAGATCAAAACATACAACAAGAAAAAGACAACAAAGGCAAAGTTCCTACATCAAAAGCCTCCAAGAAAAATATAAATTGGTCACAGGCCATGGAAGAGCTCAAAAAGAATTTGGAAAATCAGGTAAGAGAAGTAGAGTAAAAATTGAGAAGAGAAATGAGAGTGATGCAAGAAAATCTTGAAAAACGAGTCAACAAGTTATTAAAGGATACCCAAAATAACACCTTTAAATATAGACTAATCCAGATAGCAAAAGAAGTGCAAAAAGCCAAAGAGGAGAAGAATGCTTTAAAAGGCAGAATTTGCCAAATGGAAAAGGAGGTCCAAAAGACCACTGAAGAAAATATCATCTTAAAAATTAGATTGGAACAAGTGGACTTTATGAAAAATTAAGAAATTATAAAACAGAACCAAAGGAATGAAAAAATGAAGACAATGTGAAATATCTCATTGGAAAAAACCACTGACCTGGAGAATAGATCTAGGAGAGATAATTTAAAAACTATTGGACTACCTGATAGCCATGATCAAAGAAAGAGCTTAGACACCATCTTTCAAGAAATTATGAAAGAAAACTGCCCTAAGGTTCTAGAATCAGAAGGTAAAATAGAAATTGGAAGTATCCACATATTGCCTCTTCAAAAAGATCCCAAAAAGAAAACTCCTAGGAACATTGTTGCCAAATTCCAGAATTACCAGGTCAAGGAGAAAATATTGCAAGCAGCCAGAAAGAAACAATTTAAGTGTTGTGGAAACACAGTCAGGATAACACAAGATCTAGCATCTTCTACATTAAGGGACTGAAGGGCTTGGAATATTATATTCCAGAGATCAAAGGAGCTAGGATTAAAACAAAGAATCATCTCTCCAGCAAAACTGAGTAAAATGCTCCAAGGCAAAATATGATTTTTCAATAAAATAGAGGAATTTCAAGCTTTCTCGATGAAAAGACCAGAGCTGAATAAAAAATTTGAGTTTCAAATACAAGAATCAAGAGAAGCATGAAAAGGTAAACAGGAAATAGAAATCATAAGGGACTTACTAAAGTTGAACCATTTTATTTACATGGAAAGATGGTATTTGTAACTCATGAGACCTTTCTCAGTATTACAGTAGTTGAAGGGAATATACATGTATATAGACAGAGGGCACAGTTGAATATGAAGGGATGATATCTAAAAAAAATGAAATAAAATCAAAGGATTAAAGAGGAATATATTGGGTGAAGGAGAAAAGAGAGTGATAGAATGGGGTAAATTATCTCACACAAAAGTGGCAAGCAAAAGCAGTTATAATGGAAGGGAAGAGGGGGCAGGTGAAAGGGAATGAGTGAATCTTGCTCTCATCAGATTTGACTTAAGGAGGGAATAACATACATATTCAATTGGGTATCTTACCTTACAGGAATGTAGCGGGGAAGAGGATAGGAGAGGGGGGATGAAAGAAGGGAGGGAAGATTGGGGGAGGAGGTAACCAAAAGCAAACACTTTTGAAAAGCAACAGGGTCAAGGGAGAAAACTGAATAAAGTGGGATGGGATAGAATGGATGGAAATATAGTTAGTGTTTCACAACATGACTATTATGGAAGTGTTTTGCATAATGATACATGTGTGGCCTGTGTTGAATCGCTTGCCTTCTCAAGGAGGGTGGGTGGGGAGGGATGAAGGGAGAGAATTTGCAACTCAAAATTCTAAAAACAAAAGCTCAAAAAAAGTTGTGTTTTAAGTGCAACTGGGAAATAAGAAATACAGGCAATGGGGTATAGAAATCTATCTTGCCCAACAAGAAAGTAAGGGGAAAGGGGATGGGGTGGGGCAGTGGGGTGACAGAAGGGATGGCAGACTGGGGAAAGAGGCAATCAGAATATATGCCATCTTGGAGAGGGGGGAGGGTAGAAATGAGGAGAAAATCTGTAATTCAAAATCTTGTGGAAATCAATGCTGAAAACTAAAAATATTAAATAATAAAAATATGAAATAAAAAAAGAAAAAGAAAAAGAGTAGAATGTAGCAAATGGAAGCTATTGACTTTATGAGAAATCAAGAAAATAGATCCAGGAGAGATAATTTAAAAATTATTGGGCTACCTGAAAGCCATAATCAAAAAATATCCTAGACATCAACTTTCAAGAAATTATCAAGGAAAACTGCCCTGATATTCAAGAAACAGAGGGTAAAATAGAAATTGAAAAAATTCACCAGATCATCTCTTGAAAAAGATTCCAACATGAAAAAGTCCTAGGAATATAGTAGCCAAATTACAGAGTTCCCAGGTCAAGAAGAAAATATTGCAAGAAGCCCAAAACAAGTAATTTGAGTATTATGGAAACACAATCAAGATAACCCAAGATCTAGAAGCTTCTACATTAAGGGATCAAAGGGCTTGGAATATGATATTCTGGAGATCAAAGGAGCTAGGATTAAAACCAAGAATCACCTACCCAGCAAAACTAAGTATAATGCTTCAGGGGGAAAAATAGACATTCAATGAAATACAGGACTTTCAAGCATTCTTAACCAAAAGACCATAGCTGAATAGAAAATTTGACTTTCAAAGATGAGAATCAAGAGAAGCATGAAAAGGGAAACAGAAAAGAGAAATCATAAGGGACTTATTAAAGTTGAACTGTTTATTTTACTACATGGAAAGACCATATTTGCAACTCTTGAGTCTTTTCTCAGTATTAAGGTAGTTGAAGGGAATATATACATACATACATATGTACATGTATGTATGCACATATGTATGTATAGACAGAGGGCACAGGGTGAGTTGAATATGAAGGTATGACATGTGAAAAATTAAGGAGTGAGAGAGAATATATTGGGAGAAGAAGAAAGGGAGAGATAGAATAGGCTGAATTACCTTGCATAAAAGAGTCAAGAAAAAGCTGTTACAATGGAGTGATAGAGGGAGAAGGTGAAAGGGAATTAGTGAAACTTACTCTCATTGGATTTGGCTTAAGGAGTGAATAACATACACACTCAATTGGGTATCTTAACCCACAGAAAAGTAGGGGGGAGGGGTAAGAGGGGGAACGATAGGAGGAATGGCAGAGTGGGAAAGGAGTAGTCAGAAGCAAACACTTTGTAAAAGGGACGGGGTCAAAGGAGAAAATAGAATAAAATGGGGTCTGGATAGGATGGAGGGAAATATGATTAGTCTTTCACAATATTACTATCATGGAAGTGTTCTGCATAACTACATATGTATAACCAATATTGAATTGCTTGCCTTCTCAATGAGGGTGTGTGGGGAGGGAAGAAGGGAGAGAATCTGGAACTTAAAGTTTTAAAAACAAATGTTAAAAATTGTTCTTACATGCAACTGTGAAATAAGATATACAGGCAATGGGCTATAGAAATCTATATTGCCCTACAAGAAAGTAAGGGGAAAGGAGATGAGAGGGGGTGGGTGATAGAAGGGAGGGTGTACTGGGGGAAGGGGTAATCAAAATGCATGCCATCTTAGGGTGGGCATTAGGGGAGAGATGGGGAGAAAATTTGGAGCTCACAATCTTATGGAAATGAGTGTTGAAAACTAAAAATAGACAAATTAATTAAAATTTAAAAAACAGGTATCAAGGAAAGAACAGAGATAAACTTTGCCTTATAGATCACAGGTATTAGGTAAATATTCTCTCATTATTTTCAAAGAGGAGTATAGTGGGATGTAGTAGCAATTTAGATTTGAAGATCTTTCCCACCCATTAATAGTCCATGTGACCTGCTTGCATCACAGGAATGCTAAGTCACATGTGGTTGGAGGAGCTTTCTGACAGGAAAAGGAAGTTAGGTCATAGGAAATGGAGAGAGAGAGAGAGAGAGAGAGAGAGAGAGAGACAGAGAGACAGAGAGAGAGACAGAGACAGAGAGAGAGACAGAGAAAGAGAGAGAGAGACAGAGACAGAGACAGAGAGAGAGAGAGAGACAGAGAGAGAGAGAGACAGAGAGAGACAGAGAGAGTGAGAGCAGGTATGGCTGCTTTTGGCTGCCGTTGTGATAGTTAGAGCTGAACAGGCTGACTCAGCTGTACTGTGAGCCTGTCTTTTGGAAGACCCCAGCAGGGAGTTGGAGAGGTTTTTGGGATGGCGAGACTCCATGTTGTGATATTGTGTATTAACTGTTTTAGTGATTTGATAGATTGAATAAATGGCTTGTGGGATATGCTTCTCTGGTGTCTAAATAAATGGTTTACTTCTTCTACCTTCTACTTGGAGAGTCTCATATACTTTGTGATACAGAACTACATAGGCATTTTGACAATTATCATTTACACTGTTATTTTTGCCTTCCTGATACAAGGGACAAAGACTGAATTAGTTCCAAAGCGTCAAGTTGCTACTACAGGAGTTGAATTTTAATATGCAACGTGACATAAGAGAGAAAAAGCTGATATTTAAGCCAGGAAGATCTGGTTGTGTCCCACCTTTGAAGCGAAATGTCTGTGTGACCCTAGGCAAGCACCTTTCAGTGCTCTAGTTAACCTTTTAACCTTTTTCTAAGGTTGCACTTTGCAAAGAAGGCGCCAACTTTCATTGGTAGAAATTTCCTCATTCTGGGATTTCACTTTACCAATGAAATTACAGTCTTAGGCCCAGTCTTTATCCATATCCAAAAGACCTACAATAGTCCCATGCTACACTTGATAAAGTGATTAAACTCACTTAAATATCATGGTTAAATTCTAAGTCAGACTATGGCATTTTAATAAAACAAAGTTGTCCTGAAAACTAGCTAGGAATGATATTGAACTTGATGACAAATAGGGCTAATGCCTTTCTTGTGGGTTTTTATTGTGAGGTAACAGGCATTTATGACATGCATCAGAATTAAGGAACTGTGATCTGACTCCTTATCTAATGAAAGCCATGTAACAAACTAGTCTTAATGTGATTTTCTGTATTTCCCATCATAAATGGTAGTAATACATGTTAAAATATTGTTAGAGCTTTTCCATTTATCACTAAAATGGGCAAAGTGATCTTCCACATACCTCACATGAAAACATTTATACTGGAAGTGCTTTGAGAATTCAGGAGGAGGGTTAAGTGACCTATTGAGTGTAATGACTTTCAAAGTTTCTCCTCAAAGTAAAGCTATTCTTTTTAATTCTTTAAGAATCAAAAAGATAGATACAGGCACAAAAAGTATTGTACTTCTAAAGGAATTTAGTATAAAAAAGGTGTCATTCGAAAAATTCAGAAGGCAAAAGCTTCTGTTTTAAGAATTATATGTGTTTGTGATTGAAAGAATTAACAAGAAAATGGATTAAAAAGCATAGATAGGTACTTAGCACGTGCAGTGTGCTGCACTAAAAATTGAAGACACAAATAGGAAATCTAGACAGTCTTGTTCTCAGGAAGCTCACACTCTAAGGGTAGAGCCATCCCCCCCCCCACTCCACCCTGCCCTGCAAGAATTTTCAACTGAAAGGCAATCGGAAAAGCTCAGTATTGGTAAGAATGTGATTGTATAGTGGTTAGTAAAGCCCAGAGGTCCAGATGATCTAGAGACAAGGCAGATATCAACGGCTGTGAATCTGGAAAGCAGTATTAGCACATAGAATAATCCAGAGGGCAAGCAGTCCAGGCTAACTGTAGTATAGAGGAGAGTTAACTATTGTACAACACCAAGTTCAAAGTCAAGAAGTAGGGAAGAAAAATGAACATATCAGATAAAGGAACCTGGCCATTAAAAAAAAAACTACTGTGGTAACAGGAAAAATCAAGACACAAACTTCGAAGATAATGATGCCAAAAGAGCTACAAAGTCTCACAGGGGAAAAATGACTTGGACACAGGCCCAAAAAGAACTACTAGAAGTGATTTTTAAGAATTGATTTAGAGTGATAGAGGAAAAAATTGGGTAAAAAATGATAACAAGGCCGGAAAAATACGCAAGGGCAATTAACAACTTGGTAAAAGAAGCACAGAATAACAGAGAAGAAAATAATACATTAAAAAACAGAGTTAATTAAAAAGAAGTACAAAATCTCACTGATGATAACTCCATAAAAAGCAAAATTAGCCAAATGCAAAAAGAGGTACAAAAGCTCATTGAAAAAAATGATTCTTTAAAAATTAAAATTGCACAAGTGAAAACTAATGATTCCATGAGACATCAAGAAAAATAAGACAAAATCAAAAGAAAAAATGAATATAAGAAAGTGTGACATCTCATCAGGAAAACAACTGATCTGGAAAAGGGATTGAGTAGAGAAAATTTAAGAATAATTAGACTATCTGAATGTCATAATCAAAGAAAGAGTCTACATATCATCCTTCAAGAAATTATGAAGGAAAACTTCGCTGATATCATAGAACCAGAGGGTAAAATAGAAATTGAAGGAATCCAATGATCACCACATGAAAGAGATCCCAAATGCAAACTCCTAGGAGAATGATAGCCAAATTTAGTGCTCCCAGGTCAAAGAGAAAATACTTCAAGGAGTCAGAAAGAAAGCAATCAAATACCATGAAACCATAGGCAGGATCACAGAAGATTTAGCTGCTACCATCTTAAAGGGGCATTGGGCTTGGAATATGAGGTTCTGAAAGGCAAAAGAGTAAAGATTACAACCAAGAGTAAGCTAACCAGAAAAACTGAGTATAATCTTTCAAGGGATTATATAGATATTTAATGAAACAGAAGATTTTTAAGTATTTCAGATGAAAAGACAAGAGCTGAATAGAAAAATCTGACTTTCAAATAAAAGACTAAAAAGAAGCATATAAAAGGTAAACGTGACAGAAAAATCATAAGGGACTAAATGTTAAACTACTTACATTCCTATATGGAAAGATATGTGTGTATATATACATATGTGTGTATATGCACACATACATATATACATATGTACATACATGAAGAGAGTATATAACATATATGTAGTTTGCATATATTCATACATACATGCATGAACATACACTTAATTTGGTATAGAAATCTATCTCATCCAGCAGGGAAGTTGTAAGGGAAGGGGATTAGAGAAAGAGTGTGTATGTGTGACAAAATGGAAAGAGGAGAAAGGAAGAAAATGGTAAAAAGCAAAACAGGTTTTAGAGGAGGAAGAGGATAAAAAAAGAAATGGATAAACTGAAGAAAATAGGATGGAGGGAAATACAGTTAGTGATCATAACTATGAATGTGAATGGGATGAATTCACACAAAAAAATGGAAGCAGATAGCAGAATGGCTTAGAAATCAGAATCCAACAATATGAGTTTACCAAAAAAAGTATCTGAAACATAGAAACAAACAGAGTTAATATCCGAGTCTGGAACAAAATCTATTATGCTTCAACCAAAGTAAAAAGGCAGGGGTAGCAGTCACGTTCTCACACAAAGCAAAAGCAAAAAGAGACATAACTAAAAACATAAACAAACTATATCTTGCTAAAAGTCACCATAGACAATTAAGTAATATCAACACTAAACATATATGCCCAAATAGCATGGCATCCAAATTCTTAAAGGAAAAGTTAAATGAATTGAGGGAGGAAATAGACAGTAAAACTATACGTCAACATTTCCCTCTCAGAGCTAAATATATACATGAAATAAATTAGAAGGAAGTTAAGAAGATGAATGGAAATTTCAAAGAGTTAGATTTGATAGACTTCTGGTGAAAACTTAATGGGAATAAAAAGGAGCATACCTTTTTCTCAGTTCTACATGGCATCTTCACAAAAATTGACTATGTATCAGGGCATAAAAACATCAGAAATAAATGCAGAAAAGTAGAAATATCAAATGTACACTTTTCAGACCATAATGCAAAAATAAATTACCTTCAATAAAGAGCCATGGAAGCATAGATTTAAAATGAATTGGAAATAATATAATCTAATTATAAAGAATGAGAAGACAAAAGAACAAATCATATAAATGATATTTTCACTAAATATAAAGAGAACGAATGAGACAACATACGGAAATTGTTGGGGTACAGCTAAAGCAATATTTTGGAGAAAATTTTTAATTTCTAAACACATGCATCAATAAAAGAGGGAAAGAACAGATCAATGAAGTAGGCAAGCAACCTAAAAAAAGGGAAAAGTTTAAAAAATTCCTAATAAAATATCCACATGGAAATCCTGAAAATTAAAGGAGAGATTAAAAGTCATTGAACTAATAGTTAAACTAAGAGCTGGTTTCATTAAAAAATAAAGCATTGGTTAATTTGATTTAGTAAAGAAAGAATAAAAGCAAAAATACCTGTACAAAAAATGAAAAGGGTGAGTTCAACACCAATTAGGATGAAATTAAAACAATTAATAGCAGGCATCTTGACCAATTATATGTCAGCAAAACTGGAAACCACACACACACACACACACACATACATATATCTGTCTATCTATCTATCTACCTATCTATACACACACACATATATTTCCCAGATGAACAGAAAAGGAAATAGATAATATACTAGGGAACAGAATACTTAATATACTAGGAAAACAAATTGAATAAGTCATAAATAAGCTTCCTAAAAAAATTCCTAAGAACAGATGGATTTACAAGTGAATGCTACCAAACATTTAAAGAACATTTAACACCAATACTGTATAAACCAAATGAAAAAAATAGCTAAAAGAAAGAGTCCTAACAAATTTCTTTTATGACACAAACTTGGTTTTGATATCGAAACCAAACTATATATCAATTGCCTTCATGAATATTGAAGCAAAAATCTTACATAAATTATTAGCAAGTATAGCAGCGACTACACTGGCACACCCAGGATGGCTGCTAGCACAGGTTCTTTGATTTGCTTTTCTAGGAAAGACTTCTCAAAAAAGAATTAAAAATCCTACTTTTAATTAGATTCACTAGTTCAGGGGAAGAGTTAACACCCTGAAAGTCAGAGAAAATACAAGCAGAGAAAATAGAGTAAAGACCAACACACAGGGCTCTAACTGCCTGATCAAAGCAATATTGCTATGCACTTTACATAAATCACTGGTTTGAGAGAGCCTTTACATCTGATCAGTCAGGGAGCTCTGAATATATGGCTACTTAGAGTCTTGACCAGGAAATCAAAAGATCCTTCTCATAAGTGAACTCCCAAAGCAAAATACCAACTCCGAGTATATACGTGTGTGTGCGCGCACACACACACACACACACACACACACACACTTCCACAGCAGCTGCTAGCAACATTGTTGTTACATCAACTTAGTACCAAAAGGTGTGAAAGCCTTCCTACAAGAAAGCCTCCTCTACAAGTTTCCCTTAATGGACTCCACATGAGGCCTATTAATGGGCAGGGAAGATCTTCATAACCTATTAACATTACAGCAAGGGGATTACAGAAATATAACATTGGTTGAGGTCTTCTATTCTCAACGAGGACCAAAATGACATCAATATGCTAGAGTGAAGTTCCAACGTGTTCAATTATGACTGATTAGACCAATAAGAGCTTGGAATGCTCTATCACAGGTTGATGACAAATAATCCATGTGAACATTTGAGGTGGATTCTCTAAATTTGCACATCCTGTCAGGTTTTTTTTTAGTTGTTTCAATTCTGCTTTGCTCGTAGAGCACAGCACCTTCTCTGATGTAGGCACACCATGCTGAGCAATCCTGTGCCAGTGTCTCCCATGTCACACAATCAATTCCAAAATTCTCAGGAGACACCTTGAGAGTGTCCTTGTATCACTTCTTCTGATGACCGTGTGAACACTTGCCCCGTGTGAGTTCTCCATAAAATAGTCTTTTGGCAAGCATATGTTTTGCATTTGAACAACGTGGCCAGCATATCATAGTTGTGCTTTCTGAAGCAGAGTTTGAATGCTTGGCAGTTTAGATTGAAATGGGACCTTAGTGACTGGTATCTTATCCTGCCAGGCCGTCTTCAGAGTCTTCCTAAGGCAATTAAAATCGAAGTGATTCAATTTCTTGGCATGACACTGGCATACTGTTCAGGTTTCATACAACAGTGAAGTCAGCACTACAGCTCTGTAGTCCTTCAGTTTGGTAGTCAGTGTAATATCTCTTCTCTCCCATACTTTCCTTTGGAACCTCCCAAACACTGAACTGGCTCTGGCACTGCACGGGTCAACCTCATCATCAGTGTGTACATCCCTAGAAAGTATACTACCAAGGTAAGTGAACTTATCCACAGCATTCAAAACTCCTCTATTTGCTGTAACCAATGGTTCCATATATGGTGGTGTGGTGGTGGCTGGTGGAGCAACTTGGTGCTGTTAGGTTAAAATTAGCATAAGCAGCAGAGAATTGATCCATACTTTGTTGTGTCTCAGCTTCAGAGGCTGCACTAATTGAACAATTATTTGTAAACAGGAAATCATGCACCAACACTCCCTCCACTTTGGTCTTCACTTGTAGTATATTCAAGTTGAAGAATTTACTGTCAGTGTGGTAGCTGATCTTGATGCCGTTGTTCATCCTCATTGAAAGCATCTGACCACATGGCTGAAAACTTCATGCTAAAAAGCATGGGAGCAAGCACACAAGCTTATTTCAATTCATTGGTGACTGGGAAAGCACGAGAGCACTGTCCATTATCTAGAACCTGGGGAAGTGTGCCATTATGAAACTGATGTGCAATGCTGATCAACTTCTCCATGCAACCAAATTTTGACATAATTTTCCATAAGCTCTCATAATGGAAAGTATCAAAGGCCTTGGTCAGATCTACAAATGTTGTGTACTGACCTCTGTTCTGCTCCTGGTATTTCTCCTGGAGTTGTCAGGCAGCAAACACTGTATTGACCATTCCTCAGCCCTCTCTGATGCTACGCTAGCCCTCAGGTAGATAACCATTTTCCAGCTGAAGGATCAGCCTATTAAGGAGGACTCTGGCAAGAATCTTGCCATCAGTGATTAAGAGAAAGGCCTCCCTGTGATTGTCATAGAACAATCTCTTTCCTTTACCATTATAGAGATAGACAATGGGGACGTCCTTGAATTCCTGGGGGATAACCTTCCCTTCCATATAACCTGGAAAATTTCAGTCAGCTTTTGTATGAGCAATGTACCCCATATCTTGTAAATCTCAGCTGGAATAGAATCAACACCAGCTGCTTTGGCACAGGAAAGGAGCCTAATGGCATTCAAAACCTCTTTTTTAGTTTGAACTTCAGCTAGGGATGTATTGACTTCAACCTGAGGTAAACGGTCAATGGCCTCAGCATTGATTGATGATGATCTGTTGAGAGTACTGTGGAAGTGTTCAGCCCATCTCTAAAGGATCATATCCTTACACTAATCATTGTGGCTCCATCAGCACTGAGTAGTTGAGTTGCACCATAGGTCTTTGGCCCATAAATAGTCTTCAGTGAATCATAAAAGCATTTTGGATGGTCACTATCAGCATAAAACTGAATTTCCCTGCTTTCTTACTGAGCCAAGAATCCTGCATCCCTCTAAGCTTTGCTTGTACCTTACTTTTGATGGAATTAAATACAGCTTTTTAAGAGATGAATGAACTATCCCACCAGTAAACCTTCTGGAGTTCTCATTTTTCACTTACCAGCATCTGAATTTCCCCATGATTTTCATCAAACCAGTCTTCTTGTTTGCGAGTGTTCTGACCCAAATGAGCTAATGCAGCGCTATATACTGAATTTCTCAAAGCTGCCCACTCCTTTTCTGCTCCACTGTTGCCAACTGTGTGTTGGCTCAACTTTCCCTCCAAGTTATCAACAAACTGTTCCCTCTCAGAGAAGAGCTCTAATGTGTTGACATTAATTCTTTGGGTAGTTGTTTTGCTTTGTGGCACCTGCTTTTGTTGAATGCAAATATTTAGCTTCGAGATGATAATTCTATGATCCTTGCAGAACTCTGCACCTCACATCCTGTGTGTTTCTTCTCCTTACAATCACATAGTCTATTAAATGCCAATGTTTGCTGCAAGGGTGCAGCGCAATGTTTTATTGCATTTAGGTAAACAGAAGACTGTTGGTGATGAGAATGTCATGAGATGCACAATTCTTCAGTAGGAAATGACCATTGCTTTTGCTGTTTCCTACTCCATTCCTCCCTAAGACTCCCTGCCAAGTCTGGTAGTCTTTTTTTTTATGTGTTAATATTTATTTTTTTATTTTTTAAATTAGATTTTTTTGTTTTTAGTTTACAACACTTTGTTTTACATGTTCTTGAGTTTCAAATTTTCTTCCCTTCCCTCCTCTTCCCCATCCCCCCCCCCCAAGATGGCATGCAGTCCAATACAGATTCTACATAAACCTTTGCATTAAACTTATTTACACAATAGTCAAGTAGCAAAGAAGATTTATGACCAATGGAATGAACCATGAGAGAGAAGAAACAAAACCAAAAAAAAGAGGAAAGAAAAAGAGAAACCAAATAGTTTGCCTCAATCTGCATTCAGACTCCACAGTTCTTTCTCTGCACGTAGCTAGCTTTTTCCATCATGAGTCCTTTGGAGCTGTCTTTGTGCCTTGTATTGCTGAGGACAGCCAAGTCTATCAAAGTTAGTCATCACAGAATCACTATGTCTGTGATCATGTACAATGTTCTCCTGGTTCTGCTCTGAGCCTACTCTAGCATTAAATTCCCCCAGAATTATGAGCTTATCCTCTTTTGGCACATTAAGGATAAGTCTCTCCAGGTCTTCATAGAAGTTTTCTTTGACTACATCAGGGTACTTTATGATGGGAGCATAGGTACTGATGATCTTGGTGTGACATTTTCCTGCAAGTGGCAATCACATTGTCATGAGCCTGTCATTCACTCCTTTGGGGAGGCATAAAAGCTTGTTGACTAGGTGAGTTTTGATTGCAAAACATATGCCAGCTTCACAGCACTCCGCTTCACTGTGACCATTCCAGAAAAACGTGTATACAGCCCTGACCTCAGTAAGCTGGCCTTCATTTGACAGTTTTCTTTCACTCAGGGCTGTTATTTGGGTGTGATACCTGCTGAGTTCTCTTGCAGAAGAGCTGTTTGTCTTTGAAATCTACTGGATTTTGTGTTGTCTATAACTGTGTGTATATTCCATGTGCCAATGGTGAGTAGAATCATCTTTGCAGATGTTTTTTATAAATTTTTTTGTGTGTCTTGACTACAGAGTGGTATTCCCTGACTGCTGCAGTAATCAGGCCAGGATTGGGTTAGCATACAATTTTTAGTGCACCTTTTCTGGCCCCTTTCTCACCCTAGGAGATGAGCAGTGCAATCCTTAAAAGGCTGCTCAGAGACCCAGGGGGCTGCTGAATCCTGCTGCTACTTCCAGTGAGAAAGCAACCCATAGCATTTCAGTTAAACTACGAAAATTGATTTTATGGAGCTAGAAAAAAAATCCCATAATTTATCTGTAAGTACAAAAGGCCAAGAATATCAAGGGAACAGATGAAAAAAAAAGTGAGGTTAGGCCTCCTAGCAGTTCCATATTTTGAACTGTTACGGGCTGAGTTGGAGCCAAGCCCTGTCCTTCTCGGACCTCCAGGCCCAGGGGCCTGCTGAGATAAACTCAGGGCTTTGGGATGTGGGTGGAGCCAGGAGGAGGGGTCTTGCCTTTGTTGCCTCCCTAGCAATTCCAGGTCTTTGCCTGAGCCCGGACCTGCCTGACCACGTGGAACTTCCGGCTCTCTGGCAGAGCATGTGGAACTTCCGGTTCTTTTCCGGTTACTGCCTGACCGCAGGGAGCTTCGGGTTAGCACGGGAAGAGAAGGGGAGGAGAGTAGGCGGAGTCGGGGCGGTCCTAGTCCCCAGGTGAATAGAATTTTACCTGTCCTTCACCCACGTAACCAAAGAATGTACCTACGTCACTAAAGGTATAAATGTGCTGCTTGCTGAAATAATAAACGGAGTCATTTCACCATCTTTCTTGGCTCCCGCCCCGTACATTGTCTGCAAGATCAGGTCCTTTGCTTAGGCAAAGGCCTGGGGCTTGGGGGGAACCCCAAGCATAGTTACGAGGCTTCGGAAGCTCGTAACATTGAACTATATTTGTTGTTTGTTATTTAGTCATTCAGTTTTGTCTGACTCTTTGTGACCCCATGGACCATAGTATGCCAGGCCTTTCTGTCCTTCATTAACTCTCAGAGTCTGCCCAAATTTGTGTTTGTTAATTCCATGATATTATCTATGCATCTCATCCTCTGCCATGCCCTTTTTCTTTTCCTTCAATCTTTCCCAACATCAAGGTTTTTTCCATTAAGTCCTGCTTTCTCCTTATATGGCCTATGTTAAGTTTCAGCTTCAGTATTTGACCTTCCAGTGAATAACCTGAATTAATTTCTTTAAGTGTTACCTGATTTGACCACCTTGCTGTCCAAGGAACTCTCAAAAGTCTTCTTCAATACCAAAATAGGAAAGCGTCTATTCTGCAGCACTCATCTTTTCTTATAGTCCAACTTTTATAGCCACAAATTGTTAATGGAAAAGCTATAGCTTTGACTAAATACAGATCAATTCATTGGTTACTGGGAAAGCATGAGAGCATTGTCCACTAGGCAAGATGATGTCTCTGCTTTTTAGTAAGTTGTCCAGATCTAATCCCTTAAATATATTCATCATTCTACTTCATATTCACAAGAGATGCTATTTAGGTCATACCTAAATGGTCTGAAGATTTTCCCTTCTTTCTTCAATTTAAGTCTAAATTTTGCAATAAGACATTCATGATCTGAGCCACAGTCATTTACAGGTCTTGTTTTAACTTATTGTATAGAGCTTCTTTACCTTTGGCTGCAAAGCATATAATCAATCCGATTTTTATACTTATCATCTGTTGATGTCCATGTGTAGAGTTGCCTTTCAGTTTGTTGAAAAAGAGTGTTTGCTGTGACCAGTGAGCCATCTTGACAAAACTCTATTAGTCTGTGCCTTATTTCATTTTGTGTTTTAAGGCCACACTTGCCTGTTTTCCAGTTATCTTTTGATTTCCTGCTTAACACTATAATTTCCTATGATGAATGTGACATCTTGTGCTTGTGTGTGTGTGTTTGTGCATGTGTTTGCATGTGTTATTTCTAGAAATGTTGTAGGTCATCATGGAACTGATCAACTTTGACCTCTTCATCATCAGTGATTGGAGCATAGACTTGTATCATGTTGAATGGTTTCTCTTGTATTTGAACAGATATTCTTTCATTTTTGAAATTATACACCAATATTGCTTTTCTCACCCTTTTATTGACTTTGGGGGCTGCTCCATTTCTTCTAAGAGATTGTTGCCCACAAACTATGTTACAAAGGGGTAATCATCTAAACCAGTGCTTCTTAAAATTTTTTCTACTTGCAAGCTCTTTTTGCCTGAGAAATTTTGATGTGACCTTAGTATGTACATATTTTCGTATATATCGATATTTATATATAAATATATCCATGCTTAATTGTAGCCTTGGGGTGGGGAGAGGTGGAGGAAGGGGGGAAAAAACAAAGCAAAAAGTGTACAGCAGAGAAGAAAAAGAAACCTCCAAGAAGCAAAGAAAAGATAGATTTCGACACGGTGATGGTATTTAATATATAGGTTTTCTTGAAATGGAAAGTTATTGCTATATATTTTGAATCCTCTCCTACATTCTGCTGCATGCATGACATGTTTTTTCATTTCTTATTTTACATTTAAGTTTAATATTTAAGATTATGTTTCTTTTCTTATCATGTATTTATATTTTAGTATTAGCCTAAAATAAAAAAAAATTTAAAAAGAATTAAATCTTGGCAGAATATTTGATAATACAGGAAATAGAGCATCTTCAACATTTTTCAGGGTTAATCAATATTTTGATTTTATAATCATCAATTCTGACAACACTGCTTCATATAAATACATAGTGCAAAATGGCACAAGTATCTTTAGGCCCATTTCAGAAATTGTTGGAAATTCTGTCCTAATCCAAAGCCAAAATTCATTGAACAATTTTTTAGAAAACTCAGGTTTTAAACCTGTGTCACTTGATAACTTGGCAAATTCTTCTTGAACTTTTAATGGCAGATGACTGTCATCTTTGGTTTCAATTGACTATGGTTTATGAACCCAACTCAGTTTTTCAGAATCAAAATTTTAAAGTTGAATTCAGGTCCTTTGGACTCCAGAGCCAGTGCTCTACTCACTGCACCACCTAGTGGTCCCTGAGAAATATTATTAAAAGGCTTTTGTCTGACTGCAATTAAACATTTATATTTCTGTAAAAGAAGGAGATAACTGCTGCTTTAAAAATCAAACATTCTAACACAATGCAATCAAAAGATATTCTGATCTGATACATGTTGAGGAATGATGGTAGGAAAATATTAGAAGATTTTATTTTCCATGATTAAGCTATTATGTTTCTGTAAGAGCAGAAAACTTTCTATGTACAGTAAAAATGCTGCAGCTGTTTCGGGCAACATTTGTTGGCATTGTATGTCATGATAGCATGCATAGTATAAAGTGCACAGACTGAGTGCTCAGAACCAAGGCTATAGTGAAGTTGCACTATGCAACACAGACAAGCACTACCAGAAATACCTGAGATTCATCACATGTGTCATTTTGAGTTAATTTTTGTAGTTGTGTGTTTAGAAACCTTTTACTGTTGCCAAACGTTTTGTGACCCTGTTACAACAATCTGGCTAGCAGCTGCTATGGGGGTGAAAAACCAACACAAGCCCAACAACAAGAATGCTGCAAGCACAGGTTCTTTTGATCTGCTTTACTAAGGAAAGTAGCCTTAAGGGGGTTAACAATCTTATTTCAATCCAACATAAAAATATCATTCACTTAATTCAGGGGGAAAAGCCGGCACCCTGAGCTTCAGAGCAAATACAAACAAATGACAAGCATACATTTATAAACAGACCAAATAAAATTCATAGTTACCAAGAAACCATCAACATCTGAGTTCAGCTAGCAGGCCCTTAGAGTTGCTGCCCAGATTCCTGCACCTCTAGGAATGGGAGCCTCAAGCAAATAGCTCAGTTCTCTCTTTTTTTTTTTACACTCCTTAGCCATTCTCAAACGTCATCTGAGTGACCAGAACTCAGGCTCCTTCTATTAGCTCTGGTCTTAGCAACTCCCCTGAGGACCCTGAGGGCTTCATGCCCACATAGGCTTAGTACCTAGGAGATAGGGGTTTAGGCTTGGGGTTTAGCACCTAGTGAGATTCAATCAAAGACACCCAACTTAATTGCTATCACAGACCCCCACATTCATATATGCAACCCCATATGGGGTCATGACCCACAGTAAAATGCATTGATCTAAACAATCTGGTACTGGAGAGAGAGAGAGAGAGAGAGAGAGAGAGAGAGAGAGAGAGAGAGAGAGAGAGAGAGAGAGAGAGAGAGACAGAGAGAGACAGAGAGAGACACACAGAGAGAGACACAGAGAGAGACAGAGAGAGACAGAGAGAGAGAGAGAGAGAGAGAGAGAGAGAGAGAGAGAGAGAGAGAGCATTGTAACAGATTAAGTATACGATACACAGTAGTATATAGACATAATAATCTAGTGTTTGATAAACCCAAAGATACGAGCTTTGGGGGCAAGAACTCATCATTTGATAAAAATCATTGGGAAATGAAAGCATTTGGGAAGAAACAAGGTATAGACCAACATCTCATACTGTATACCAAAATAAGTAAAATGGATAAGTGATTTGGATATAAACAGTGATGTCATAAGGATATTTAGGGGACCATGGAAAAATTTACCTTTAAGATATAAAGATAAGGGAAGAGTTTATAACCAAACAAGAGATAGAACACACAAGAAGTAAAAAAGATAATGTTGATTACAAGAAATGAAAAAGTTGTGGCACAGATAAAACTAATGCTGCCAAAATTAAAAGGAAAGGAGGAAACCAGTAAAAAAAAAAACAGTAAAAAAATAGAGGTCTCCGATAAAGGCTTCATTCCACAATTATATAGAGAACTGAATGAAATTTATAAAAATAAAAATCATTCTCCAACTTTTAAAGAGTCAAAGGATATAAACTTACAGTTTTCAGAACAATAAATCAAAACTATCAATAGTCACATAAAAATGCTCTAAATCTCCACTGAGTAGAGAAATACAAATTAAAAGTAGTCTTAGATACCACCTATCAGATTGGCTAACATGACAGAAAAGGAAAGTGACAATTTTTGTAAAGTGTGTAAAAAATAGGTATTCCAATTCATTGCTCCTAGAGTTGTGAACTGATTTAACCATTCGGAAGAGCAATTTGCAACTGTGCCAAAAGGGCTGTAATATAATTATGCATCATCATTTGACCCATCAATGCTACTACCAGGTCTGCATTTCAAAGAGATCAAAGGAAAAAGAAAAGGATCCAAAACTCTCTCTGTCTCTATCTCAGCTCTTTTTGTGGTGTCAAAGAGTTGAAAATTGAGGGGATACCTATCAATTGTGGAATAGCTGAACAAGTTGTGCTATATGAATGTGATGGAAGACTGTTGTACTATAAGAAATAAGGATCAAGATCATTTCAGAAAAATCTGGAAGTCTTTTTTTAGTTAATTTATTTTTAGATTTCAACATTCACTTCCATAAGTTTCAAATTTTCTCCCTGTCCCTCCCTGCTCCCTCCCCAAGATTGTCTGAAATCTGAAATAGACTCTACATATACATTCTTATTAAACACATTTTCTCACTAGTCATGCGTATAAGAATTAGAATGAACAGGAGGAACCATGAGAAAGAAAAAAAAAAAACAGAGCACCACAACAACAACATTATTAATTGATAGGCATCCTCTAAATTTCTAATTCTCAGCCACTACAAAAAGAGCTGCTACAAATAATTTTGTACAAATAGGTTCTTTTTCCTTTTCTTTTTTAGATATAGACAGAGAAGTGTTATTGCTGGATAAAAGGGCACGCACATTTTTTTAACCTTTTAGGCATAGTTCCTTATTGCTTTCCAGGATGGTTGGATCAGTTCACACCTCTACCAACAGAGCATTAGTGACTTAGTTTTCTCACATACCCTCCACATTTATCATTTTCCTTTTCTGTCATATTAGCCAATCTGATAGGGTGATATAGTGTCTCAGAGTTGTTTTAATTTTCATTTCTCTAATCAATAGAGACAGAGCATTTTTAAAAATGACCATATATAGCCTTGATTTCTTTGTCTGAAAACTGACTGTTTATATCTTTTGACCATTTATCAATTGAGGAATAACTTGTAATGAAGTCATTTCTGCAGGCTTACAGGGTTTCTGATCTGAATTGGTAGAGGACGTACCCATACTGATATTGCTATTTCAAGAATAACATAGAAGATATAACAGAAGTGCTAATGGATGGTGGGGATATTATGTTTTAATGATTTTTTTAAAAAGTTAAAATACAGTTTAAAAATAATTTTTCTTAATTTTAAAAGATATAAATACATACTAGAATGGCAAATTATTTTATCATCTTTTTCCTACTAAAATATATGAATAAGACATCATACCTTCTTCATATATTTTAGTAGGAAAAAAAGATAAGTGAAATGATTAATCTTTCCTTTGGATGAGTACAAATCCATTACTTGCCAAGCTGAGTTGGGCAGTGGGGATTTTCAAGGTTACTGTATTGAACTTAGGATCAAAGTCATCAATGGATAAGGAAAGGCCACTTAATGACTCATTCCTCTCTCAGGGTTTTGCAGTGATGATGAAAAAGCATACAGATTTACAGAATATTCCCATAAAAATCAATCACTAAATGAAAATTTCATTTGTTTTCTTAAATTAAGAGGTAATGGATATTGCTGAAGAGTCATTGGATTCCTTGGGAAATCATTACCTGCATTAGAGGGGAAATCTAATTTGATGTGGAAGCAAGCTATCAGGGTCCTCTGATATGCTGTACAGTTTGACTATATCTTTTCATGGGCATAAATTATACATTGCATTCATGTCTCTAAGATTATCTTTCTGAACAATTTCAGACCAGAATCTAAAATGACTTTCCAATCATCTTGTTTGAAATTTTAATTCCCAAACTTCTGAATCCATCTTTATATTTTTAGCACATTAACATAAGATTTTAGGGGACAGGGATTCAGTATATTTTGCTTTTTGAAAAGATTGCTAGACACAAGGCCACAGTTCATACATAATTTTACTTCAGCATCACATAGTTGGAGAATAAAGAGTCCTGGTGAGTTAGTTGAAATAATACAGAATTGTTAACCACATGGTCATCAAGAGGGTAATACCTGTAAATAAAAAAATTCAGTTAAAAATGAGTCAAAAATAAAATAAGTAAAGCTGAATACCCAAAAGAACAGGGCAGACATATCCTCTGAGGTAAAGAGGACCCTGCCTACTCTTCTCATATCAATGACTTGACCTGCATCATCACCTGAACTTATAAAAGGTAGCAGACACTGATATAGGCCAGCCATGAAATAGAAAGCAAGGGCAAGTTGGAAATGAGGGAGTGAAGAAAACGAGTAGCACAGAATTGGATAGAAGTGAAAGATTTTTCGCATTTTATGGGAGGGAGAATAGAAACCCAAAAGTCTGATGACCTAGAATATGGACAAGGAGGAGACTGGGCAACATTTTCTAGATTATCAGAGTCACTAGGATTAGGCTACCTAGACTTGACTGGAAATTTCAATTGGGAAAGAGGGAGAAGTCTAAAAGCAATAGAGAAAACCAGAGACAAGTTACTGGGAATAGAAAAAGGATCCAGAAAGAAAAAAAAAATCCAAAGGATAAAGTCTAAGTTTAAACCTAGCTCACATGCAAATAAAAAATAACAAAAGCCTAAACTACTATTGAAACAAGAAAGGAAAATGAGTAAAAATTCAAAGGAAAGCCAGGATACAGTGAATTAGTTTTATGCTATAATGGAAAATTAATCCAAAATCCTTGATAAAAAAAATCTGGACTGTCCAATGAAAATGGAAGAAAATCAAGAAACCCTTGAATACTTCTATAGAAAGTTTTAAAAAATAATACCCTGGTGCTAATTTGGATTAGAAATAATAGGCTTTAATTCTGAATAAAAAATGTAAACAAAGTAGACAAAAAAGACAATGTAATAAACAATATAAGCAAAGAAGGAGAAAACCTGAAGGAAAGAAAGAAAAAGAAAAAAGTGCAACCCTCCACACATGCACACACACACACGCAAATGAAAAAAATTATGTAGGAGATTAGCAAAAGGCAGCAACTTTAAAAACTCACATGATTTCTACTATACAAACCATCCTGACTGACATTCAAAAAAATACTTGAAGATACAGTTTAAAGTTTGTAATTCTTCCAAAGTAGTATGGTAAAATAAAACAGACAAAAACCCCAAAATCTAGAATACCATGTTGGAAGAAAGATGGTAAAAATAGGAACACTAAAAATTCTCCAGAAACTTTGAATACAGATATACATTACTGATTGATAGAATCTACAAACCATTGCCGGTTAATAAATAAAGGGCAACTAGATGGTACATTGGATAAAGCACCCTGTGACATTAGGTGAGTCATTTAAACTGTATGCCTCTGTTTCTTCAGTAAAATAGGCTTTAACATTGCACCAAACACTCAGAGTTGTCATGAGGATAAAATGAGATAAAGACATAAAACTGGGAGGTATTTTTTTAAGAAAGATATATCAGTGGAATGGATTAGGAACACATCATTTGAATCAAACCAACACAGTAGCATAGGATGTCACAGATGTAAAGGTCCTAATTACTAGAGTTAAAGACTCACTATTTGTCAAAAACTGCTAAGAGAAGTGGAGAGCAACCTGGCAGAAATTAGGTTTAAACCAGTATGTAGCACCCCACAAGATAAGTAGAAAAAGGACATATGACCTAGATATAAAAGCTAAGATAATAAGCAAATTAGAGGAGCAAGGAAGAAATCATGTGTGGATAGAAAAAAGCCAGGGCTAAAAAAAGGAACAGAGAATATTAGACAAAATAAATTATATAATTCTATTACAAAATTAACAAGTTTTGCTCAAATTTATTGGAGTAAAAATTAGAAGGGAAACAGGGAACCATGAAACAAGATTTGCAACAAGTATATCTGACAAAAGGTTTATCAATGTGTGGGAGTGTGTTTATATATCTACACACAGATACATGTGTGTAGATACATACAAAAATACATATATATATATGTATATACCTACATTCATATACACACATGTATACTTACATACACAATTGTATATACCTGATTGGAATTATACACATACAGACACACACACAGGGAGAAGGAGAGGGAGACAAGAAAGAGAGGAGGTTTGTGTATGATTATTGTAATATATATGGCAATCTATATATCTATATCACAACAGCTAGGTGTCACAGTAGATAGAGTGCTAGGGCTGAAGTCAGGAAGACTCATCTTCTTGAGTTCAAATCTGGCCTCAGACAATTAGTAGCTGTGTGACCCTGGACAAGTCACTTAACCCTGTCAGGCTCAGTTTCCCTACCTGTAAAATGAGCTGGAGAAAGAAATGGCAAACCACTCCAGTATCTTTGCCAAGAAAACCACAAGTGGGGTCATGAAGATTCAGACACAATTGAAAAATTGCTGAACAACAAGTACACACACACACACACACACACACACACACACACACACACACAAAGTCTGTTGCAACAATTCGGCTAGCAGCTGTTGTGGGGGTGACAGACCAACACAAGCCCAACAATGAGAATGATGCCAGCACAGGTTCTTCTGATCTGCTTTACTAAGGAAAGTAACATTAAGTGGTTAACAATCTTATTTCAAACCAACATACAAATATCATTCACTTAGTTCAGGGGAAAAGGCCAGCACCCTGAACTTCAGAGCAAATACAAACAAATTATAAACATACATTTATAAATAGACCAAATACAATTCATTGTTACCAAGAAGCCATCAACATCTGAGTTCAGCCGGGAGGTTCTCAGAGCAGCTGTCCAGAGTCCCGAGCCTCCAGGAGTGAGAGCCTCAAGCAAATAGCTCGGTTCTCTTTTTATACACTCTTTAGCCATCATCAAATGTCATCTGAGTGACCAGAACTCAGGCTCCTACTATTGGCTCTGGTCTTAGCAACTCCCCTTAGGACCCTGAAGGCTTCATGTCCACATAGGCTTAGCACCTAGTAGATAAGGGTTTGGGCCTGGGGCTTTGCACCTAGTAAGGCTCAAAGACGCTTAAATAATCATTCTAAAGCAGTAAGAAAGTCCCACCTTAGTTACCAATGCACAGTCATAACCATATATATATATATATATATATATATATATATATATGGACCTGTAACAGCAACCACACTGGCATACCCAGGATGGCTCCTAGTGCAAGTTCTTAGATTTACTTTACTAAGGAGAGCAACTGAAAAGGGGTCAATGATCTTCTTCAATTACATAGAAAAAATACAAAGAGAAATAAAGACCAACAGACAGGGCTCTACTGCCTGAGTCAAAGCTTTACATCCACCACTGAACTGAGAGAGCCATGATCTCTGATGAGTTGGGGAGGTCTTACTATATGGCCACTCAGAGTCTCGACCAGGGAATCATAGCATCTTTCTCATAAGTGAGCCCCCAAAGCAAAAGCTCACCTCTCAGAATATATACTCAGTGCCTAATTAGAAATTAACAAAAGGTGTGTAAGCCTTCCTACAAGCAAGCAAGGTTCCTTTAATGGGCTCCACATGAGGTCTATTGATGGGGGGTGGGGAGATCTTATTCCCCATTACCTTTATAGGACCTGACTCAAATTTGTGACTAAGAGCATTTCTCCAACTGATAAATGGTTAAATGAGATGAACAGGCAGTTTTCAAAGGTAGAAACCTGCGCTATTTAAATTATATTTAAAAATACTGTTAATCAGAGGCCTCAAACATGCTGCTGCAGCACACTTGACCCACTGTGGTCAAAACTAGATTAAGGTAATTTGGGAAGTATTTAACAAAATGAATAAAAATACAACAGATCATAAATGATGTTAATATATGGTTTTCTTAGTCAATAGGTAGCCTCTTCAGATCCTTAGCTGCTGGTTAGTTGCCCTGTTTCTTTTTGAGTTTTATACTAAATAACCAACAAGCAGGAAAAAAAGAATAAAGTGACAATGAGATTTTACTTCTTACCTGTCAGACTAGAAAAAAAATGACAAAAAAAGAAAAATGACAAATATTGGAGGAGCCTTCTGGGTGGGGGAACCTGTGGCCTTCTAGGTCTTGGGTGTTGCCTTTTGACTGAGTCCAAGTTTGACTGAGTCCAAGTCCATTTATTAAGGGGATTTGTTCTGTGAAGTTTGGATTCGGTCAAAGGGCAGCACTTGAAGACCTAGAGGGTCACATGTGACCATGAAGCCACAAGTTCCCTACCCCTGAGCTATGAGGAAGCAGGCACACTAGTGTACTATTAGTGGAGCTACGGACTGATCCAACAATTCTGGCAAGATCTGAAACTAGAATGTTACCTAACTGCGCAAACTCTTTGACAAAGCTGTATTACTCCAATTCATATAACATTAAGAAATCATAGCCAGAGAAAAATTATTTAAACATACCAAAATATTTATAGTACTACTACATGTGTTAAACAAAACTGTGAAACCAAAGGAGTGTCCTTTTGGGGCAGGACTAAACCAATTGTGGAATATTAATAGAATATAATATTAATAGAATAGAATATGCTAGAAGAAATGATGAAATGAACACTTTTTGAGGAAACAGAAGTTTATGAACTTAGGAGTTCTATGAACTGCTCAAGAACGAAGTGAATGGAAATAGAAGAATAATTTATACAGCGATAATAATATTATAAAGAAAACAAAACTTTGAATGTTTTAAAACACTGATTAATGACGTGATAAACCATGACGCCAAAGGAATACAGAGAAAAGATACCACTCACCTTTCGACAGAGAGGTGTTGAATTTAGGTTGCAGACATACATTTTCAGAAATGGTTAATGGTTTACCCATTTAATCCAGTTGTTTCTTTTTTTTAATTACTGATTGGGGAAGGAAAACATAGTGGGAGTGACAGATTAATTTAAAAATGATTAAGAATAAAATGAAGAGGTTAGTGTATACTGTCTCCAAGGTACCTTTCAGCTCTAAATCTATGACCTTGTGATCTGACTAAGTGCAAACAACGAGTCATACTAAGTAAACCCTTTATAGGTAATTTCAAAATACATATAGAGATGAATTCACAGATCATGGGGGAAATGATAGTAACAATTTAGCTTTGCTAATTAACTTACAAATCTTACTTCATTTGATTCTGGAAACAACTGTAGGAGGTAAAGGTATTATTATTTTTACTTTAAAGATGAAAAAATTGAGGCAGAGAAAGGTTAAGTAACTTGCCCGGGGTCACATAGCCAGTGAGTATCTGAGGCTGAATTTGAACACAGATCTTCCAGACCACAAATCTAGTACTCTAGTCACTGTACTTCCTAGATACCCATCTGAATACTGAATAGATCAAAGAAGAGATCACAGGAATAATTATTTACTATGTGAAAGATAACAATAACTATGAAACAATACCAAAATGTCTAGAATCTTGCTAAAGCAGTGCCCTGAGGAAAATTTCTTTATTTATGTAAATAAATACTATAAAATAGAAAAAGGGAGGATCAGTGAAATATGTTTTTTTCAATAGTGATTTGCCAAATGAAGAAATATAAAATAAGAATAAACTAAGATATTTTGAAAAGTAGAGGAGGAATTGACAAGATGGAAAAAGGTTTAACTGATAATATAAAAACTGAATTTTAAAAAGACCAATAAGAGCAAAAGAAAAAAAAAACTTACCTAACCTCATAAAAAGAGGACAATTAAAATACTTAATCAGGAAATTAACAACATGATATTATGACAAGGAAGAATAAAAATGATATTTTCATAATATGTTATACTTAATTGTATGCTAACAAATAGTACTTAAAGGAAATTAATGATAACCTAAAATATGAAATATCCAAATTAGCAGTCTAAAAAATAGAGATAAAATACAACCTATGCTCAGAAAAATAAAATTTAAGAGTTAAAGAAAATACTAACAAACAAGGAAACAAAAAAACCAAAACTCTGCCCTAGGAAAAGATAGCTAAATTATATAAAATATTTAATGGGCTGTTAAAACCTATGCTACATAAATAATTCTCACGAGTTAAGAAAAGAAATACTTTACCAAATTGCTTTGTGGTGATAAATCAGAAAAGTAGAACTCTAGACAAATGTTACTGATGAATACTGATGGAAAAAAAAATAAATAGAATTCTACTAAAACGAATACAGAAATATATTTTAAGAATTATTCACTATGACTGAGTTGGGTTTATATTGTATCAGTGATAAAAGTGATAAAAGAATGGATTAACATTAGAAAAAGAGTGGCTAATCATACTAAAAACAAACAAAAATTGCCATTGTATCATTAGATGCATATAAAATAGCCTTTCACAAATGACAACAATCACATTAAATCCCTAAAATATAAAAACACAGGACTATTTTAACATGATCAAGTGTATATCTCTGAAATCCAAAGCTAGCACCATTTGCAATGGGGAAACAGGCACTCTGCGCATGTGTTCAATCTCATTATACTTTAAAATACGCTCCTTTTTTGTGTTTTTTTTTTCTGTTTGCCTCAGTTTCTTCAACTGCAGAATGGGGGTAACAATTACACCTCCCAGGGTGAGTTGTGCGGCTCAAAGGAAATTATATCTGTAAAGCATTTAAGCACAGTGCCTAGCACATAGTATGTACCATATATTTATTACCATTATCATTATCATTATCATGGTTTTTGTTGTTATTTCTGGCCCTAGGAACAGGGGCTCACTAGGAAGGCATCCCTAAAGGGGCTCTCATCATGGGGTGTCTGGGCTCTCATCAGTGAACTGGGGCGTCTGCCTGCTGATAGTTTCTGTTCTTGTTCCTTTTCCAGTACACAGTCTTCGGTCTCTAACTACTTCTTGCAGCCAACACTCATTTGCCTGAAGATGAAACTGTGGTTTGGCCTCTTTTAGGCAGAGATCCCTTGTTTCATTCACCCTAGATCTGGGACCTGTTTTGGGGGACAGAGTAACAGAGCTGCTAGTTGACTACTCTTTTTGCCCCCTGTATGGTCTGGCCCTCTCTTCAAGGTTCTTTAAGGTTTTCAAAGTTTTATATCAATTATCTCATTTAAACCTCATAGTACTCCTTATAGAGGGCCAGGCTCCAGTTAGGCACATAATAGGCACTATATAAATGCTTTTGTTTGTTAAAGTCCTAGGTTCTCTATGTTGATGCCCTACTTGTGAAATATACTGACAGTGTGACCCTGAGCAATTCTCTTACCCTCTCAAAACCCCAAGCATCTAAAAACCCTAAGTTTGAGAAAAGTTGTAACAGTAGAAAGTGTTTGTTACCAAGAATTTACACATACTCATGAAATCATACACCTGGACAGAAATAAATAAACGAAAGCATACAAGGGGCATGGAAGGTGTAGAAGTTCGCTTAAAGTTTTATGAGAGCCTATTTCTGGGCTAAATGTCTTTTCTAGGATAAACATCCCAACCAGTCCTTGAGGAGGATAGATTGCAGAAGGGATAGCTTGGAGGGAGCATAAGCCAATTGTATTGGCTTCAAAAAGGGGTCTTATTTCCCCATTTTGCCCGGATTTCACTATTAAAGATGATCCTTTGGTTAATGCATTTGGGTCTTTGGGAGCCCCCATTTGAAATGCAAAATCTCTGGAAACAGAACATCACCTCTTTACAATTTATGGGGGTTATTTTAACAGACTGTTAACAGGGTGATAGCTAACTGAAAGGTGTTGTTACCTAGAAGTTTGAATATGGAATGAAGAGTAGAGGATCTGGAGCATGGTCCCTAATTGTACAGTTTTTAGTTCTTCTACTAAAGTTATATATGCATTTATTTCCTTTGCTTTTGTTCTTTTTGGCATTTCCACCTAATGAAACAGCAGCATCACTGAGTTTCTAATTTACTACAATATCCTTCACATCTACCCTCTCTTCTCCATTCCCCTGTAACCATCCTAGCTCTAATCTTCAACCCTTCTTAACCAGACTATTTTAACTGTTTCAAAATTGGTCTCCCTGCCTCCTTGCTCTTCTCTCTACTGTGCATCCTTTACAAAGATTGGTTGAAAATAGAAGAGTATTTAATCTAGAAAACTTTGAAAAGACTTGAGAACCATCTGTGAACATTCAAGGACCTATTATGTCAAAGAGGGATAGCACTTATGTTGCTTGGTCCCAGATGGGAGAATTAGAAGCCACTGGTGGCAACTGCATATAAGGATTTCTTGGCTGAATAGTAACGAAGAAATCTTTCTATTAGGCCTGTGGAAAAGTATAGGTTATTAGGTTTATCACTGCAGATATGGATCCTGGATAACTGGACTTCATAGCAAGATCTTGTTAAATTATAGGTTGGACAGTAAGAACTATGAGGCTCTCTCCAACTTTAAAAGGCCAATATTCCATCTCATAACAACATTGGAGTGATCCTGAATTCCTAAAGACTATACCATTTGTATTCTCTGTGACGAACTTAAGGCCACTGGCAACTGTTGTACAGGATATATAGGCATGGATGAGTTGTAAAGTTTTTTAGATGGAAGAGCCAAATTGATGAGATCACAGACTCTTTTGAGTATTCCAGTGGAGCATATGCTCTGGGAGACCTTCCCTAGCAGGGAAGGCTTTTAGTATGGACCTCACAATGGACTCTATGTCTTGTCTGATGACAACCATGGGTAAGTTGACATCAGTTCATGACCTAAAGTTTGACTACTGGGAGATACACTGTCTTGCTTTGTGCTATGCAGAAAGACTCCTCTACTAAGGAATGGAAGGCTCATGACCTACATGGGAGGCAGTCCTTTTACCAATAAAATCACTAGACTGTGATGAATTATGGGAAGTCTAATTTAACTTCTTTTTTTTTTCATTTCTACCTGTCTCTTGGAATTTTGCACCTTTCCACCTAGGGGGGATGTTTGTGGGAAGGAAGTGAGAATGACTCAGTTTCGTGAAGTACTTGCAGTTCTCAGGAGGAAGCATGCTATATTCAGTAAGTGCAAAGTATGATTATTAATCTTAATATCATATTTTTAAAGCTGCTGACAGATGGTGAATACAATGAAATGTTTTGATAACTCCTTGTTATATTTTCGGAGACTCAAAGGCTTAGTGAAAATATGAGGTTCTAAATATTTGAACACCCAGATGCTTTCCCAGATCATTGTGACCAAAGAGTGTCTGCAAATACTGTACCTATGTTTATAAGGGAGGGGAGGGAGAACGCAATCAGAAGAAAAAGAAGCCCACAAATATTGGATTCTTGTAAAAAGTATAGTGGAACATCGGGTCTTACACCTCCAGGGCAATCTATGCATCTTTTTAACACAAACTCTCTCAGATAAGATTGTCTAGGAACTCAGGCCAAGTATGTCAGCATTAAAAATACAGAATTGGCTGGAAATGCTGTTGTGTGTCAACTTTTATTTGTCCTTTAAACCAAGAAAAAAGAACAAATGTATGCCTGTAGGCCAAATAAAGGGCCACCCCCCTCCTTCTACCCTCCTTTCTTCTCTCTCCCTCTTTCCATCTTAGATGAAATTTGTACAGTGGATTCTAATAGAAAGTTCAGATGACAAAAAATTACAGTGGTGTGGCCAAGAAAAATACCCATGGGGCTTTTAGCTTCCCTTGTGCCAGGACTGAACTATCAGATCAGCCTTCTGGACTCAAATGCAACACTGTCAATAAGGATACATCATCTTTTTTGTGGTGTAGAAGAGCTGTCGGTTGCAATTCCCATTATTCCAAAGCCAGGATTTTCCATTAGTGTAGCCACCTGCTGGGTTTCTCCACTCAGGTTTAATGGAGTCTGAATTTGAATTTATCACCATCTGTGGGAAGACAGGAAAATGAGAGGAGCATCACTAATTCCTTTCTTCATTTACTAAGCATAAGCATAATCTGTATAAGGAGACAGGCAGAAGCCGGAGCAATAAGGGAAAGGGGAAGGGAGACTGTTTTAACTCATATTGACATCTGAGCTCCAGACCAAGGGAAAAATGCTGTCTGTTCCATAGCCAATTGCAGCAACAAAAAGAATGTTTTAATTTCCTATGCACCCCAAACATTCAGATTCAGGATACGGTTTCTCCTCGGCTTCTAAGGATATCACTGAAGATTTTAATCATGTCTCTGGCTAAGGATAAGGACTTACATGTCAGCAAGGTCTCAGGAAGAGCTTAGGATGCCTAATTATATTACTGAAGTATATATGGAAAAACATACAAATCTAAGTGTGTCTCTTTAGTTGTATCTTTCATCATTCACCCCCAAATAGTAATAATGAAGGTAAAATAGGCCCAGAGGCCAGAGAAACATCACTGGGCATAAAGACCTTCAGAAAGGGCTCAAAGGAACATGATGAGATGTCAATGACTTAAGTTTTTGTTGTATGTATCCCAACTATTCTGACAAAGTAAGTGGTAGAGCACTTCAGTCATTTCCAATTAAAAATGGAAAAGAAAACAGGCAGGACTTCTAGAGGGAAAATCTGCTATGCAGGGGAAATCTGGCTTCAGCTGGTGGATAAAGACTTGCTAGTCAGATCTGTCCAGATCACATGCCACTCCCTAGAGTGGCTGCCCTGAGGAGGGTGTTGTCCATATTCTGAGGATCTCTGGGGTTTTGGGGGGAGGAGGAGAAGATGCTGCTGTCCTAGCTCACTAGCTACAATGGGTGTCAAGGACCACTTTCAAACAAGTGCCAGTCAGACAGAGGAGGGAGGAAAAAAGAAAAATCAGTTCAAGAATGCAGATTTTAGAAGGAAACACACACATGCCCTCACATATACACATATACATGCATGCATGCACACACACTGCACACGCGCACACACACACACACACACACACACACACACACACACATAAACTCTGAAAAGACTGCCTGCCATTGTATTTCTTGAGGGACCCTTTCTTACCCCTTTCTCATGAATTTCCCTCCAGGTTTATAATCTTTGGATTAATGGTTCTTAAGAACAAGGCTATTCTAAATGGGGGTCTACATGGGGATCAACTTGGTGTAGTTTAGGATCTTGAATAATTGCAAGTAAAGTTTCTTATTACACTGAGGCAAGAATTCTAGAGGAGGAGAGAGGAAGCACAACAAATAATGATGCTGTTGTTCTTTAAGGCTACCAGGAGAGTTAACTCTCCTGTCAGGGAGGCTTTGAATACTGTATTGTGACAAAGCAAAATGCCTCATGGGTGCCTGCTACTAGTGCAACTTGTTTGATGTTTGATCTGTAATGAGATGGAAGAGGAAAACAGTCCCCTTGGTTATCTACTATATAGTGTCTATGCACAGATTTAAAGATTTAAGATTCACTTCTGGGACAACATCTCTCATTCTGCTAATTTATTATTTAGAAAAAAAATCTGTACTTTTTTAGGGGGGATGGGGTACATCAAAGTTGATAGGTTTAACACACTTCAGCATTAACATTTGACTTCCACAGTTCAGCTACCAGAATCCTGACTTTTTCTTTTATTTTTTTTGCACTCATTTCAATTGAGCAAGCATTTTCTAAGCACCTAGGATGTGCCAGGTCCTGAAATACAAAAACAAAAATGAAGCAGTGAGTCTTAATTTCAAGATAGTTACATTTTATTAGGGCTGGGAAAATATAGCATGTACACAAGGAGATACAAAGGGCAAAGGGACAGGGACAAGACCTTATTCTATATATACAGAACTCAAAAATGAGGAACCCCCTCTAGCAATGCTGACTAGCACCTTCTCTTAAATTTAGTCTTCCAGAACTGCTTAGAGCACTGAGAGATTGTATGTGTCAGAGGTCAGATTTGAACCCATACATTGAAGGCTTTGAGACAAGTTACCTATCCACTATTTTAGGCTTCGTTTTTCACAGTATACACAAATGAATAAAATGTAATTTCTGGAGAGAGAAAGTGTTATAAATGAGTGGGGATCAGGAAAGGCTAAAGTAGGTGGTGGCACCTAAGATGTGCTTTGAAGATGTGCTTAGTGTATTTTATAAGGCTGAAGTAAGTAGAACCCATTAAAGACTGAGGTGGTTTGTGACTTAAAAGGGGGCCTTTGTGTTGGAAAGCATATGTGTTGGTGAATGACCAGTAGTGAAAAATACATGCAAAGGAACTCATTGAGGAGGGAGGAGAGAGGAAAAAAAATGAGACAATGTAAAATAAATAAGCGGTTAATTGTAATCTGAATGTAATGGATGATGTCACACATATGGTTATTCATACCAGGCGTGGCCACTTTTAGAGAATCAAGACAAACACAAGAAAATCTGTCAGTTTGGGTTAAAGGAACATTGTTATTACCTCGGGTCAAGCAGATGGAGGGCAAACTTCTCTGCTGGATTCTGCTGCTCTTTAATTAATGTCCACATTTGTTATGTCAACATAATGCATCACGTTGGGTTTAAAGATTTGTTTTCTTTTCCAACATGAATGAATCTATCATTTAATATTCAGCATTCTCACAGTTGAACAGGAATGTGGATGGATATGCAGATTCTTACAACTAATTTTTAATCAGCCATAGGAGTGAAAAAAGAAGAAATACAAAGCACTGTTTTTGCATATTTTATTTCTTGATGTAGAGATAGATTTGATACTACACTAATGAGCATTTTTGATTGAAAGCTTCTGAGTGTGTATGTGTATGTGTGTGTAAGAAAAATGAGAATATCACAGGATAAAATAACGCAGAATAAAGGATTCCTCCCACCCCCATCTTATCATCCTTTCAGTGTATTTTCTTCATAAATTATTAAATAGTCATAGCCTTTTGGCATATCTGTACGCTTTTACCAACAACGGATGGCAATTTCGGAAAAGAAAAAAACATTATTTACCTCAACTCACTTTGTTTGGTAAGCGGGGCTTTTCTTACCAGTCTACCAAAGGAAGAGGTTTAGCCAGATTAAGTTTCTGCATGTGAAATCTTGGTGATAAAACAAAGCAATTTGCCCATTGCTGAAGCCAAAGTAAAAGCCTATTATGTAGCAGGAAATGAGGAGTTGTAGACTAATAACCAGTGTTCTTTCTTAAATAGATGGCAGGCTGGCATTGTTCATTTTGGGGAAATGTTTTTGCAGTGCTGGGCTCCAGCATCTAATTATTTAAGCAACTACAAAGATATTTGCAGTCAAAATGTGCAAATATTGCTTGGATTTATTCCAAGCTAGAGCACTAGGCAGCGATCTGGACCAGTTGGATAGAACGCTCAATTGGTTGTTAGATATCTTGCAGGTCCTGGGACAGAGTTTCATTCAATAAAACAAAACAAAAAAAGTAGTGTCCATTAGCACCTGGCTTCACCAGCTTTGGGACCTTTTTAGAAAAGAGTGGTTCTGTCCTACTTCGAATCTATCCCTCTCTAAAAGTAAGCCACTTTCTGAGATGAGATAAATTAAATATTAAGATTTCAGTACCTTAACTGGCAAGGGCTAAATATTCTTCTCTTAAAAATATTTATTTTATTCTGAACTTAATAAACATTAAATAAAACACCCATTACATATGCATAGTGGAATAGGAAAATAAAATTGTACCTAAAATGTAAATATTGCATATAGCTTACTTGTGAAAAAATTTAACCTGTAACTTTCAAATATTCCCCATCTTCTGCTTTCTTTTGTGCTTTAAAAGATTCTTCAACAAGCCTCTTTTGTTTTCTTTTTCCTTTTCTTTTTCTATTACCTTATTCTTATTTTTTCCTGAATTGAGAAAAAAGAAATGATAAAAAGAAAGATTATGTCTTCTTGACATTCAGTAGAGCCTCAAGTGTCCTCTGAGGTCCCAGGGACAGGTAATACATCCGCTAACCATTGATATTTCATGGTTTGAAAGATTTCATACAATAATTTGTAATTCAAGGATTATTTCTTATGAGGTGGCTTGACAAAGAAGATTTGGAGTAAGGCAGCCCTGGCTTTAAAACCTGCCCCCAAAACTTAAGATCATGGATCTCGGAAGGAAGGGACTTTCTTTTCTTTTTTTTTTTTTTGGTGGGGGGGGGGGGACGGGGGTGGGGCGCAGTCTGACTTTATTAGCCAAAGGCAGGACTGGCACCTTAGGTGCTCTTGGGTGGGAGGGTTCGCTTCTTCTTCACCACCATTGGCTTCTGGCTTCGAAGGATGGCGCTGGTCGGGTGTAGAGGCGCCATGAGAAGATCTTTCTGGTATTTATTCTTGCGGCCGATATGCCGGATGCTGTTGAGTGCGGACCCGGCATTTTTGTTAATTGTGGTCCTCACGTAGGAAGTGGCAGGCTTCCTCTGACCTTCCCGCCGTTTCGGCACCACCACGATGCCCTAGCCGTAGGCGGCCGGCTCGATGCCCACCGTCTTCCGGTGGATCAGCCCCTTGTAGCGGAACAAGTTTCAGGCACTGAGGTTGTTGGGCTCGGTGCTGTACGTCTGCTTGTTGCCCTCGATGAGGAAGCTGGAGCAGTTCCTAAGGACCATCCGCTGCAGGTGGGCCGACGTGGTGGGGACTGCACTCGCGGTGGCTCCAGGAGATGGAAAGCAGGAAGGGATTTTCAAAGCAGTTCAGGTCAACTACCTCATATCGATTAGCCTCTCTGGGTAGATGGTTAGGTGGAAGAGGTTGAGGATGGGCATATTCATAATTGCCTGTGGTATAAAAAATCAATAACATTTTAAAATAAAATAAATTACCTTGATCTAATTTATAGACCAATATTCAAAACCACTTTGATGTTATGAGGAGAAAATGATCTCTCTACAAGTTAAAAACTAAAACAATGACCCAAAATAGCCAGAAAGATTGGTCTTTATTAATGGTACAATTAAGCTTAGTTCCCCAATGCCTGAAATGCCCTGCCTACAGACCTTCCTGATGACTCTTCCCCCAATGTTTATTTTTCCCCTCCTAAAGTCTCCATTTATTTAGTTTGCATGTAGTTTGTATAAACTTGACATAGGGTAATAGATTTAGAACTCAAAGAAAATATAGAAGTTATCAAATCGACTCTTTCATTTTACAGATGAAGAAATGAATGCATAGAAAAAGGAGGTGATGTCACCAAGGTCACATAGCTAGTAAGTGTCTGAGGCAGAGTTTGAAATCAAGTCTTCATGAATCAACATCTAACACTCTGCAATCCAGCGATACTGCCTTCTTCACTCTTTCTCAAATAATACATTCCATCTCCTGATACTGGACATTTTTACTGGTGTCCTTAATGCCTGAAATGCTCTCTCCCTTCATATCTGCCTCCTTTCTTTCTTCAAGTCTCAGCTAAATACCCACCTTGTACAGGAAGCCTTTGTCAATTCCTGAAGGTATGAGAAAATGAGAGTAGTAAGCTATAATAAAATTCACAAAAAATAGGGTATATATTTGAGAAAGAGACTAAGGTAGTGTTATTTTTATTAGTCCTTAAAACCATGTTAAATATCTTAAATGCAGAACAACAGCAATAACACTACCTTGCTGCCTTTTAAATTTAAAAACATTATTTTCTGGGGAAAAGGATGTGATCCTTTTAACAGAGGTAATTGGTAAAAAGTTGCAGGGGAGCTACATCTGTTGCTAAGAAGAGTGCTATTGTGTTTAAAATGCAAGTTAACACAACAGCTGGCAGCTGGAAATAATCTATTGGGAGGCACAAAGTTTCTTGCCTCTTAGAGAATGAAAAGTTTTCTGATTATTTTAAAAGAAAGATCTCAAAATGTTATGCTGAATTATAAAGTTATGCTTGATTTTTCTTTTTCTACATATGGGGGAAGATTAGAAGTAGTCAAAGGGAATGACCCTCCTAATTAGCTGACAAGAAATGCGAAGGATAAACTAAGGTCATCCTTTAAATTAGTTTAGTCAAAACACGTGAACAAAAAATCTATGACCAAAGTGAAAGAAAACCACTAGCAGACGTTATATACTAGAAAGACTTTTGACATCAAGTTAGAAAGAAGTCCAAAAACTGCTGGCTGTAACTTGATGGATCAGATATGCTACAAATTAAAGATTCAGAGTGAGTTAGAAAGAAAAGTTCTTTTTAAGTGTGGTGTTAAGACAACAATTAAAAAATTAGTGAGAAATATATTATTGTTATGTTTAGGGATTTATCAAATTTTAAAAATGTTTCTTAAGTGGAGGTACTGGTGTATTAGGAAGAACTTATGATTTGGAATCAGAGAATGGGTTTTTTAATTTGGCCTCTGATACTCGATATTGTTACTGTAGTCTAGGCCAAAGAAGATCAGCTATTTGAAACAGCTCAGTAGTAGATTGAAGTAATATCAAATATTGCTTCTTGCTTGGAGCTTACCCAGTTGAAGGGTTGGTGAGGATGCCAGAAAGGGAGAAAAGAGCCTAGCAGGGCCACTTGGCTACAAGTACTCCCCTTTATGGGTGCCTGATTTAAAGTGTCTTTGTGCTTTAAATTTGAGCCCACTCTCCCAAGTGAAGATGAGAGTGTTGCTGGTTTGGGGTAATGCTTTTGTAACTTTTGTCCTCGATAAACTTTCTCATTAAATGTAATTTTTTCAAAGCTTATTAATATCAACTGGTTAAACAATATTGGATTGATTATAGCTGATGGCAGATCATGAATAATAGAATTAGAAAGCAGAACTCCTCAGTTACCATTAAAATTTGTGGGGAGAATCAGTCAGCCACCATCCGGGGATTCAACTGCCAGTGCAAGTGGGAATTGGGAGAATGTTTCCCCATGTATGACAGAGTTGTCGTCATACATGGGAACTTCTTTTGGGATAAATATTGGGCCCTTCATGACAAAGTATATGGTTATTCTAATTGTTGGATATTCAAGTTTGGGTTATGCAATAGAGAATATTAGTTCTCCCATCCTCTTTTTATTCAGACAGTCTATTTTATGGTTGATTTACATGCAAATTAGACCAGTCTCTTGGTGATAATATTGGCTTGTCTGAATGCTTAATTACTAATATCTGTTGTATTACTGTCCCCTTATCGGTACAGAGGCTAAGAGCTGCGTGGATTTTTGAATTCCCAAAATACTGGTGCCTATTTGATAATCTGTATTGTACTCCAATGGCTCATACATGTCCATTTAATATTTTTTTTTACTTTTAAGCAGCTGAATATTAGTTGGCTTATTTGTGATACAAATCCAGACAGTTTTTCTGAGATCTTTATCAAGTGTGGATTCATAGAATACGTTTTGATTGTCGGGCCAAAAACCTCTTGGGAATGAATGAATGAATGAAAAATGTGCAAAACACTGCTCTAAATGTGGGGAACAAAAAAGCAGTCCCTTCTCTCAAATTGCTCACATTTTAATAGTGACAACACACATGGGAGGTTTTAGTTGTAAGTCAGATGGAAAGGCCTCATAGTGCGTAGGGTGTAGTGGAAAAGCACATAAGAATATATCTTGCTTGACTTCTCTTCCCTGCCCCCATTGGTGAACCATATCCATTCCCTGAGGTCGAAATATTTGACAAAGTAAAGGATTTTGGCCACAAGAACTTTCTTTTAGGGGTCTTCAGCAGTTGTGGCTACTGATGAGATAGGAAGTATTGAGCTTTCAGTGTCCATTTTGCATGTTGACAAGGGTTGCTTCACTGGATGACAGCTGCAGGTCCCAGTTGGAAATAAAGTGCTTGTTGGGGCTGAGGGGTTGGTGTGCTCCTGTTTCTGGGGCTCTTGAACTTATGATCTCTGACTTTTAATCATAGCCTGAGGGCAGATGATGGTAGCGTTTTGGTTCACCTGCCATATACCACCTCCTGCCTTTCCCTCAGAATGTCATGCTGATTCTACTAGTCTGACTTACTGCCCTATGTGAATGCTATTTGATTGCATTTTGGAGATGATATCGAATCCCTTCTTTATTGACATAAATCCCCTGAATTACAGCTGTGGTGGCTAGACTTGAAGCAGAACAATTGGTCTTACAGACTCAGCCATTCCAATAGGTAAGTTTGGGCTCACCTGTTCATAAAAGGCAATTGGTCAGTGGCTACTGAATGTGGAGTTGAAGATGGTGAGTTAATCTTTCCAGAGGTTTTTCCCCTAAAGATGGTCATAGGGATCAGGATGGGAGTAGGGATGGACTAGGGACTGATATTCTCTGGGGTCTCGGGTCCATTTCCTTGGGGTGTCTCCATCAGGGTCTGAAAGGGATCATGTTGGTATTTGAACTTGCTTGGGAAATACCAACTCTTGCCTCTCCCTCAGAGTCACTAAATGCTTCAACAGGTAATCAGTCTGAGGGAACATACGTCTTGCTTAGTAGTGGACACTTTATTAATCCATTTTGGATTTTATTCTTGGCCACAGACTTTCTGAGCTTTAGTTTTTTTCATTTGTAATAGAATAAAACTTTATGAATTTTTTGTTCCTTATTTGATATGTTGTTGGTAATTTGATTTTTTGTTTTGTCTTTTTTTTTGGATTGAATAATATTATACATGTGTTTTGTCAGTACATAAACTCTATGGAAATATAAACTCGTAAGGAAATGACTAAGTCACATGCACCATAGAATAGTCATAGAAAGTTATTTCAGGCATCACTTGCAAAAAGGAAAATTAGATAAATTCCAAAAGGAATTGAAAAGTATGCATTTGTCAACAGTAATGGGGAAAAATGAGAAGTATTTGAAAGACTAAATTGGGAGTGGACTTCGGGATGACTTTGAAAGTAAGCAACTTGGAGAGCCAAGACAGTGGAATTGTAAGAAGGATATACAAAATCTCACATCCTTCACAATGGAAAAAGTTCTCACTGAGAAATCCAAGAAATAAATCACGAATCACTTTCCCCAGCCCAGGCTGGCATAGGAAAACAGAGAAATATGTGGATACTAGAACAGTCTGGTTAAGAGAGAAAATTCCAGGGTGCAGGGGCTGAAAGCATATCAAAAATATGCCCAAAAGCAAGAAGAGATCACAGACCCACATGGGCGCTATGACTTTGGGCAGGATATGAAAACAGGTGTCAATTTGCAGCTCTATCACTCACTATCTGGTTCTAGATCAAAGTTCTAGTATGGACTCAGGAGGGAGCCTGAACCTGGGTGTGACTTCCAAATGTAGGAAATGGACAGAGATCCTAGCTAGGGGTAGGGAACCTGCGGTCTTGAGGCTACATTTGGCCTTCTAGGTCCTGGGGTGCAGCCTTCTAAGTCCAAGTTTTACAGAACAAATCCCTTATTAAGGAGATTTGTTCTGTGAAGGACCTAGAACTTTGTTGTTTGTCCTTCATTCATGAAGATGACCATGACAACAGGAAGGTGATGCCATGACTTGATGTGAATTGGATTTGATGTGAATTGGATTTAAATGAGGGAGGACTGTGCAAAATCACCAGCCTCACACTTTCCTCCAGAGCCATATGGGTCCAGTGGCAAGACATAGGTCAGGATGACTGGAGATGATCCCAGATGCCTTTATACCATGGACCGACTTAGGAGGAAAAAAAACTTTAGAAGAAATAATAGCTAGTTGGCTCTGATCCCAGGAATACAGCTGAGTCTCAGTTCCAGCCTCTAAATGAATCTGAACCCTACAATGGAATAACCAACAAGGAAATCCTAGATCAAAGAGGAGTCTAAGGTTCTGTCAGTCTTAACTGGCAAAGGTTTTTAGACAGTTGGTAGTGACCGAATTCAGCAACATTCTACCAGAATTTCCAACAGAGGGCAAAACAATAGGAGTATTGCCTAGACCAAAATCCAGGTCAGGATCTTTTAGAGCTCAGACAAAGAGGTAAGGGAAAATACTGTGACTTGAATTATACCACTTTGGGAATACTTGAAGATTGGAGATCTTTCTCAACTGTCCCTTAGATCCTTGTATAACCCAGTGCTTAATACCTCCAAGAAAACAGCAGAAAGACCCAAGATGACAAAAGGTCAATGGAGACATTCCACCAGAAGTGTATCCTGTAATGTCAATAAGAGCAGTGGCATGAACAACCCAGACATCTTTTCCGAAGTTGATAACATAGCATAAAATCCAGTTCAAGAAGTAGGCAGGAAGAAAGAGCAAATAAAAATAATTCCATTATAAAGAGCTGCTAATGTGACAGGGCACAAACCCAGCAAAAAAGAATGGCTCAAAACACCTAGAAGCACAGCCTCAAAGAAAAGCATAGCCTGGATAGAAATCTCAACAGAGTTCCTGGTAGAGATGAAACAAGAGATTACTTTTCTCTAATTGCTAAAATATTTTTAAACCAAATAATATTGCTAAAAGAAAAAAAAGGTAAAAGAAATGACAACTATGCAAGAAATATTCTTAAAGATAATTCCTGTCTTGAAACAAGTGGTATAAAAACTTATCCCAAGGGGGAAAAGTACCTTGAAAATTAGAATTGACTAAGTAGAAACATGACACTGAGACACCAAAATATAGTATAATAAAGTAAAATAACTGAAAAATAGAAGAAAATATAGACCATCTGACAGTAAAAATGACTGACCCTTGAAAGTATATTAAGAATAAACAATTTAAAGATTATTGATTGACCTGACATCCATGACTTCTACTCTGCCAAAAAAGAAAAAAAGAAATGTTAAGATACCATATTTTAAGAAGAAAACTGCCCTGATCTCTTGAAACCAGAGGGCAAAGTAGAAATAGAAACAATCCAGTAATCACCACTGTAAATAAATGCAAACAATTGAAACTCCCAGTAATATTGTGACCAAAATGCTGACCTTCCAAGTCAAAGGAAAAAAAGTACTGTGAGAAGTTAAAAAGGAAAAATTAAAGTACAGAGAAGCCAGTCAGGATTCCATAAAATTTAGCAGTCATCATTATAAAGGAGTGTAGAACTTAGGATGCAATATTCCAGAAGGCAAAAAATTATAGGCTTACCACCAAAAATTACTTTCCTAGCAAAACTGAATATAATTCTACAAGGAAAAAACAAACATAAAATGAAAAATAGTATTTGAAAACATTCCTAATGGAAGGACTAGAGCTGCAGAGAAACTTTGAAGTGAAAATATCACTCAAGAGAAACAGAAAAAGTAAATATGAGGGGCAGCTAGGTGGTACAATGAATAGAGCAAGAAGACCTGATTTCAAATCTGGCCTCAGACACTTGACACTTACTAGTTGTGTGACCTTAGGCAAGTCACTTAACCCCAATTGCCTCACTTCTCCATCCAAAAAAAGTACATATGAATGAATAAATAATCATGATGGACTAAACATGGATAATTATATTTTAATATGGGGAGATGACACATTTATCACCTCAGAACTCAGTCATCGTGTTTCACAGAGAGAAGCTAGTAGTGATTCTGTTCTATTTTGATGATCTTTAAAAGAAAAAAGAATGGAAGCCACAGAGTTGAAATGAAGGACTGGAGAAGACTCTATTGTTTCATCAGAAATAGAGATGGCAGAACTAGCAATCATTAACTCAAACAAAGCAAAAGTAAAAATAAACCCAAGGGAAATTACATTTCACTGAAAGGTACCCTAGACAATGAAGTTATAAAAAAAGTAGCAAATTTCTCTGATAAAGATTTCGTTTCTCAAGGAAACTAAGTCACATTTATAAAAATAGGAACCATTTCTCAATTGCTAAGTTTTCAAAGGATAAAAATTGGCAGTTTTCAGAAGAAGGAATCAAAGCTATCTATAGTCATACAAAAATGTTCTAAATCACTGTTGATTAGAGAAAGGCAAAATAAAATAATATAAATAAAATAATGTAAAATAAAAAATTAAAACAACTTTGAGGTACCACCTCACACCTATCAGAAATGACAAATGCTAGAGGAGTTGAGGGAAAATGGTTACATTAATGAAATGTTGATGGAGTAGTGTACGGGTCAATCCCTTCTAGAAAAATATCTGGAACCATGCACAAAGGGCTATAAAAGTCTGCATATCCTTTGACCCAGCAATACCACTGTTAAGTCTGTATCCCAAAGAGATCAAAGAGAAAGGAAAAGGATGTTATATACAAAAATATATTTATAGTAGTTCTTTTTCTGGTGGCAGAGAATTAAAAATTGAGGGGATGCTTATCAGTTGGGGAATGGATGAAAAATTCCTGGCAAATGTGATGGCGAACTATGTTGCTATATAAGAAATAATGAGAGGAGTGGCTTCAGAAAACACATGGCAAGAACCTCATGAACTAATGCAAGGTGAAGGGGAAAGAACTAGCTGATCACTGTGTGCAGTAACAGCAATATTGTAAGGAAGATCAGATGTGAAAGACTTGCCTATGATCCATACAGTGATCCAAGACAATTCCAAAGGATTCATAATGAAAAAAATGCAATCCAACTTCGGAGAAAGAACTGATGAACTCCGAGTGTAAACTGATGTATAATTTTCTTGCTCTTTTTTTTGCTTTTTGTGCTATATTACTAATATGGAAACATCTTCATCATGATTTCACGTATATAATGTATATAATAGCATTTGCCTTCTAAGTGGGTGGGGAAGAGGTAGGAGGGAGGGAGAGAACCTGGAACTCAAAATTTAAAAAGAAAAGAATGTTAAAAATAAATAAATAATGTTTAATGGCATAAATGAAGATATACATTAACTCTTAAATAATTAAATATTTAACATTGATATATTATATTGTTTTATATTATATCCATATATAATATAATTGTTATTTAATAATAAATATTAAAAATATTTTACAGTGGTAGTAATTGCAGGTTTGGTAGTTTGAGATTGAAGAGACAGGAAGCAATATTCCTTGGATAATGGGAAAGGAAGCAAATACTGCAGGGATATTAAAAAAAACTGTGAAGCCTGACTTTAAAGAGAAAAAAAGGGAGAGGTAATAGCTTTGACACCTTAATCTACCTGAAATGTATTGTTGGTACAGGATAAGAATCTTGGAGATAAGATCAATGGAGTTTTAAAAATCTAGCATTAAGAAGTAGGGAGCAGAGTCTCTCTATAAGTATAGAAGTAATGGGGAATGTTGAAGATCATAAATATGAATGTGACAGGAATAGCAGAGATGTTGTAACAGATTTTAATCAGGGACATTTTAAAAGTCCCCCTTATTTAAGCAAGTATTCAGATTTTCAGAACTGAATTGTCTTTGATCTAGAGTCTAGAGTATAATGGGAAATAGAAGTTGAGAGGTAAGATATACTGGCCTTAGCATGGGCAAGTTGTGACTATAAGGGTTAAAATAGTCACAGAATCTGTGACTGGAGAAAGTAACATCCACCACACCATACTTCTTACTTGTTGAATTAAGGTTTTAGGGAGTCAGGTTCATGAGATGGAAGCCTCTTAAAAGCAGAGCAAAAATCAACAAAGTTGTGGAAGAGTTGAGGAAATAGGGATGATCTGCAATCATAGTAATAAATAAGATATAAATGAGATAGAATGAAACACACATAAATATTTCATTGGTGGGTAGAGGGAGAGACTATATGAAAAGACTTCAATCAAACTAGCATAAGCAAAACTAACAGGAGCCAAGTGCTAAACTAGAAGAAGAGGGGGTGGGAATGAACTAAAAGAATTATATGGAGAAAAACACAAACTTAACTATTATAATCTTAAAAGTGAATAAACTTGATAAAATGAAAGAATGAATAGTGGGACAAAGTAAATAGAGCCAGCAAAATAATATAGACACTAACTAAAATAATGCTATATGTGTGTGTCTACATTTACACACATATACTATATATACATAGGTGTATATGTACTTTATCAGTTGAACTCTTATTTATTATATTTTAAAATAAATTTCCTTCAAAATACTTTTGTATATCACTAAATTTTCCCCCAGTATCCTTCTTCCTTTACCTCCCAGAGAGCCATGACATATAACAAATATTACTTTATAGAAAAAAAAAAACAGAAAAGTCAGTGAAATTGATTAACCTTCATCCTGGAGAAATTAAACACAGCTCCCTCCTCTCAGTAGAGATGTGAAGGCCTACATATGCAGAAGGTGGTTTTCATTGTCAGATATGCCCACTGGGTTGGTTGGCTTTGCAAAATGCTTTCCCATATTACAAAGGAGAATTCATTGTGTGTGCGTGTGCGCGTGCGCGTGTGTGTGTGTGTGTGTGTGTGAGATTAAGTGGAAATGACTCTATAGTGTAAAAAAAGGTATCAAAAATAGAAAACAGCAACAATAACAACCACCACCTGTAATCTGCATTTTTCCTTGTCAAACTGGTCTTGACTATGCTAAATATGTCTCCTGTACCATAAAGTTTTATAATATGCAAACATTTATTGCAAAGGGAGAGTTTTTTGCCTATGGTTGCTCCTGACTTTCTAGAGGAGCCCCTGTGATGCCTATTTTCTTAGGAAGATTTCAAAAAAAATCTCCCACATTCCGTTTGCATTAACAAAACTCTTTATGCTTCCCAGGATATGCTGAAGGATGTAATTAGGCAGGGTGACAGTTATCCTTTAAGCTCTTTTAGATGTTGGGCATATGGGAGGAAGAAATACCTCTTAAGTAAAGATTCAATAATCAGTTACTGATGTCACTCTCTTGAATCCCAAATTTGAAAAAAAATTCTCTTTAAATCCTAGTAGACCTGTTATATGATATATACTCTTTAATGCTGAGGTCCAGGGTAACTAAAGTTACTCATGTTCAAGTCTGATTCTGTGGAATTGCCTTATACTTTTCTTTATATTGCTAAAGACAGTTTCCTAGATCTCAGTAAACTAAGCTAATTCAATCAGGAATTGAGACTGTCAGAACCAATGAAGTTGTTGCTTGTTGAAATAGAAAGCCTATAAACAAGGAACATAGCCACTTCCAAAGGGCTGTGTGTTAGGACTAGAGGGAAAGTATACTCTTAGAAATACATCCCTGTTGAAACAGCTGTAGCTCATAGGCTTTAGTGGGTTCTCATCCCACTGTAGACTTCATTAAACAATGGATAAGGTAATAGAATGAATGCTTTTACTAGCCTGCTCTTAATATTCACTGTCTATTGACCTTTGGGATTACAACAATTCAATATGTTGATTGGATCTATGTAGCTTGAACCATGATAGATGCTACATCTGTCCTCATGCCCTGTTGTCATAGATGAAATCATTGGAGATGCTTTTAATGACAGTTCTGTGTTCTAACATAATTTTAGTGGAGAGTCCTTATCACCGGAATTTATTTTCCCCCATAATGCTTGACAAACTATGAGTGTGTTGACCTTTTCTAGAATAAAATACAGGGTAATGCCCATCTGTTCTATCAGGCTTTTGCCTAAAGAGCTTATAAAATAGGGAAATGTGTGGGTCATGGAAAGGGAGCTCTGAGATTTATCCAATTTATTTTTGCTTTGCTTTTCATCAATAAAAAAATAAATAGTAACCCAGTCCAATCCTCCTTAATTTATGAAATCTAATGAGAACACAGCTTCAGGAAGTACGGCTATAGAGCATTTAAAGAGGTGAGTTCCAGCATGCCTTGAATAAGGGAAATATTAGGACAAATTTCTACATGAAGGCATGACTAAATTTCTTGCACCCATTTAAGCACACACAAAGGAATAAAAATTAGGGAAATTGATAAGGAAAATCAACAGGCTGTGCAACATACAATGAAATTTTGTTTGACAATTATCAATGGGAAATTTTAGAATAATGTTTTATCTCTATTTTTATCTTTTTCTGCTTTATCTGTATTCATCTATTTTATCTATTTCTATACATTTGGCCATAATAATATTAATAATGATAATAATGATGATGGTGGTTATGATGAAAATAACAACAATAACAATATTCTAGTATTTGTACTTAGGCCTCTCTTTATTGGGTGGCTATTACTATTCCTTCAAGTCTGTCATGATTTTTCAAGCATTAAATTCTGAAAATAGTTTTCTTCCAGAATCATGGATTTGGAGCTGAAAGGAACTAATTCATACTCTTCATTTTATAGTTGAGGAAACTGAGATCTGGAGGATTTACTTTATTTGCTCAAAGTCAGAGAGATAGTGGAAGAACTAGAATTCAAAGTCAGGTTTTTTTTTTTTAAATATCCAAACAATCCCCTTTCCACTGCATAACAAAGTACTCATTAAGAGTGATTAATTATTCATGATTCATTAACTCTTTCTCTGTCTCTATTAGAATATCTACAATCTATCTGTTGATATATCTCATCTACTTACCTACTTATCTATCATCTATTTATCTATATTTATATCTGAAAACTATTACCAAAACAGCCAAATAAAAGTACAGAAGCAACACTTCTGAGAGACCTCATCCAACTTTGTCATGAAAAATAATTTGCTTATCTTCAAATCTGCTTTCCTAGAGCAACTACTGTAACTCTCCTCGCACTATTTAAAGCCCTAAGACAATATACTAAATATCTAAACGTAGGTTACAAAGGGTTTGTTAATTTATTTTTTAAGCTAGCTATGACAAATACATTGTCAAATTACCTTTGCTTTCTTTATCATTCAGATTGTCTTAAATGATGAATTTAATATTTTAATTTTTACATAAATATTTTATGCCATATCATATGGTGATTTAAAAAAAAATGTTACTATGAAATGCCTCTGCACCCTGCAAAAAGCTATCTTTCTTATTCTATTCAGTATTTGGGAAAAGTCTCTCATATCTAGTTTTTCCATCCAAATTCAGATCCATAATTTGTTCATTTTCCCATTAGATTTTTCCAAGTCTTCAAGGCCATCTTGAACTCACCATCAAATATTATCTTTTGATCTAGCTCAATTTTGAAATTCTGTTAGTTTTGCATTTGATTACTTATATGTTATGTTATTCAATACATATATGATGTTATACTGTACTATTGTATTAATTAAGATTTGTTATGTTCTCTTATATGAACACGCTGCATGCATATGATATTAAAATGCATAAGTAGTTTTGGTGCCTTCAGGCAAATACACATATATATATAGGTGTATAGATATTTATATGTATAAATATGTGAATTTGTATATGCATGTGTATATAACTATATTTAAATCTACTTCTGCATGTAATCTACCTCCATATCTGTATCTATACCTGTATCATCTATTTCTTTTCTTTTTTAGGAGGGAAGGCAGGGCAATTGGGGTTAAGTGACTTGCCCAAGGTCACACAGCTAGTGAGTGTATTAAGTGTCTGAGTCCAGATTTGAACTCAGGTGCTCCTCACTGCAGGGCTGGTGCTCTACTCATCCCACCACCTAGCTGCCCCTATCATGTGTTTCTATATCTCTCATATCTATTTACAGTAGTTCACTTTCTCTTTTCTTCCTAATTTCTTTCTTTTTTTTCCTTCTTTTTCTTTCCACCCAAGCTTATCTTTCTTTTCATCTTCAGTGGTACATAGTTAAAGTAGATCAAGGAACAGGAAAAATAAATGTGTCTTGTATTATGTAAATGCTAATAAATCAACTAACCATTTCAGGATATTTCTATCACTTTCCCTTTGTTATATATCTCTTTATTCTGCATTTTTCTTCCTTTTGTATTTCAAAGACTTACTAAATCCTATTTAAAAGAAATTTTAAAAAATTCAATCCTCTTTAAACCCATTTTCCTCTGTACATATGAAGTATCACTGCAGAGGAAAGATTTTATTCCTTTTTGTATTTCTTTTTTTTTAATTTAAATTTATTTATTTAACATATTTGGTTTTCAGCATTGATTTTCACAACAGTTTGAATTACAAATTTTCTCCCCATGTCTACCCTCCCCCCCACTCCAAGATGGCATATATTCTGGTTGCCCTGTTCCCCAGTCAGCCCTCCCCTCTATCACCCCCCTCCCCTCTCATCCCCTTTTCCCTTCCTTTCTTGTAGGGCAAGATAAATTTCTACGCTCCATTGCCTGTGTAACTTATTTTTTAGTTGCATGCCTAAAACTTTTTTTTTGAACATCTGATTTTAAAACTTTGAGTTCCAAATTCTCTCCCCTCTTCCCTTCCCACCCACCCTCCCTAAGAAGTCAAACAATTCAACCTAGGCCACACATGTATCATTATGTATAACCCTTCCACAATACTCATGTTGTGAAAGACTAACTACATTTTGCTCCTTCCCAACCCATCCCGCTTTATTGAATTTTCTCCCTTGACCCTGTCCCCTTTCCAAAGTGTTTGTTTTGATTACCTCCACCCCCATCTGCCCTCACCTCCATCATCCCCCCCCTTCTTTTTTATTTTTTTTTATTTTATCTTCCTCCCTCTTCTCTCCTGTGGGGTAAGATACCCAACTGAGTATGTATGGTATTCCCCCTCAGGCCAAATCTGATGAGAGCAAGGTTCGCTCATTCCCCCCTCACCTGCCCTCTCCCCTCCTCCCACAGAACGTCTTCCTCTTGCCACCTTTATGCGAGATAATCCACCCCATTCTATCTCTCCCTATCTCCCTCTCTCAGTATGTTGCTCTCTCATCCCTTAATTTCATTTTATTTCTTTTAGATATCTTCCCTTCATCTTCAACTCACCCTGTGACTTTTCTCTCTCTTTTACATATATATATGTATATATATATATACACATATATATGCACACACACACATATATATACATACATACACATACATACATACACACATAGATATATACATATATACACATTCACTTCTATATATACATAAACATATATATATATATATATATATATATATATATATGCATAATCCCTTCAGCTACCCTAATACTGAGGTCTCGTGAATCATACACATCATCTTTCCATGTAGGAATGTAAACAAAACAGTTCAACTTTAGTAAGTGCCTTGCAATTTCTGTTTCTTGATTACCTTTTCATGCTTCTTTTGATTCTTGTGTTTGAAAGTCAAATTTTCTATTCAGTTCTGGTCTTTTCACTGAGAAAGCTTGAAAATCCTCTATTTTATTGAAAATCCATATTTTGCCTTGGAGCATGATACTCAGTTTTGCTGGGTAGGTGATTCTAGGTTTTAATCCTAGCTCCGTTGACCTCCGGAATATCGCATTCCAAGCCCTTCGATCTCTTAATGTAGAAGCTGCCAGGTCTTGAGTTATTGTGATTGGGTTTCCACAATACTCAAATTGTTTCTTTCTGGCTGCTTTCAGTATTTTCTCCTTGATCTGGGAGCTCTGGAATTTGGTGACAATATTCCTAGGAGATTTCTTTTTGGGATCTATTTGAGGAGGCAATCGATGGATTCTTTCAATTTCTATTTTGCCCTGTGGCTCTAGAATATCAGGGCAGTTCTCCTTGATAATTTCTTGAAAGATGGTATCTAGACTCTTTTTTTGATCATGGCTTTCAGGTAGTCCAATAATTTTTAAATTATCTCTCCTGGATCTATTTTCCAGGTCAGTGGTTTTTCCAAGGAGATATTTCACATTGTCTTCCATTTTTTCATTCCTCTGGTTCTGTTTTATAATATCCTGATTTCTCATAAAGTCACTAGCTTCCACTTGCTCCAATCTAATTTTTAAAGTAGTATTTTCTTCAGTGGTCTTTTGGACCTCCTTTTCCATTTGGGTAATTCTGCCTTTCAAGGCATTCTTCTCCTCATTGGCTTTTTGGAGCTCTTTTGCCATTTGAGTTAATCTATTTTTTAAGGTGTTGTTTTCTTCAGTGTATTTTTCAGTATTTTTTTTGGGTCTCCTTTAGGAAGTCATTGACTTGTTTTTCATGGTTTTCTTGCATCCTTCTCATTTCTCTTCCCAATTTTTCCTCTACTTCTCTAACTTGCTTTTCCAAATCCTTTTTTGAACTCTTCCATGGCCTGGGACCAGTTCATGTTTTTCTTGGAGGCTTTTGTTGTAGGCTCTATGACTCTGTTGTCTTCTTTAGGCTGTATGTTTTGGTGTTCTTTGTCACCAAAGAAAGAATCCAAAGTCTGAGACTGCATCTGGGTGTGCTTTCACTGCCTGGCCATATTCCCAACCAACTAACTTGACCCTTGAGTTTTTCAGTGGGGTATGACTGCTTGTAGATTACAGAGTTCTATGTTCCACGTTTGGGGGGGAGGTGCCAGCTCTGTCACACCAGCACTAATCCTTCCCCAAGAACCCCCAGCCCGGGCTGGGCTTAGATCTTCAACAGGCTGTGCACTCCTGCTCTAATCTGCCACTTAATACCTCTCACCAGGTGGGCCTGGGGCCAGAAGCAGCAGCAACTGTAGCTGCCCCATCTCCGCTGCCCCCGGGGCTGGAAGCCGAACCACGAACACCTTCCACTCCCGCAGCTTTTCCCACTAACCTTCTCCACAGTCTTTGGTGTTTGTGGGTTGAGGGGGTCTCGTAACTGCCGCAGCTCACATATTCAGGGTGCTAGGGCCCGCTCTGCCCAGCTCCAAGTTTGGTTGTTCCACGCTGCTCAGGCTGGGCTCTGCTCCACTCCGTTCCCAGCCCCCAGCTCCCAGCTCCCAGCTCCGTGTGGAATAGACCTCACCCAGAGACCATCCAGGCTGTCCTGGGCTGGAGCCCTGCTTCCCTCTGCTGTTCTGTGGGTTCTGCCGTTCTAGAATTGGTTCAGAGCCATTTTTTATAGGTTTTTGGAGGGACTCGGTACAGAGCTCACTCTAGTCCCTGCTTACCAGCTGCCATCTTGGCTCCTACCCCCTCTTTGTTATTATTTGACACATCTCTTTTGCTTTAGATGAAGACTGAAGCTGAGTATAAGGATAATCTCTGATGAATACATCTTCCTCAATATTTCATATCCAAAATTAAGAAGAAAAATTGAGGATTAGTTGTGTCAGAAAGTATGCCTCGTGATGGGCTTGCAGAGGCCATCCAATAGAAAATGCTTTGGCTTTGGCTACTTCAGTAGTCAAGTGTGCTAGGACAGAACATTGGCAGGGCCATGTCTCAATCTAGAGACTCCAGACTCCCTTTTGAGGGTTCCTTCAATGATGCTAAGAAATAGAAATATAGATCCTTATAATGTTAAATCTGGAGTAGACTTAAATGTTATTTCACCAAAAGTACATGTTTGTTTAGTTCCTTATGATTTTATTCATATTTACCTTTTTAAAAATATCTTAACTCTTATGTCTGCACTTCAGATTTTCTACTTAGCTTTGGTGTTTTCATCAGAAAAGTCATTATCAGTTCTCTCTTTCATTAAAAATCCATTGCACAGGGGCAGCTAGATGGCGGAGTGAGTAGAGCACCGGCCCTGGAGTCAGGAGGACGTGAGTTCAAATCCGGCCTCAGACACTTGACACATGTACTAGCTGTGTGACCTTGGGCAAGTCACTTAACCCCAATTGCCTTGCCTTCCCCCCTCAAAAAAACAAAAAAAAAAACAAAACAAACAAACAAACAAAAAATCCATTGCATGACAGGACTATGTTAATTTTTTTCTCAGTAAATTATTCTTGTCTGGTGAGCCAGAAATTCTGAATTTTGGCTATAATATTCCTGGGAGTTTTCATTTTGGTGGATTTTTTAAGGAGGTGACAGGTTCTTTGTTTTTGTATTTCACCTTCTTTTTCTAAGAGATGTGGGCAGTGTGAAAAGCACATTTAGGGTTAACCCTCAACGGAGTGCAAAGTAGTCGTATACTTTTTGAACTAAGAAACAAATTCATTTCATATCAGATAATCTAGTTGATTTTGACTACATGAATATCATACTTATCCCAGAATAAACTCATGACTTGAAATTTTACCATCGTGGGGATTGATTCAGCTTTGATATTCAGTCCCTTCTCAGCCCCCAAAGTTGCCTCTCCTCTCTGATTTGAGGGCTGGGGAGTGGAACGATAAAAATCCTTCTAAAACCTCACTTTATAGAGGGCACAACTAACTTCATTTAGCATAAACTTCTGTGCTTGGATTTGACTCCATGAATATCATGGCCCTTTGCTGGATACCCTCTGATGCACTCCCTTTTTGTCATCTTCATTTTGTATGTTGTCTTCCCCCATTAGATTGCAAGGTTCTTGATGTCAGGGACTGCTTTTATATTATTTGTATCCTTACACTTAGCATAGTGCCTAGCACAAATGTTTATTGACTGTTGACTATTGACAAAGTATTCCACTGATTTTTGAACAAAGAAGCCTTTAAAAAATCTCCTTGGGTATTTGATTTCCAGCATGTTTTTTTATTCAAAAGTTGATTGGCGTATTTTCTAGTCTTTAATATTTTCAAAAGTTGGGGATACTTTGGTGCTTTTATATTTTCATCTAACAATGGATCTCTACAAATGTTTCATTGCTGCCTTGGTAAATGGTCTCTCAGGCAACTCTCTAGGATTATAAATTGAAGGAATGTTTATAATCTACATTCATAGAGTTTCTAAACCAAGAACTTTATCAATGAAATGACTGGTCTGATCCAATCTAGTTTCAAACATAAGAAATGAATTCCTTACATGCTTCTTGATTAATGATCAATTGTATTCAATGTCATAAGCCTTATACAGACAAGAAGAGTGTAAGATTTTTCCTATAGATGGTGTGTGTGAGAATTTACATCCAAGAAATTGTGTTGCAGAAGCATTAATTCACATTGATTTAGGGTTAATTCACTTTGCCTTTCATAGGTAAATTGTTTAACTTTATACTTCTTCAAACACATGCACTTTTTGACAGTAAATGTTTTGTAGACGAGTAAAAGTTTCCCAAGGAACACATAATAAATAGTGGTTTAAAACAATGCTTAGAGATATGACTTACAAAGACAAATTACTTCAGTGATGACAAATGTTACAATGTCTTAGCATGAAGCTCTTTTTGACATCCACTGAGATGTGTCCTCTGAGGTGTAAGTAAGGACAAGCTCTGCACTATTCAGGCAAAGAAGGGAGAGAGTGGCATTCGGGGTGACATAGATGAAGTGTAGGAAAAGAAGCAGTCCCTCATTAACTAAACAAATAAAGGCCTTCACTAGACCCTACTCTCCTTTCAAGCTGTTATACTAAAAGTTTTTCCATACTTGTTACCTCCATTTCCTCATCTCCCACTCACTTCTGACCCTAATACCCTATTACAATTGTTATCTTCAAGTTGTCAATTATCTCTTAAGTTCAAAATCCAGTGTGTTAATCAGTGCTGACCATAGGCTCCTCTGGGACAATCTCTCCTGCTCAGGTCTCCTTAGCAAGACTCAATCAATTAATAAGCATTTATTAAACATCCATTATCTGTCAAGTAATGTACTAGATGATGGAGATATAAAGACAATAATAAAAATAGTCCCTGCCTAAAGGAAATTAGACCATAGCTATGAGAAATAAAATGAACACATAAATATATACAAAGCAAATATGAAAATAGGGCTATAAAATAAGGCCTAACATGTTCTCTTTCAGTTGTCCTTCCATATATTTTCTTAACATATAGTCTTCTTTGCTATGTCATTTTCTTCTTCTTGTACATTATTTATAATTACTCCCTAATTTTCTATCCTGGGCACTCTTCTTTTCTCTCTCTACTGTCTTATATTTTGTGATCTCATTAATTGGACTTGGTTCAATTAGATCGACATAGATAACCCCAACATGTATATATCAAGCCCTAATCTTTCTTCTGAACTCTAGTTCTATATTACCAATTGCTTATTGTAAAACTCTGCCTTAAAGTTCCATAGATACCTCAATTTCAATATAGGAAAAATGAAAATCATTTTATTTAAAAAAAAACCTTTCTTCTCCAAACGTCTTTGGTTTGATGGTACAGCCATGCTTTTAGTCACACAGTTTTGCAACCTTAGTCATATTTGACTCTTCCACTAGATATCAGGAAAATTTTCCTAAATATTGGAGTTATACAAAGGTATAATAGGATCCTTCAAGGGGAGTGCCTCATCCCCTCCTCTTCAAGAAGAGGTTGGAACACAACTGGTCAAGTATGGTAGAAGTGAGATTACTTTAATGTATGGGTTGAACTAGATGGCTTCTGAAGACCCTTTAAACACCCTTACTCTCTGACCACGCATATCCGATTAGTTTCCAAGTCTTCTGTATTATCATATCTTCTGAATTCTATCTACAGAACATCTCAAACATCCTCCCAGCTGTTCTATTTTCATAGCCTTTTCTTTAGTTATGCTACTCATATCCTCTGGTCTAGATGATTAAGATAGCCTCTGTCTGCCTCTTTTCTCTTCCCTCCTCAATCAGTTCTCTACATAGCTGCTAATTGATATTTTTAAAAACAAGATTTGACTGTATTTCCCTACCCCCACTACACACACACACATACACATGCACATGCGCGCGCGCACAAATTTTCTATAACTTTCTATGTTCTCTACGATCACACATATAATCTATATGTTTGGGATATGCTCTAAGTACCTTTGGAGCCCTCCATAATCTGTCTTCCACCCACCTTTCCAGGTTGTTTCTATGGGACCTTCTTCATTCCAGTTGATGGGGATTAATAGTTGTGCCTGCAAAATGGCATTCCATATTCTGCTTTTATGCCTTAGCACTAACATTCTCCTTCATTTGGAATGTGATGGATGGGTTGTTCAGGAAACACTAGCATATCTAGCGTGAGGGCTTTCTGAGTCCTTTTCAGGGCTGCTCATCTACCTTTGGTGTCTACCTTTCACCCAATTCTCACCTGTGACTCCAAGAGGCTTTAGTATGTGTAGCAGCCACAACCTGGTAGAGCCATTTAGGCAGACACGCTAATCTAGGTTGGGAGTAACTATTGGTGAGTTAGGGGGATGTCTAGTCCAAGAGGAATGGACAAATGACAATAATTGTTTCCAATGGCCACGAATACAACTGAAGCAGGTGCTGTGGAGTGCTTAGAACTTGATCAGACATGAGAGAAGCATGGGCATCCACTATATTTACGGCTATCTCCAGTCATTCTGACTTTTTGTCTTGCCATTGGGTATCAGTGATTTGGAGGAAAGAGTAAAGCTAATGACTTTGAGCAACTCTGCTTCACTTAAATCCAATCCAAGCATAAGACAAGACATCACTCTGTGATCTCATTGGTCCTCTTCAAAATGAAGGCCAAACAACAGACATCTGGGATGAACTCCCTTCTCACTCCTACTTTTAAGAATAATTTGTTTCCTTCAAAGAACAAATCAATTATGCCTTCCTTTCTAAAGCACTTTTAATCTTAATTTTCAGCACTCTCAGCATCCCCTGAAAATTACTATAAATTATTTTGCATATACTATTTTGCATATACTTTGCAAAGTATTTTGCAAATACTTTGTATTTATTCATGAAACTGTGGTATCCCTACAGTAAAATGTAAACTCATTGAGAGCAGGGACTAATTTCATCATATTGCCCTGTTTTGAGCAAAGCAATAGATGTTTAATGGATTTGTAGAGTTGTGAATTACTGAATAAGGATGCATAAGGTAACTTTTCTCTACATAAATTACTTCTCTCATTTGTTCCATAGTTTTATATTTGCATCTGACTTTGCCTTAAATCATTTTTAATGTTTTGATAAGTTTATTTTGCCCACATATACAATCCTCTAGCTTTCATTTTCTTACACATTTGAATTGGTTCATTTCTAAGTGTTTTCTTTCCCTATGCCCTCTCTAATGATATGTTTTTATTGATGAAAGGTCTTCATTCATCAATCATGGCTTGTCTTACTTTAAGCTTATTTTCCACAACAAAGATCCATTACAGAATCTAAAAGCAGAAACTATTGTGTGAGTGTGTGTGTGTTTGCCAAAAACATGTTTATTTATTTCTATGTCCTATATGGATGTTCTAGGTGTCTAGACACCTGTTCTTATTCAAGGGAATAGAGGTCATCAATAAAATTAATTTGATAGCTTTTGCTTTTATTTGAATAAAATCCTCAAGTTGGCAAACTTTTCAAGTGTTTTAAAATCCATGTTTCACATTTCTGTATCTATTGTGGTGATTAAAAAGGTTCAAGAGACATAGTTTCTGGATAATTTAATGATTTTATTTGTAAGACCAGCATGTTTATTAATAAAAGGATGGTCATCTCTCTTAGAGCAAAGATCATCATGGTGGTGGACTCAAGGTTTATATATTTTGGAATAGGACTGGCAATAAACTCTGATTGGTTAATAATTAATGAGAGAAAGGATATTACAATGCAAGGCTGAAAATGACATCATATTACCCTTGGAAAGCCTGAGCAGTGTACAATGATTATTCCACTTGGGTGTTTGAACAAGAAAGTTAGTCCAATCTCATTATCAGCAATATCCTTTATGAGACTGAACTTTTTAAAATCAGTACTTTAGAAAAAGGGGAGAATTCTGGACCTCTTCAAATCATGGGTTATTAATAATCCTTTCTCTCACTATCTATATATGTATGGGTATTTGTATATATAGATATATCTATGTATGTATAATATATATATATTTCATTTTCTCACTTTTACAATTTCTCTGTCACATACGTTGGTATAAAACAAAAACAAGAAACAAAATTATTGAATATAACACTTGAGGTTTTGTTTGATAACTTTTCCCTGATAAAATCTGAGCAACAAAATGGCATTGGGTAATATAAAAACTGAAAAAAAAATGAAAAAAAATTAAAAAGTGTTCATATATAGAGGAAAATATACATGGTAAATAAAGCCAACATAACATGACTAACAAAATTGATTCATTTTAATTTTAGAGGCAATATGATAACCCCTTATGTCCAAGAAGTTCATTCATCTTTTGGTTTATGGAGTTTATATTATATGAAAAAATGAGTACAATCACCTTCACTTCAATTCCCAAGTAAGGAAAGTTTTTGGCATTTTTGCAAAACTCATTTTTATGTCTTTATACTTGTATGTATTTTATTTTATATACATTTACTTATATGTAGTATATATGCATACATATTATATCTTTAAGGCATACTTTGTATTTGGACCAATCCAAATATTTTGTATATTTTTTTTCAATTTTGTATATTTTGAAACAGGATATCTCTATCATTTCCAGAAATACTATTTATGTTTATGGGTTTAATTGCATTCCACAAGTTTTCTAAAGTTAGTAATAGTTTCAATTAATATCTTGGTGGACTCCCTAGGACTTTCTTTTCTTACATATAAGTTTATTTATTTTTAGTTTCCAACATTCACTGCCATAAGTTTGAAATTTTCTCTCCCTCCCTCCCCAATAAGTCATGTGATCCAATGTAGGCTGTACATATACATACCTATTAAACATTTTTTAGCATTAGTCATGTTGTATGGAAGAATTAGAATGAATGGGAATAACCATGAGAAAGGAAAACACAAAACAAAGAAAAAAAAGAAAACAGTCTGCTTTGATCTACATTCAGACTGCATATTTCTTTTTCTAGATGTGTATGGCATTTTCCTTCATGAGTCTTCTGGAATTGTTTTACATCCCCACATTGCTGAGAAGAGCTAAGTCTATAAAAGTTAGTTATCATATAATGTAGCTGATATTGTGTACAATGTTCTTTTGGTTTTGCTCACTTCACTCAGCATCAGTTCATGTCAGTCTTTCCAGATTTTTCTGAAGTCTGTCTCTTCATCATTTCTTATAGCACAATGGTATTCCATTGCATTCATATACCACAATTTACTCAGTCATTCCCCAATTGATGGGCATCCCCTCAATTTCCAGTTCTTGGCCACCACAAAAAGAGCTGCCATAAATATTTTTGTAGTGTGGGTCCTTTTCCCATTTTTATAATCTCTTTGGGATACAGCCCTAGAAATGGTATTGCAGGGCCAAAGGGTATGCACATTTTTATAGCCCTTTGGGCATAGCTCCAAATTGCTCTCCAGAATGTTTGGATCAGCTCACATCTCCACCAACAATGAATTAGTGTCCTAATTTTTCCACATCTTCCCCAACATATATCATTTTCCTGTTTTGTCATGTTAGCCAATCTGATAGGTGTGATGTGGTACCTCAGAGTTGTTTTGATTTGCATTTCTCTAATCAATAGTGATTTAGAGCATTTTTTCATATGTCTATACATATCTTTAATTTCTTCCTCTGAAAACTGCCTGTTCATATCCTTTGCCCATATATCAATTGGAGAATGATTTGTATTCTTGTAAATTTGACTCAGCTCTCTTTATATTTTGGAAATGAGGCCCTTATCAAAGACACTAGTTGTAAACATTCTTTCCCAGTTTTCTGCTTCCCTCCTAATCTTGGTTGCATTGGCATTGTTTGTGCAAAAATGTTTCAATTTAATGTAATCAAAGTTATCCATTTTGCATTTCATAATGTTCTCTGTCTCTTCTTTGGTCATAAATCCCTCCATTCTCCATAACTCTGATAGGTAAACTATTCCTTGCTCCCCTAATTTGTTTATAGTATCAACCTTTATATCTAAATCATGTACTCATTTTGGACTTTATTTTGGTAAACGGTGTCCGACATTGGTGTATGCCTAGTTTCTGCCATACTATTTTCCAGTTTTCTCAGCAGTTTTGTCAAATAGTGAGTTCTTATCGCAGAATCTAGAGTCTTTGAGTTTTTCAAACAGTAGATTACTATAATCATTGACTACTATGTCTTGTGTGACTAACCTATTCTACTGATCTACTCCTCTATTTCTAAGGCAGTACCAAGTATTTTTGATGATTGCTACTTTATAGTACAATTTAAGATCTAGTATGGCTAGACCACCTTCCCTAGCATTTCTTTTCTTTAATTCCCCCTAGGACTTTCTAAGTAAGCCATCATATCATTAGCAAATAAAGATAACCTTATCGCCTCTTTGTTTATCTTTAAATCTTTAATATCTTTTCTTCTCTTATTGCTATCGATCATTTTTTTCTAGAACTATATGAAGTCACAGTGAAGTTAAAAGTCATCTTGATGTCCTTTTATATTTACTTGTTTATTAAATATATTATTTTTAAAATTACATGTAGAAATGATTTTTACAATCAATTTTTTGCAATTTTAAATTCCAAATTATCGTCCTTCACCCAATCCTGACTCCTCCATGAGATGGTAAAAGTTGGATATGGGATATACATGTGCAACCATGTCAAAGTTGTCTTGTATACCTAATCTTTTCAATTGATCCAATACTAAGCAGATTGTTTTGATGATTACCACATTAGAGTAGAGTTTGAAATCTGGTATGGCTAGGCCACATCATTTTTTTTCCACCAATTCCCACGATATTCTTGACATTTTGTTCTTTCAGATGAATTTTGTTATTTTTTTTATCTATATAACTTGTCATTTGATTAGTATGACAGTGAATAAGTAAATAAATTTAGAAAAAATTGTCATATTTTATTGTCTCAACATACCCATGAGGAACTGATATTTTTTTCAATAGATTAGATATTACTTTGTTTGTGTGAAAAGTGCTTTGTAATTGTGCTCATATAGTTTCTGGGTTTGTCTTGGCAGGTAGACTCCCATGTATTTTATATTGTCAGCAGTTAATTTTAAAGGAATTTCTCTTTTATTCTCTTGCTCCTGTACTTGGTTCATAATATTGAAAATGCTGATGATTTGTGTTGATTTATTTTGTATCCTGCAACTTTGCTAAAGTTGTTAATTATTTCAACTAGGTTTTTAGTTGATTTTCTAGGTTTCTACAAGTATACCATCATATCATCTACGAAGAGTAATAGTTTATTTTCTCATTGCCTATTCTAATTACTTAAATTTTTCTTCTCTTATTGCTACATCTAACATTTCTACAACAATTTTGAATAATAATGATCATAATTGCCATCCTTGCTTCACTCCTGATTTTATCAGAAATGCTGCTAGCTTATCCCCATTACATAGAATGCTTGCTGATGGTTTTAGATAGATTCTACATATCATTTTAAGGAAGACTCCATTTATTCCTATGCTCCCTAGTGTTTTTAATAGGAAATATTTTTTCTCCATCTATTGAGATAATCATATGATTTCTTTTAGTTTTATTGTTGTTATAATCAATTATGCAGATAATTTTCCTAATATTGAATCAGCTCTGCATTCCTGGTATAAATCCTACCTGGTTATAATGTGATATCCTTGAGACAAATTGTTATAATCTCTTTGCCTAATATTTATTTAAAATTTTTGCATCTATATTCATTAGGGGAATTGGTCTATAATTTTCTTTCCCTGTTTTGGCTTTTCCCATCAATATTTGTATCATTTAAATAATTTGGTAGGACTCTTTCTTAGCCTATTTCCACAAGTAGTTTGGAATTGCTTGTTCTTTAAATGTTTTATGGAATTCATTTGTAAATCCATCTGGCCCTGGAGATTTTTTCTTAGGGAGTTCATTGATGGCTTGTTCAATTTCTTTTCCTAAAATGGAGTTATTTAAGTATTTTATTTCCTCCTGTAATCCAAGCTTCTTTGCCATATGGAATATCATATTCCAAGCCCTTACGTCTTTTAATATAGAAGCTGCAAGGTCCTGCATTATCCTGACTGTTGTTCCATGATTTTTAAATTGTTTCTTTCTGTCTGTTTGTAGTATTTTTTCTTTGACCTGGTAATTTTGGAATTTGGTTACAGTATTCCATGGTGTTTTCAATTTGGGATCTCTTTCAGGAGGTGATTGGTGGATTCTTTCAATGACTATTTTACCTTTTGGTTCTAGGACCTCAGGGCAACTTTCCTTGCTTTCCTTGATGATTTTCTTAATGATGCTGTCCAGGGTTTTTTCCATCAGTAATTTTTAAATTGTCTCTCCTAGATCTATTTTCCAGGTCAGTTGTTTTACCAATAAAGTATTTTACATTTTCTTCCATTTTTTCATTCTTTTGTTTCTGTTTATCTCATTCTTGATATCTCATAGAGTCATTAGCTTTCATTTGCCTGATTCTAATTTTTACAAATCATTTTCTTCAGTTAGCTTTTTTTATATAAAACACACACACACACACACATATATATATGTATATATATATATACACATACATACATATACACATAGATATATACATATATACACATTCACTTATATATATATATATATATATATATATATATATATATACATAAACATATATATATATATATGCACATTCCCTTCAACTGCCCTAATACTGAGGTCTCATGAATCATACACATCATCTTTCCATGGAGGAATGCAAACAAAACAGTTCAAATTTAATAAGGCCCTTGTGATTTCTCTTTCCTGTTTACCTTTTCATGCTTCTCTTGATTCTTGTGTTGGAAAGTCAAATTTTCTATTCAGCTCTGGTCTTTTCACTAAGAAAGCTTGAAGGTCCTCTGTTTTATTGACAATCCATATTTTGCCTTGGAGCATGATACTCAGTTTTTCTGGGTAGGGGATTCTTGGTTTTAATCCTAGCTCCAGTGACCTCTGGAATATTGTATTCCAAGCCCTTCGGTCCTTTAATGTGGAAGCTGCTAGATCCTGTGTTATCCTGATTGTTTTTCCACAATACTCAAATTGTTTCTTTCTGGCTGCTTGCAATATTTTCTCCTTGACCTGGGAGCTCTGGAATTTGGCAACAATGTTCCTAGGAGTTTTCTTTTTGGGATCTTTTTGAGGAGGCGATCTGTGGATTCTTTCAATTTCTATTTTACCCTCTGGCTCTAGAATATCAGGGCAGTTCTCCTTGATAATTTCTTGAAAGACGATATCTAGGCTCTTTTTTTGATCATGGCTTTCAAGTAGTCCAATAATTTTTAAATTATCTCTCCTGGATCTATTTTCCAGGTCAGTGGTTTTTCCAATGAGACATTTCACATTGTCTTCCACTTTTTTGATTCCTTTGGTTCTGTTGTAGAATATCTTGATTTCATATAAAGTCACTAGCTTCCGCTTGCTCCAATCTAATTTTGAAGGTAGTATTTTCTTCAGTGGTCTCTTGAACCTTCTTTTCCATTTGGCTAATTCTGCCTTTCCAGGCATTCTTCTCCTCATTGGCTTTTTGAAGCAATTTTGCCATTTGAGTTAGTCTATTTTCTAAGGTGTTGTTTTCTTTAATATTTTTTTCAGTATTTTTTTGGTTCTCCTTTAGCAAGTCATTGACTTGTTTTTCATGGTTTTCTCACATCATTCTCATTTCTCTTCCCAATTTTTCCTCTACTTCTCTAACTTGCTTTTCCAAATCCTTTTTGAACTCTTCCTTGCCTGAGACCAGTTGGTGTTTTTCTTGGAGGCTTTTGATGTAAGCTCTTTGACTTTGTTGACTTCTTCTGACTATATGTTTTGATCTTCTTTGTCACCAAAGAAAGATTTCGAAGTCTGAATCTGAGTCTATTGTGGCTGCCTGGCCATGTTCCCAGCCAACTACTTGACCCTTGACCTTTTCGTCAGGGTACGACTGCTTGTAGAGAGTACTTTGTCCCAAGCTTGAGGGGCTGCACTGTTGTGTTCAGAGCTATTTCTGTACAGCAAGCTCTGCCACACCAGTACTCCTTCTCCCCCAAGAACCACCAACTAGGATTGCAACTCAGATTTGAGCAGGCTGTGCACTCCTGTTCTGATCCGCCACTTAATTCCTCCCACCAGGTGGACCTGGGGCCGGAAGCAACTGCAGCTCTAGTTCTGTAGCTGCACCTCCTCTGCTGCCCCTGGGTTTGTGGCCAAACCTTGAACTCCCTTCACTCTGTCCCCACAGTTTTTTCCACTAACCTTCTCTGTTGTCTTTGGTGTTTGTGGGTTGAGTAGTCTGGTAACTGCAACAGCAAACTGATTCGGGGCGCTAGGGCCTGTTCCACCCAGCTCACGGTCTGGTTAGTCTGGGTGCAGCCCATGCTGGGCTGTGCTCTGTTCTGCTCCCAGCTCCGTGCAATAAACCCTACCCAGCAACAATCCAGGATGTCCTGGGCTGGAGCCCTGGTTCTCTCCACTATTCCATGGGTTCTACAATTCTAGAATTTGTTCAGAGCCATTTTTTATCAGTGTTTGGAGGGTCGTGGGGCAGAGCCCTATGGAAGTTCCTTCTTTTCAGCTGCCATCTTGGCTCTGCCCCTCATTTTGTAGGGTTTTTAAGCATAAATGAATATTGACATTTGTTAAAGGCTTTTTCTGTATCTTTTCAGATAATTGGGGGTTTTAGATGTTGGTGTTTTGAATATGATAAATTACATTGATTATTTTCCAAATGTTAAACCATTTTTAATTTCTTAATTGAAATTTTACTTGGAAACAATTAAGGATTTATTGAATAAATTGCTGTGCTCTGTTTGAGAGGGTTATATTTAAACTTTTTAATAATTTTTATGATATTCATCTATAGTTTTTCTTCTTTGTTTTGTCTTTCCCTGGCTTAGGTATTTGGATTATATTTGTTTCATAAGATGGATAAGATAGAGTTCCTTTTTACTAAGTTTTTGAAAATATTTTTTGTGTTGGTATTAATTGTTCTTTAGGAATTTAATAGAATCCTCCTGTAAACTTATCAATCCTAGAAATGCTCAACCTGCAGTAGTTCTTTTATTGTTAATTCTATTTTTTTATGGTGTGATTGGTTTATTTAAGATCTCTACTTGCTCTGTTGCTGGCTTTAATATTTTATATTTTTTGAAGTAATCCTCTTTCGTTTGTGTTCTTAGTTATGTTAGCATATCACTGCACACAGCAAGTTCTGATACTGTAATTTTTTAAAAAATTCTGATTTGTAGTGTTTCCACAATTTTTAATATTTTTCATTTGAATTCTACCTTTTTAATGAGGTTGATTTTGAAAAAAAAAACAATCTTGTTAGTATTCTTAAAGAACCAAATTTTAATTTTATTTATCACTTCTCCAGTCTTTTTTGTTTACATTTATCTATTTTTCTTTAGTTTTTCAATATCTTATCTTTTTACAATTATTTATGGCTTCCTTGTTTGGCTTTCTAATTTTTTCAAGTTCATATTCAGTTCATTAACCATTCATTTTCTTTACTGGTAATGCATATTTTTAAATATATAGTTTTTTCCTCAACAACTAATTTAAATGTGCCCCTCAAATTTTGGTATGTAGTTTCATCATTTTCATTCTCTTTCACCCAATTGCTAATTGTTTCTATGCCTTAATATTTGAATTGGCTTTTAGTTAGGATTTCATTTTTCAGCATTTATCTGAGTTTTTCATTTATATTTCCTGAATTGAGCAATAATTTTCATGCATCATGGTAAATAAAGGATGAATGTATTAGTTATATCTTCTTACATTTAATTGTAATGCCTCTGTTCCTAATAAATCATCATTTTTTGATAAAACTTTTATTTGTTGCTGAGAAATATACATATTGTGAGGAGTACGATTTAGAAGACATGTCTTTTGCTCTATGTTCTTGGGAAATGTGTTCAGTTCAATATTTCCTCTTTTATTTATCTTTTTAAAAAGTTTTCCAAATCCAAGATAGGTGACAGATGTACTGTACATTTTATTCCAACTTCTCATTTTTATTTTATGTATGTCTTTGCTTTTCAGGTATGTTTCTCATAAACAACAGATTGTGTTTTTTATGCAATATGTCACTCTTTTTCTTTTTTTGTATCAATTATTACATTCATATTTGATGATATGAAACTTAGGTTCATATTATATTTATGTTATATAATCTATACATATATCATATCATATATTCATATTATATTATATTAATTATTTTGTATTTATTATATTATATTATTAATTATATTATGTATTTTTATATTAGGTTTATATATTTTTCTGCATTTATTTATTCAATATTGCTTTTTCTGCATTAGTATTTTTATTCTTTTTCTATTTTGAAGCAATCCTTTGATCTTCACTTATTTGTGCTTAATCTATATTAAGGCAACTCTACTTGTTACCTTTTTCACTAGTTTTGAAGTGTTTCACTTAACTTATTGGTTCATTTTTATTTCTTCATTTTATTTATTTTCCTTTCTTCTTTTCTGTCAGTTAAGTGGTTAATCTAAATCCTTTTCTCCTCTTCTCCCATTAAACTTTTTTATATTTGTTAGATTCTTTACAATTTTCTTTTTATTTTTAACAATCTTTTTTAAGCCTTTGCTTCATTAATTCAGTTCCCTTTCTGCCTATTCTAAGCATTTATTTGGTTCATGGCTATTATTTGTTCTTTTTTGCATCTTTTTTTTATTATAATGGAATTAAACTTCTAAAAGACTAATTATAATATCCTCTTTTAAGCAATTTATATGCTATTGCTTTGTAGATCATATCTCCTTCCCCCTTATTCTGTTGTGCCTCATTCACAAGTATCACCTCTTGTGGGAGGTAATGGTTATAGAATTATTGATTCATTGTAGAAATATAGGTATGTCTCTGATTGTGTCATCTAATTCCCCCCATACTACCCATAAGTATTTTCCTTCTCATTTGCTATATGATCTTCTTTCTGGTTCCTTGTCCTTCCATGTTTCTAGATGTCAACTGCTCACAGGAGCTGATGCCTCTTTGCTTGGCTAAAGTAGCATGTAAGCACAGAGGCTCAATACCCTCTCTGAAGTAATGATCTCCCTGAGTTCCAACTCCCTGCAGATTATAGCCAGGGCAAGATCATTATCTAGCATTACAGAATCTCTCCACATTTAGGAGTTTTTGCTTCCCTTAGTGGAAGCCAGTTAAGAAAATTACTTATTAATCTGAACAAGGGATTGAAGGACTATCTAATTTAATACCATAGTATTCTACAACCTAGCACAGATCCTGGGAGCTGCAGATACCTGAATCAGGTTGTTTGACTCACAGAACTTTGAAATTGGAAGGTATCTTCCAACCATAAGAATCTGTCTCATGTGGAAGATAGGTGAGATTTGTTTTGGTCCCAGAGGGCAGACAGCTATCCTTGAAACAGGACATAAAATGGACTACACTGGGTGGTCATGGGCTTTTTACCCACTGGTAGTCTACAGGTAGAAAATGGATTACCAATTGTCAAGTCTGCTATAGAGCAAATTTCTCCTCAGAGGTTGGATTGAATTGAATGAACTTTGAGTTCCCTCCAGATGCAGAGATGTTGTGATTCTGAGACACTGAAGCTATGAAAAAGTGATTTACTCAAGATCATGCAGCTTCTTCATTTCAGACATAAAGATAAGATTCAGGTCCCTTCCTAGTCAACTTCTCTTTCTATTATTTGATATTTCCTATTTTTTGACTTAGTATCAAATTTGATTTAAAGAATGTGCAGGGTGATATTAGATATCATGAAAAATTATGATTGTTCATTCTATTTAAATGTTATACAACTAAAATTAGTGTGCCAAAGATTTTATCAACTAGAAATCTATCACATCCACATTTTACCAGTATAGGGACAATGGGTTATGCATACTTGTGTAGAGCCAAAGGCAGATCTTAAAGTTCCCTCTGAAGAGTAAGGATTTTAAGAAACTACATATTATATAACTTTAGTGTTGAGAATATTTACCATTTTTAATTATGTATTGATTCTTTCTTAAACCAATGTATAATGTACATACAACATGTTATATGTCCAACAATGTATATTATGTATGTACATGCATTCTTGTATGTATATAATATAGCATAGTATAATATAGTAAGCATAGCATAGCCTAATATAATATATGGTATAAGACATTATATTGTGTGTAAAATAACATATGTGTACCCTTAGGTGACATACATATTGTACGTACATGTATGTATATTTGCATGTATATGTGGGTATATATTTCCATGCATACATACACATATATCTTTACATACACTTTATATATATATATATGCCATGTATACATTTATCTCTATAGATATGTATAGTTATCCCTACATATGTGTATATATGTGCATCTAAATATATGTACAGTATGTAATTTCTCATTTTTATAAATTAATTGTATACAATAAATTTCAAGGCAGAAAAAATTAGGAATGTATAACTTCAGGTATTTTATCTGAGTTTTACTAACTTTGTCTAATTAATACCTGTGGGTCAAATATAATCAAAAGGAATATGAGAAGTTATGGTTAGACACTCCAACTCCAAACCAGTATTGATAGAAAGAAGCCTTTCTTCTTGTAACACTATCTCCTTGATGGCCCTGTAAATATTAATCTCTCATGTTTCTGAAATAATTGATGAAATTATTTCATATCCATTATTTTTTAATCTTCAAAATAACCCAGTGAGAAAGGAAAGTTAGATATCATTCCAGCTTTACAGATGAAATGTCTGTGGTCCAGAGAGGATAAACTTTACTAAAGATCACCTATTAAAGAGAAGAAGCAAGAATAGAACCAAGGCATATTGTTTCTAAGTTTAGGTCTTTTATCACTATGTAAGAGTATTTAAATATATAAATAGGACTTTGGAGCAGAAGACTAGCATCCCTTTAAACTTCACATGGATTTCAAAATTCTGGAACAGGGGTAGACAAACTATGGTCAATTTCTAGAATATTCATTTTGGGTGTAAATTTGTTTTCAGTTGATTGATGACTCTCTCTCTCTCTCTCTCTCTCTCTCTCTATATATATATATATATATATACACACACACATATATATACATACACACACACACACACACACACACACACACACACACACACACACATATATATATATATATATATATATATATATAACATTGCAAAAATTATAAGGAATTTTAAAATTTCAGAAATCCATTAAGTTGTTAGCAAGTACAAGTCATTATGGCTTTTACACTGCCTTGCAAGGGAAAGGTAGCAAGGGACAAGCTTTAGCTGCCACTCTTTCTTGGGTAATTAATTTTGTTACAGAATTGGCAACTTCCTTAGTCCTGAGTACTGCCCACTGAGCTAAAAAACAACAATAAAGACCCATAGAAGTCCACACGTCACTGATCATTCTGGTCAGCCCTAAAGAGCAGCAAAAAAAAAATGAGAAGAGGTAGAAGGGAGAGAGAGGGTAAAACAATAGAAGTGGCAAAAGGAAGAGAAATGAAGGCTTTGAAGGAAAGCTCAAATGGTAGAAAAGTGTAGAGTTACATTGTTAATTGGCTCAAATGCTATTCATTCACGTTTGTATCCTATGTGGCTAATCCTTAGTTTCTTCAATAATTAACTGGGTATGTGTTATATAATATTTTGCTGCTATCAACACATTAGCTTATAGGTATCTTTTTAATGATTATGTCATAAGATTTATTTTAGTGTTTTTATACCAAGGTGGCATTGTAGTATATTAAATCACTAAACCAGAAATCAAACACAAGATCTATTTCTGGCTTTTCTGTTAGCCCGTTATGTGATGTTAAGGGAATAACTTAAGCTTTTAGGGTCTCAGTTCTTTCATGTGAAGAATGATGACATAGTCTAGTTTTTCAATGCTCCAAAGTCATAAGGATAATTTTCATATAATGTTAAGAAGTGGGAGGGACATTTGAGGTCAACCCCTCTCATTTTAGAGATAAGGAAACTGAATGAAGAAGAGATTTTTTTTTAAAAAAATAGTATTTTATTATTCCTATTATATGTAAAGACAATTTTCAACATTCATTTTAAAAAATATTTAATTCTACATTTTCTCCCTCTCTTACCTCCCACCTCAATTAAAAAAGTAAGAATTTTAAATAAGTTATATATGTGCATATTTCCATTTTAATCATTATGTGAAAGAAGAAAGAGACCAATAGGAAAAAGAAAACATGAAAAAGGTAAAGAAAAAAATAGTATGCTTTTAGCTGCATCTAAACTCCATCAATTTTTTTTCCTGTGGATGTGGGTAGCATTTTCTATCATGAGTCTTTTGGAATTGTTTTGGATTATTATGTTTCTGAGAAGATCTAAGTTATTCATAGTTGATCATCACACAACATTGCTGTTACTGTGTACCATCTTCTCCTGGTTCTGTTCACTGAAGAAGTGACTTTTGCAAATTGTACAATTAGTTAGTGGCAGAGCTGAGATGGCTCCCAGTTCTCAAAATCTTATTTAATGCTTACTCTGGAGAAAAACCACTGAATGCAGTTTTAGTTACATGAATATTTATTAAGCAGCAATATTATGTGTCAGATGTTGTGCTACTCACGAGGGATACAGTAATATTTAAATGGCTCCTGCCCACAAGAAGCTTACTTCTATGGGGGAAAGAATATGTACACAGATAAATAAATACAAAATATATACTACTCTTTGGATTAATGTTATCTCTGTCACCTCTAAATCCGCCTGGCAAATCATGTAGTTTTCTACACCTGAGTTTTCTCAACTAATAAAAATAAGGAAGTTGGATGAGCTGAACTCTAATGCTCTTTACAGTACTAATGTTCTCTGAGTCTATGACCCTTAACTATACAACTGCTTCTATAAATATGGTACAATCTCTGTCATTGATAGCGTATTCATTCCAACACAATTGCGAACTTCTACTTCACACAAGAGGTCAGTCATTTTCTGGTCCAAGGTGAGAGGCCTATAACAAACTCATTTTAATGGTTTATAATGAGGTACCACACTTCCACCAATTCTTATAATAAAAAGAATAATTTCAAAGTAGTCTGTGACAACTCAACCCAGTGGAATTTGCCATCTTGCCTGCAACATCTTTCTGAAGTGAAATTATGATTTTTTTTACTTGAAGTTTTAAAAATAGTATCATTAGGATAGAATCCTTTAAATTTCAGTCATGTATATGTCTTTCTCTTGTTGAAATATTGAAAAATGGTACATCAAAACTAAAATAATATGGAAGGAAGGAGAGACAAAGTGTGGTATAGTAGAAAGTTTGTTGCAACCTAGGACCAAAGTTTGAGTCTTGGCCTCAGTTGCCTCATTTGTAAGATGATGCATTTAGATAAGAGGACCTCTAAAGACTTCTCCAACTCAAAAGTTTTCTTCCTATGACCTTATGAACCCAAACTATGCTACTTATTGCCTACATAACCTTGGGAAATTTGCTTAATTTCTTGGGACCTCAGTTTCTGTATCTGTAAAATGAGGATTTTGGATAAGATGACTGCTGAGATTCTGACTAAATCTATTGTAGTTGGTATTATTGTTATTTTTCCTGTGGCCCTGGGGAAAAGTAGAATGGATGGGGGATAGAGGAGGCCTCCTTTGCCTTCCAATGTTTATAGTTCCTGCCTCTGGTGAGGCCTCAAAGAAGTAAATTATTGCTCCCTTAATTCCTTCCTCAACTTGTGGTGGAAATACTATTGTTCCCCAGGTACCTCAAAAGAAAAAAAATGAGGTTAAGTAGAAGATGTTTTACTGGGAAAAAACATTCTCAGTTTTTTTAAATTTTACTTTATTATACTGTAAAAACAATGCTATTTGCCACTACTATGGCTGTATAAGGCCAAAAACACCAGCACACAGGAGGGCTGCTAGTACAAGGTCTTTTGATATGCTTTTCTAAGGAAAGCAAATTAAAGGGGTTTACAGTCTCGCTTTAATCAAATATACATATATCATTCACTTAGTTCAGGGAGAAAAGCCAACACCCTGAACTTCAGAGAAAATACAAACAAAAATTAAAAACAGATCAACAGACAGGCTTTCATCTGTCTGACCAAATCACAATACATACATAGTTACCAGAGAGAAGCACCAACATGTGAGTTTTCAAAGCTCAGGGGTTAGTTACAGCAACCCAGAGTCTTGTCACCAAGACTCTTGCAATGAGTGTGCCCCTCCAAAGGCAAAATGCTAACCTCAGAGTTTATATACAATTCTTCAGGGTCAAAGAGTGTCACAACCAAGGGACTCAAACCACGTGACTTAGGCCTTCTTGTGACTTAACTGCTTGCTCAGCATCAGAAGGCATCACAACCATGTGACTCAAACCCATGTGAACTAGGCCTTCCCTTGACATAAGCAGGTCATCAGGGACTCTCAATTCAATCAAAGATTCCTCAGTACTGAGAATCACTCCAAAACAAAGGCAACAAAAAATCCACTTTGCTTGCCATTACATTTGAAAAGCAAAACTCATCAAAGGTATTTGATTACCTCAGCATCCCAAAGGAGTAAAAAGTAAAAAATGTCCCACCCTAATTACCATAACATATGTTCAATAAACTATGCAATCATTGAAATTTGATTGCTTATACTATACAGAGAGAATAGGAGTGACCTAGTAAGTTTCCTTTCCGAGTAAGGGGCGGGGGAGGAGGTAGATCCAAAGAACTATCCATAATTCTCCAATAATTTTGAGTCATATTTTTAATTACCCCAGATCAATATTGAACCAGATCACTAAGAATTTCCTTTCTTGCTGAAAAGAAGTCAGAAGCATTAATGTTTGGCACAACAGGCAGTTGGTATCTTGTATACCTATTCAAGAGATCTATGTAGGAACATAAGGATGGTCTTCCCCACAGGTTAATTAATTAATAAAGTGACAGCCTGCTTTTCTGCAGGCTCTCAGCAAGAAGAATACAAGCCAGGTTGGGGCTGCACTGCTAATGTAGTATCGCACATGTCACGTGAGATAATCATCTAGTGCACAGTCAGTGTGCTATTGACATATATTAAAACAAATGTTGAGATCCCATTTTTGCTGGTCAGAATATTTGCAAAGTTTAGAAAATTCCTTGACTTCTGTATAAAATGATGAGCATGTATAAGATGATCATTAATGTTTCTTCCACTTCTAGCATCTTAAGAGTGAGTGAAATGGGGTGGGAGGGAGTGTGGTGTAATGGAAATAATTGATGTCAGAGGACCTAAGTTCCTACCCCACCTCTGCCATTCACTATCTAAATAAGCTTTAGCTAGTGACTTAAATTTTCTGTGCCTCAGTTGCTTCTTCTATAAATTAAGGAGATTGTTCTTTCTCACTTTAACCACTCTTCCACCTCTCTTCCTATCCCATCCCATGTTCCATTAGATAATTAAATTCTATATCAACAACTCAGCTCTTTATAGCAGGAGACCATATCTCTCTACCTTTTTGAAACATTATCTCCAGGAAATGTGAAAAATTGTAAGAAAACCCATTCTCCCTTACCACTTTCACATTTCTTCTCCAAAAGCATGCTTTCCTCACTTAAGTTGAACATAGAAAAAGGGCAGCCAATTTAAGTCATTTTGTCTCTTTCTTTCAGTGTACAAGGTCATTAATTGCTGTGGGGACCTTCCTAAACCCTCGCCTGCTGATGGGGTGAGAACTCTATTGTTAAATGTATTATGGCAGGGCTGTCTTTGGAGATTGCCTGCTTGATTGCTTTGTACAGGCCCACTGGCACACAGCAATTAAAATCCATAGACCTTTATAACCCTTCTGATGTTTTATGGGCCTTTTTGTGTCCTTTGGTATGGTTTACCATTTGTGTGTTTCCCACTGGATCTTCCTTTCAGAATTCTAAGCGGGGAGGTTTTTTTTTTCCTTTCTTTCCAAGAGTGATAAAGCTAGTTATACATCATGTGAAAGGTTAATGAATATTTTCAAAAAGGAGCATATGTTTTAAGTCAGAGGGTGAAAGTTATAGTAAAGAACAATTATGTAAAATCTAATTTCCCCCAATCTTACCACAGTTGCTTCTTAAAAAACCTAACCAAGGAAGACAGTTTTTGGTTTCAGGAACATTTTCAGAAACAGCTTCAAATTGGACATGTTGTCATTTCTTCCTCTCCCTAAGCAAATGACTTCATTTTTATGGGACAGAACACATGAAGCAACTGAAGAAAAAATGAAAATATCTAACTGGGTTGCCTCTAGGGCTATATGTGTAAGCACACACAGATATTCCCCACTCTTTGCAGTATTGAAAGGGGAGCTGGAAGAACTTGAAAAACCTGGGGCCTCTGTGCTGTCAGAGCTTTCTGACATCTCTAGGCTGTGAGGTATGCTCTAATGTAATGTTGGGGAGTCAGGTGTGGGAGATGGAGGGGAGAAAATGAGTAATAGTGGAGCCAGGGGAAAATATTGCAGCCATACCTCACCAGCTGGATAAGAGGTCCCAAGACACCTGTCCCTCCCCTGTTCCCAGATACCCCACCCACAGCCCTCCCAGCCTTAGATCACAAATCATTAGATATTTCTTGGTGCCCTCAGCTATCTGAAATCGTAATTGCTTTCTTCCCCAGTACACCTTCTTGGCTTCTCTTTTTTCTGTTCCCTTTTCCCATTCCCTTCCTTGGGATCCAAACCTCCCTAGTCAAAAGATATTTAGAAACATTCATTGGAAAAATGATTTATAGAGTTTAAAAGTTAATTGTATATTGCCTTGAGCTCTTTGAAAGCAAAGTATTACTGAAATTTATTGAGTTTTAGAGCACATGCTATATAAAATATGGAATAGAACCATACAAAATGGTTATTTTTTAGGCTCCAAAGATTTCATCATCTGTCAAAAGGGAAAGAGAGAGAGAGAGAGAGAGAGAGAGAGAGAGAGAGAGAGAGAGAGAGAGAGAGAGAGAGAGAGAGATTAGGAATAAAAGTTGTGGGCTATGTGAAATAATGTGAAAGTGAGAAAAATAAGAGTGTGTTCCTAGATGAAATATTTATATGGAAGCCAGGGTACTCCAGAAGGAATATTACATTTGGGTTCATAAGAGCTGGGTTCAAATTCCAGCTCTGTGACTTACCACTGCTCTCAACATGAGCAAGGTATTTAACCTCTCTAGATTTTAGTTTCTTCATTTGTAAAGCTAGGAGGTTGGACTAATGACCTCAAAATTCCAGATCTAAATCTATGCTCACCCTTCAAGTTACTAAATAGATATTGCCCCTCCCCCCAATAATGATAATTTACAATTATGTAGTGCTTTAGGGTTCATAATCATGATAGTTTAATCATGATAGTCCTTTAACATAGGTAGAAGTACTATTAATCTAGTTTCACAGAGGAGGAAGTTGGGCTTTCTGTTTTCCTCATACAGCTAGTAAATATTGTTTTCAGAGTTCAAGTCCCAGAATTCTTGGCTACAGCATTTCTTTCCATTTAAATCTCTTAGTTAATATAAAACCAAAACAAACAAGCAAACAAAAAACCTCTCACTTCTATGGAGTGAGACATTATGCTCTATCATATACGCATATATGTCTGGAAGTATATTTGTTGATCAGACTTTGTGATTTGGCCAGAGCAGCCCTGGATTTTGATGATCAGCAACATAAAGGCCCTGATATTGGGAAAGATTGAAGGCAAAAGGAAAAGGGGATGGCACAGGATGGGATGAATTGATAGTGTCATGGAAACAGTAAACATGACCTTGGACAGACTTTGAGATATAGTAGAGGATAGAAGAGTCTGGTGTGGTTTGGTCCATGGAGCCATAAAGAGTCAAAAACAAATGAACAAGTGAACAACAACAGCAATACAATTCCCAAGCAAAAGTTTGCAGCAAAATATCCAAAGAAGCCTGCTCTTGGTTCAAGTAGAGCCACCACCTGTGACTATAATACTGTTTAGTGACATATGTGACATTATAACCTACAATGTGTGTTCTGAGTTTTAACTGGGGTTAATGATAGTTCTAAGTAATATGATCTAGGCATGTGCCTATAACTGTAAGCTCTCTTCAAAGCATGTAGTTAGCCTGTCCCTTCAGAACAAGGGCTAGGCATGAGGGCAATGATTCTTCTTCACTTTCTAGGTATTCAAAAGAAACCTCCCCATATTTTCTGATATTTTTCTCTGTCATCACAGTCTAAAGTTCAGTATACCTGCAATCAAGATGGGAAGTACTACACACTCTTTTGTCCTCACTCCTTATCCAAGTCTTAACTGGGTGGTCAGAATGATAGAAACATTACCTAAAAATCTATCTCCTTCCAACATAGATACCTTATCTTTTCTTTATCTATTGATTTAAGACACCAAAGGTAGAAGTACAGAGTCAGTAAGCAGAAGGTATTAATGCATCTTCAAGTCAGTAAGTTGTCAAGATTACTACTTGGACTTATATGAATAGTTTTTGGCTATAGGTAAAATTTCCCTACTCTACTATACGTGTATTTGTGGATACTTTGCTATTGACTATTGAATATTGACTTCTTATGTTAAACACTTTAAAAATCTGTGATTTCCAATGGAGAGACTAATAACATTTAAATTAACAATTGAACTACTAAATAAAACTAAGAGATGGTTTGATGGGGAAAAAAGCAATAAAATAGATAAACCTTTGGCTAATTTGATTAAAAAAAAGAAAACCAAATTACTGGTATCAAAAATGAAAGGGGGTAATTCATCACCAATGAAGAGAAAATTAAAACAATAATTAGGAGGTATTTTGCCCAACTGCATGCCAATAATCTGACAATCTAAGTAAAAAAATGAATATTTGCAAAAAGTATAAATTGTCCAGATTAACAGAAGAAATAAAATACTTAACCCCATTTCAGAAAAAAAAAATGAAGAGGCCATCAGTGAATTCCCTGAGAAAAATCATCAGGGCCAGATTGATTTACAAGTCAATTCTACCAAACTTTTAAAGAAAAATTAATCCCAAGGGGCAGCTACGTGGCACAGTGAGTCTCCAGTCCTGGAGTCACGAGGTTTAAGTGTAATGGGTAGGCCAAATTCATATAATTAAAAATGACAATTCTATCTAAATTAATTTACTTATTCAGTACTATACCAGTCAAATAACCAAAAAATAATTTTATAGAGCTAGAAGAAAGAATAAAATTCATCTGGAAGAACAAAATGTCCAGAATATCAAGAGAACTAATTAATGAAAAGAAATGCAAGAGAAGGTGCCCTAGTTAAGCCAGATGTAATACTGTATTATAAAGCAGCCATCATCAAAACTATTTGATACTGGCTAAGAAATAGAGTGGTATATCAGTGGAATAGGCTAGGTACACAAGACACTGTTTGATAAATCCAAAGACTCCAGTTTCTGGGATAAGAACTCACTATTTGACAAAAACTGCTGGGAAAACTGAAAATAGCGTGGAAGAAACTAAGCATAGACCACCATCTTACACCTGAGTTCAAATCTACCCTCAGACACTTGACACCTTTCCTAGTTATGTGACCTTGGGCAAGTCACTTAACCCCAATTGCCCTGCCTTCCCCCCAATACACACACACACAAACACACACACACACACACACATTAATTCTAATACTATATAAACTCTTTGGAATAAAAGGCGAAAGAGTCCTGCCAAATTCTTTCTTTGATACAAATATGTTGCTGATTCCAAAACAGGGAAGAGACAAAGTAGAGAAAGGAAATTATAAACCAATTTTTCTAGTGAATATTGATGCAAAAATTTAAAAGAAAATATTAGCAAAGAGATTACAGCAACTTATCACAAGGATAATACCCTATGACCAGGTGGAATTTACCAGGAATGCAGGGTTGGTTCAATATTGGGAAAACTATCAGCATAATTTACCTTATCAATAACAAAATTAATAGAAACAATTTGATTATCTCAATAGAAACAGAAAAATCTTTTGACAAAATACCACACCCATTCCTATGAAAAACAACAGAGAACATAAGAATAAATGGAGTTTTCCTTAAAATGATAAGTAGCATCTATCTAAAACTATCAGCAAGCATTATATGTAACCAGCATAAGCTAGAACCATTCCCAATAAGATCAGGGATGAAACAAGGATGTCCATTATCACCTCTGTTATTCAATATTGTACTAGAAATATTAGCTTTAGCAATGAGAGGAGAAAAGAAATTGAAGGAATTAGAATAGGCAATGTCGAAATAAAGCTATCACTCTTTATCCATGATATGATGGTATACTTAGAAAATCAACTAAAAAACTACTTGAAATAACAACTTTACAAAGTTGTAGGATATAAAACAAATCCACAAAAATCATTGGAATTCCTATATGTGACTAACAAAGCCCAGTAACAAGAGATAAATGTGTTCCATTTAAAATAATTGGAGGCAATATAAAATATTGGGGAGTTTACCTGCAAAGATAAACCCAGAAACCATATAAACACTATTACAAAACACTTTTCACACAAATAAAGTTAGATGTAAATAATTTGAAAAATATCAGTTGCTCATGGGTAGGCCAAGTTCATATAATTAAAAATGACAATTCTATCTAAATTAATTTACTTATTCAGTACTATACCAGTCAAATTAACAAAAAAATAATTTTATAGAGCTAGAAGAAAGAATAACAAAATTCATCTGGAAAAACAAAATGTCCAGAATGTCAAGACAATGAATTAATGAAAAGAATTGCAAGAGGAGGTGCCCTAGCCAAACCAGACGTGATACTGTATTATAAAGCAGCAATCATCAAAACTATTTGATACTGGCTAAGAAATAGAGTGGTACATCAGTAGAATAGGTTAGGTACACAAGACACAGTAGTCAATGACTATACTAATCTACTGTTTGATAAATCCAAAGACTCAAGTTTCTGGGATAAGAATTCACTATTGGACAAAAACTGCTGGGAAAACTGAAAATAGCATGGCAGAAACTAGGCATAGACCAACACCTTACACCATACACCAAGATAAGGTGTATCAGTAAGGCAAGATTCATGATGTCTATAGTGACCATGAATATGCCTGTATTGTTTGGAATCACAAAGTATAAGAGACTCTCTGTATAGAAGTAGTAAAACCTATTCAGATACTAGAGGATCATATCCCAAAACCTATAATTCTAATTCTACATAGCAACAATTGTATCCGAAAACCAGTAAGTCCACTTCAATGTAATAGCAAGGAGATTAAAACATAGTATCACAACAAAGCCAAGCCATCCTGTGACCTTCCCTTCTACTACGTTCTCCGTGTAAACAGTCAAACATGAATTCTAGCTGTCTGCTTGCTTGCGTCCTCTCCTCCCACAGTTCTGAAAGCCCTTCCAGTTCTCTCTCTCTCACAGTTCTCTCTTCTTTTCACAGTTCTGTCTTCTTGGGAGCCCTCTTGACTCTGCAGCTCCCTAGTCTGAGCTTAATGGCTACCCACAGGGTATAATGTGTAGGTCTGGGGCTTAGTACCTACTAGCAAAAGGGTGTGGGCCTGCCTACAAGCAAGCCTTGCCTAATCAAGCTTCCCTTAACTAGTTCCACCTGAGGCCTATTGAATGGGCAGGAAAGATCTTTGATCACATTAGCACCACTAAGATCAAAATGGGTACATGATTTAGACTTAAAGGGTGTTAACATAAGGGAATTAGAAAAGCAAGGAATATTTCACCTGTCAAATCTGTGGAGAAGGGAAGAATTTATAACTAATGAAGAGATAGAGAACATTATGAAATACAAAATGTATAATTTTGATTACATTAAATTAAAAAGTTTTTGCACAAAGCCAATCCAACCAAGATTAGAAGGGAAGCAGAAAGCTGGGAAACAAATTTTACAACCAGTATCTCTGATAAAGGTCTCATTTGTAATATATATAGAGAGAGAAAAATGAGTCAAATTTCTAAGAATACAAGTCATTGCCCAACTGATAAATGGTCAAAAGATATGAATAGGTAGTTTTTAGAGGAAATTATAGCTATCTATAGTATGAAAAAATTTTCTAAATCACTAGTGATTAGAGAAATGCAAATTAAAACAACTCTGAGGTACAATATCACACCTATCAGAGTGTTGATGGAGTTGTGAACTGATTCAACCATTCTGGAGAGCAATTAGGGAACTATGCTTAAAGGGCTATCAAACTGTGCATTTGATTCACCAATACCACTACTACATCCGTATCCCAAAGAGATCATGAAAAATGGAAAATGATCCATGTGTACAAAAATATAATATAGCAGTCCTTTTTTGATGGAAAAGAATTGGAAATTGATGTGACGCCCATCAGTTGAGGAATAGCTGAACAAGTTGTGGTATATGAGTGTAATGGAATACTATCATGTTGTAAGAAATGATAAGCAGGCAGATTTCATAAAAATCTGGAAAGACTTACATGAACCAATGTTGAGTGAAGTGAGCAGAACCAAGAAAACATTGTACACAGTAACGGAAACATTTGCAATGGTGAACTTTGATACAGTTAGCTCTTCTCAGCAATACAGTGATCTAAGACAACTCCAAAAGACCCATGATGGAGAATGCTATCCATATCCAGAGAAAGAACTTCTGTTCTTTATTTTATTTCTTGTAGTTTTTCCCTTCATTTGTGATTCTTCTTTCACAATATTACTAATGTGGAAATATATTAAATATTATTATATGTGTATTGCTTCTATCAGATTTCTTGCTTTCTTGGAGAGAGGGTAGGGGAACAAGGGAGGGGAGGTAGAAAAAAAATTGGAACTCAAAATTTTACACAAGTGAATTGAAATCTATCTTTACATGTAATTTGAAAAAATACTATCAAGTGGGGAAAAAATAAAAATCTTTCATTTCATATAGTCATAGTACCATAGCACTGCCAGATCATAGATCTAAAGCTGGAAAGTTCCTCAGGGGCCATTTAGTCCAACTCTCATTTTACAGATGATGAAACAAGGGATTCAGATATTTTGTGATTTGCATATTATAAACACTGAGAGAGTATAAGAAGTGGGATTTGAATACATGTCATCCTGTACCAAGCTACTTCATCAATATAGCATGGAAACAATTATTAAGTCATGCTGATTATGTCCATTACACATCTGTGCTGTCTAACTTCTACCAAAGTCCTAATCTTTTGTGTCCTCATGGAGTGAAGATGGTGAAGATGACCGTTTTGTGTTATTAAAGGCTGTGACAGCCAAGTTCAGGCTTTTCAGGGCTCTGTAAAATTGTCAAGGTTTAGAGTATGGCTCTGACAAGAGATTGTATTGACTTTCTAAGGACCAACTGTATTGCTAATTAAGGAGGGCTTTTAGCACTTATTCAATCAAGTGCCCTTGAAGAGTTTGACCTTTGTTTCCTAGATTAAATTAGGAGTTTTTGATGACCACCTTGCCTCAAGGGAAAGCCTAGTTTACATGGGTTTGAGTGAAATGTTTGTGACATCAGAGGCTTTTAGACCACATGGGTTTAAATTGCATTTTTGTGACTTTTTAGGTAATGTGGGTGAGTCACATGTGTGATTCACCTTTGACCCTGAACAAGATACATAAACCCAGAGGTCAGCATTCTCCTTTGAGGCTCTCACTCCTGGAGGAGCGTTGGTGTGGGACTCTGGGTAGCTGCTCTGAGAGCCTCCCAGATCACCCAGATGTTGAGCGTTTCTTGGTAACTATGAATTGTATTTGGTCTGTTTATAATGTATGTTTGTAATATGTTTGTATTTATTCTGAAGTTCAGGGTGCTGGCTTTTTCCCCTGAACTAAGTGAATGATATTTGTGTTAGATTGAAATAAGATTGTTAATCCCCTAACATTACTTTCCTCAGTAAAGCATATCAAAAGAACCTGTGCTGGCAGCATTCTTGTTGTTGGGCTTGTGTTGGTCTTTCACCCCCATAGCAGCTGCTAGCCGAATTGTTGTAACACCAACCTAGCCAAGTATGGAGAGGCTCATCAAAAAAAGTTATGAATCCTTTGGTAATCATTCTTGACAAAAAAGACAGAAATATAAGATAACCCTTAGTTCTTTGGAGCTTACTTTCACTTGCTTCTTATGTAGGTCATGATGAGCACATGTAAGAAGACCACAATAAAAATATGACACTAATAAATATAGACATAGAAATACATAGGTATAGATATACATACATATTTAAATGTAACACCTGCTTCAATAACCCTTCCACACAGAGACTATTAATACATTTCTATCTATCCATCTTTTTTTCCTTCCTTCCTTCCTTCCTTCCTTCCTTCCTTCCTTCCTTCCTTCTTTCATTCCTTCATTCCTTCCTTCCTTCCTCCTTCTCTCCCTCCCTCCCTTTTTTCCTCTTTGCTTTTGCTTGTTTATTTCTTTCTTCCTTCTTTCCTTCATTCCTTCCCCTGCCTTCTTTTTTTCCTTCTCTTTCCTCTACATTCTTCCTTCCTCCCTACTAGCAATTTCTCATTTTTACACAGGATATTTGGACATTTTGAAGAATTTACTTAGGCAATGATTTTTTAATAAGGTAGATAGAAGTGGGAGAAAAAATATTGCATGAAGGAAACAATGCTTATGAAGTGTTAAACTTTATTAGACATCATCTGAATTACTGCCTTCCTTTACACCATTGTTTCACGCCTTCACTTGTTCTTTGATAATTCATGAAAATTGAGAAAACAAGACTTACACAATTGAATGGGCTCCGATTTAAGTAATTTGGTATTTTTAATGAAAGTCAAACTTCTTTCAATTTGTTTTCATGGAAATTTGATCTCCTCTGTTTAAAAAAAGGTTTTAAAAGCCTTTCTAAATGTCTCAAAAAGAATTTTGAACTTCAAAAGAACCCTTTAAAATATAATTTAATAATTTGTGTCAATGAATCAGCAACATCTGGAATAAATACCTAAGAATTAAAAATGGATTCTAATATTGAGGGAGAAACTTCGGAGAGAGACATGTTTTGTATTTCATGGTACTTAAAACTTAAACAAATTTGAAGATGTCACCATGCTAAAAGAGGTGACCGGTATTTTGGAGATGATAACATCTCAAAACGCTAATGTGGAGGCCTATATTCTGAATGGAGACATTGACTTGATTATGGCAGCTTTCCATTGAGCAAGACAAGTCTCATCAGCTATTTGAAGTTTTTCTGGGAACACAACTTTAGGGAAAATATTTTCTTGACCAAGCAATTAGTTTCTGTGATTACACAAGATTACAGGATGAGAAGGTTGAAGAGCCTGCTCCCTAATTCTAAGTGGCCTAGTAGATATACCAGTGGGCCTGAAGTGAGGAAGACCTGAGTTCAAATCCTGGATCAGACACTTACTAAGTTTTGCGACCATAGGCAAAACACTTCACCACTGTTCAGTTTACCTCAACTGTAAAATAGTGATGATAATAATAACACCTATTTCATAGACCTGTTATGAGGATCACATGAAATAAATTTGTAAAATGTTTACCATAGTGCTTGTCACATAGTAGGTGCTTAAAAAACATTTATTACCTTATCTTCACACGATGATAACTTTAGCTCATCTTTTTTATAGTGGAAGCTAAAGGCCAGAAGGAAAGAAATACTACTGAGATTTCAGAGGATGGAAATCCTCTAGGTATGATGAACATAAGAAATGAAATATAGACAATTTAAATGCAACAAAATATATTTTAAAAATACTAGAACAAAAATCTAGACAATAATTAGTTATTTCAACTCACTTCTTCTAATAGAAAAGGAAAGAAAAGCAGAAAACTTGCATTTTTGGCCAAAAACAGGGAATTTTGAAAAAAATGCTTAATGATTGCCAGGAAGATAGAATAAATAGCTAAGCATATGGATAAGACCAGAGGAAAAAATAGACTATTTACAATAATAATAACAATGATTAAGCATTTTACAAAAATCCTTATTCCTTCCTTCATCGTCCTCCCCCTCCTCCCCCTCCTTCCCCTCCTCCCCCTCCTCCCCCTCCCCCCCTTCCCTCCTCCTCCTCCTCCACCTCCTCCTCCTCCTCCTCCTCCTCCTCCTCCTCCTCCTCCTCCTCCTCCTCCTCCTCCTCCTCCTCCTCCTCCTCCTCCTCCTCCTCCTCCTTCTTCTTCTTCTTCTTCTTCTTCTTCTTCTTCTTCTTCTTCTTCTTCTTCTTCTTCTTCTTCTTCTTCTTCTTCTTCTTCTCTCTCCTCCCTTCCCCTCCCCTTCTCTTCCCTTTTCTTCTCTTTCCTTCCCTTCCCTTCTCTGTCTCTCTCTCGGTCTGTCTCTCTCTCTCGGTCTGTCTCTCTCTCTCCCTTGTTCCCCTTGTATCTACTTTTTATATTAAATACAGCTGTTTATTTAAGGTCCTTGAGAGTAAAAGAGTAAATTCCTTTTAAAATTTTTTGTGGTTCCAGAACTAAGCACATATTAAGGCTGACATATAGCATTTGTTCATTGATTGCTTTATGATAAGACAAACCACATTTTTTTTTTCATATGTGCATTTGATATCTACCAAAACTCTTAAGAAGAATGCTGATCCACAACATCTAAAGCAGATCTAGTCTTCACGGTTCAAGAGACATTTTGATTCTTGACAATAGCTTTTCTTGGCCAATAATAGAATTTTAGGGCTAAAAATAATCTCTATTAAATTTCTCATAAAATAACCAGCTCTTTAATTTAATTCTTCCCTTTTTTCATAAAGACATGTTTTAGTTTGTTATGTTTATGATTTAATTTAGTGAAAGTAATTGGTATATGATAACTAGATGTGTAGAATTTTAAATACACAACTTTTTTTTTTCCCAGAAGAGAGGAACATGCATTGTGAGTTGTTGTATAAAATCTCCATGATATTATTTTCCCCAAGTTTAAAGACCTTGAGTTCATGAATCTCTTGAAACACAGTCAAAGAACACGCATGTCTGGGAAGTGGTTTGTTAACAGGAACCTTAAGCAAATCACTTATTCCCTGAGCTTCATTTACTTCATTTTATTAAATGAAGAGTTGAGCATAAGATCTAGCTCTCAAACCAAATTTATCTTTGACAGATAATAGAAGTTAACCTTGTTACTTATATCCTAACCCCTTTTTAAAAACATACTGAACATGTTTATTTACTTGTTTCTAAAGTAAAAGGAATAAATCACCAAGGGGGAGGGAAAAGTGATCTTGTATTTTTATCCATAAAATCATGCTATATAAGTTTCATGGCACTTTCTTTTGTTTTATTTTCATAAGAAAGTTTTATTAAATGAGATAATTATAATTTATATATATTATAATATTTTGCATTTTAAAATATGCCTATACTTGTGATTTCATTGACGTATAGAACTCACAATGAGAAAAAGCTACCAATGCAGATAGACAACTATTCTACAACTTATTGTCTTAAATAATCACCTAGCTCAGTGACTTTTTTAAAGTTAATTTATGTTTTTGTAAGTTTACAACACTCAGTTCCACAAGTTTTTGAGTTCCAAATTTTCTCCCCCCTTCCCCCTCCCCCCCAAGACAGCATATGATCTGTTATAGATTCTACACATATATTCACATTAAACTTATTTTCCCTATAATCAAGTTGTAAAGAATTATAGCCAATTGAAATGAACCATGATAAAGACGAACTAAAAACTAAAATCAAATAAAGTTTAATTTAATTTTAAAAAAGAGAGACCAAATAGTTTGCTTCAATATGCATTGAAACTCCATAATTTTTTCTCTGGATGTGGATAGCCATTTCTTTCATGAGTCTTTTGGAGCTGTCTTAGAACCTTTCATTTTTGAGAAGAGCCAAGGCTATCAAAGTTAGTCATCATAAAAGCAATGTTTCTGTGGTTTTGTACAATGTTCTCCTGGTTCTGTTCCCTTCACTCATGCTCAGTGACTTTTATAGGCTCACATAGTCAATAAATGTCAGATTTTGGACTTATTTACAGGTATTTCTGACTCTAACACTGTCCGTACATTATTCCAGACTACTTTCACATATTGGATAACATGGTTTTAATGTAAAGTTACAAGCATTGACTACATAAGGAAAATTGACTGAGAAAATAACTTTTGAATTAGTGTGGAACTCTAGCCATACATCTCCAACAATGTGCTAGCTATTTCTCCTTGGATGTCCTATGAAGACCTCACTTTAACATGTCCCAATCTAAGCTCACCAAATTCTCTAAATTTATCTCTCCTCCCAACTTTCTTATTTCTATTGAGAGGCCCATCAATAATTTCTCAATTTTTACAGTCACAACAAGAAAGTCACTTTTGCTTCTTAACTCTTCTTCATCCCAAATCAGTGGCTAAAATATTTTTCATTCATTCCCCTTTTGTCACATAGCAGAAACTTTAGTTCAACCTTTCACCATCATTTAAAATGTTGTAATAGATTTCAAACTAATATCTTTACCTCCCATTTCTTCATTCTATGTTTCATGTTCCATGCAATTGTCAAAACAATCTTAAAATCTAGATCTGTCTTCCATGTTTAAAAATCTTCAGTTGTGTTATCCTTACTCTTCTCTCACCTTCTTTCCACATATCCCAACTGCTGCCAGGTTTTCTCACTTTTATGTTTCCAACATCTCTCATATACAACTCCTCTGTACTCACATAGTCATTGCCCTGTTGGACACACTTCTCATCTCACCCTTAAATTATTTCAATAGCTGTATAGTTGGACTCCTTGCCTCATCTTTCTCTACTAGAGTGCATTTTCCTCTAACTTGCCCAAATTATATTCTTACAATTCAGTTCTAACCATATATTACCCCTCTCAATAAACTCTAGTGATTGCCTATTATCCAAAGGATCAAATAAATGCTTTTTCTCATTTAAACCTCTTCCCAACCTGACCTCTTCCTACCTTTCCAGCCTTCTTTCATTTTACTCCTTTCCATGTATTCTACAATAACACAATACTCCATCTTTCAATCCCATGCCTTTTCTTTTTTTTTTTTTGTTTTTTTTTTTTTTGGCAGGGCAATGGGGTTAAGTGACTTGCCCAAGGTCACATAGCTAGTGCATGTGTCAATTGCCTGAGGCCAGATTTGAACTCAGGTCCTCCTGACTCCAGCGCTGGTGCTCTATTCACTGCACCAGCTAGCTGCCCCAACCCCATGCCTTTTCAAAGCTGTCTTCCATGCCAAAGATACTGCAGTGTTTTGTCATTTCCCCGTCCAGATCATTTTACAGATGAGGAAACTCAGATAAGAATGTTTAAATGACTTGCCCAGGGTCACACAGCTATTATGTGTCTGAACCCATATTTGAATTCAAGTCTTTCTGATTCAAGGCCCAGCACTGTATTCACTGTGCTACCTAGTAACCACCTCCCCACTCCCCATTTAATTATCTGTTTATGTTTTTCATATCTTCTGGTAAAATGTAAACTCAGTGAAGATAAGTCATGTTTTCCACTTTTGTCTTTATATCTCGAGTGCCTGGCATATTAATTTGCACATAGTTAAGTGTTTAATAAATGCTTGTTAAATTTAAGTGAATTGATATGAATTCTTTTGGGTGGTCTGACTTTAAGGGAGAGGTGGTACACCAGTTATAATTTTGGTTTCATATTTATTTTTGAAACTTGATAGACACTAATTTTTTGTCTAGCAATGTCAACTATTTTTCCAGTTTCTTTTTTATTTCCATTGTTAATGTTTAATACATTTTGCCTTTCCTCCTCTTTTGTTTTTCCCTGTTATTTCTTTCTTTTCCTCTTAATCATATGGCAATATATCAATATGAGATGGAAAGATTTTTGGCCTTGATTTAAAGGGCCTGGCAAATGGAAAGATAGACTGATGGATGGATGAGAGTATGTTCCTAAATGGATAGATGAATGGTACATCCCTGTTCATTGTCACTGTATTAACACATTGCTGGTCCTTGAAGTTCTTAAAGGAGCCATGACCCAGGGTGGAACTTGAAAGAAAATTATTGCACGTAGAAATTTTGGTTTGACCCTTTTAACCTTGGTTGTCTTTGTTATGTCCAGAACTAAAGGAATCCCCTTATTTCTATTAAGCCTACGAATGTGAAATAGAAAGAAAAGCTCAAAGAGTAACCTTTTTGTATTAGTGGATGCATTTCCACTTCCTTTTCTCTTTCAGATCTGAGGGGGGAACATGGGAGACTACCTTTATAGCATTATACATATATACAGTAATCTCTAAAGCTTAATATTAGTGATTAAAGACCAGAATTTGGCTTATGGACTCTCTTCTTCCCTGTATTATTTGAGGGCTGCTTCATGAGCCACTGACCACTGGAGTAAGAAAATACTTTATGGAGGAAAAAAGAGGAAACAGTTATATTTCAAATATACACAATTGTAGAGTGTAACCCAAGGTTTTCCTATTGCTGGTCCCCTAAAGGATTAGTCAAGGCAGCTCATCAGTCTCAGATCAGCCACCACCATTTCCAGCTCACAGACAATAGAGGCATCAGGGTAGATGATCATGGTACTGATTACGTACCATCTATTGGGAAATCCTCATGGCACAGAAAAGGTTACAAATTGTCCTGGGACTGGTTGGAAATTTGGCAGAAAAAAGTAATTCAAGAATATAATGGTGATTATATCCTGTGGTCAGGAAGCAGAGATAAAAGGATCTCCTTTGACCCTGTGACAATGGTCATTGATTATCTTGCAGTGAAAATGAGAGGGTACAGTTCCTGGCTGAACTTCAATTATGTTTCTGTGTTAGCTTTGGTTCTTACAGAGTTTCTTTTTCTTGTAATAAGTCCAGAAAACATGATTTAAACAGTATCCTTTCCCTGAAGTCTGAACTCTTCAATTCAATGTTGTGAATTGATAATGAATGACTGTTTCTTCTTTTCTTAAAAGATTAATAATAATTACATCACCAGAGCTCATCTGCTTGATCTTTTACACATCTGCCATTCAGATTATCTGCTACAGGCTCAAAATCTTACCTCCTTTGATAGCAGGTACTAAATAAGGTGATGTTCCTTCATAAAACAAAGCCCAAAAGCAGTGGGGGTGGAATCCCTGCTTTATTTTTCACTAATCAGAGATTCCAGTGACCAGTCAATTTGTGCGCCCTTCATGTCTAAGGGATTATGTTAAGACGTCTGAGGCTACTAAGAGCTGTTCAGACAAGCCTTCTGTGTTTGCAGCTGCTCCAAAAGCCCATTATATTAGATAATATGGTTCCATAGGTAAATAAGATGATGAGGGTTTCAGAGATTGATATAGTGATGTTTTATACATTCCTTAAGTAAATGGACAGTCTTCTAGGCTGCTGTGTGAGCACAAATATGCTTTAAATCCAGATGAGTCAGATAAGGTTTTAGTCATTTTGACATAGTGTTGCTTGCAATCACTGTGCATAATATGCTACAGGCTCTTTCTGTCCCACATGTATCTCTTCATTATAGAAGCAGCTAGGTGGCATAATAGCTAGAGCACTGGTCCTGGAGTCAGGAAGACCTGTGTTCAAATTTGCCTTCAGATATTTTATATCTATTTGACACTGGATGAATCATTCGACCCCTGCCTGCCTCAAGTTTCTGATTTCTAAAATCTGAATAGTAATAACACCTACATTTCATTGTTGTTGTGAGAATCAAATGAGATAATATTTTATTTGTAAAATGCTTAAAAACCTCAAAGTGCTATATAAGTAGTAGCTACTATTATTGTCCTCTGGGTGATCCACTAATTTTTTTAGCACTTGGAATTCCATTATTTGTAGTTGTGTAATAATAACAGAAGGATGTTGTCAGACTGAGAATTCAAAATGGGAAAGTAGAGGCAGGAAATTACCTGAACCCTAACAATATTCCCCTCAAAACAACTTTAAAATAATGTCTCAAATTGAATTCTGGATCAGAAGAGCCAATAAAAGGCCAGTGTGAAACAAGTTTTGAGCCCAAGACAACTTAAGAGACCAGGAGAAAAGGTCTGTCACATCAAGGTGATAGGACCAGAGAGCAGTGCAGACTGCACAGCAGAAAAGGACAGGAACAGGCCTTAGAGGCAGCTGCATTGGCTGCAGCTTCAGGAGCTCTCAGTACATAAATGGTAAAAGCATCAGACAACTGGTCAGAAAGAGATTACAAGATTTTCTGGCACTGCATGCAATAACCTGTTGCATAACCCATATAGTTCTGAATTCTACTTTTAGGACAAAAGGAGCACTAGCTTTTGTAGCTTCAGGGTACTAGGAACCTAGTTATGGTTCCAGGAAAAAGAAGGAAGCTTGTGGTGACTCATAAGGGAGTAGGGGCCCTTGTCTCAGTTCCAAGACAGGGAGGAGCAAAAGCACTTGTGGCTGCAGGAGAGCAAGGGACCTGGTCACATTTTCAGGCCAAGAGGAGTATTAGTACTAGAACGACAGGGGAACAAGGTCTCTTCCTGGGTAAAGAATAGAGAAAAGGCCAGGAAAGCAGTGAGCACCCCTCTCCTTAGATCATCCCACCACAAAAGCACTGAAAACTTATGGACACCTCCCCACCCCCCAGAGCTAATTATAAGAGTATCTAAGAGCATCAACATGAAAAACTGGAAACTTGCCCTCGCTACTCTGGGAACAGAACCTAATTTTAATATAAAGTTAGAAGTCAAGAAATAGGCTGGAAAAATGAGCAAACAACAACAACAAAACATGATTATAAAAAGTTACTGTGGTGATAAAGAAGATGAAGACACAAACTCACATGAGAGCTATGTCAAAACAGCTACAAGCAAAGTTGGAAAGAAAAATATGAATTGAAAAAAGTCCAAGAAGAATCAATGGAGGATCTCAATTTTTTTAAAATGAAATGAGAGAGGTAGAAAAAAATGGGAAAAGAAGTAAGAGTGATACAAGAACATTATGAACGGAGTCAACAGCTTATTATGTGGCACAAAAAATACTGAAGAAAAAAAATGCCTTAAAATAATTCTGGAGGGGGGCGGAGCCAAGATGGCCACATGAAGGCAGCCTCTTACCGGAGCTCTCTCACAAGGTCTGTCAGATTCCCATAAAAAAGTGAATTTGAGCAGATTTGAGAGAGTCAGAAACCGCGAGCAGTCTGCGTGGGGCAAATTTCCGAGCCGGGAGAGTTTGAAAGGCTGGAGGAACGAACCTGTAGGCTCGGAGAGTGCTCGGTGCGGAGCTGCTCCAGACCAAGGCGGAAGCGGCTGGCCGGGAAATCCACGTGGGAGACGGGCTGGGAGAAAGCTGGGCGCCCGAAACCGGCAGAAATCCCCAGGCCTCCCAACACAGGACGGCAGTCTCTGGGAGCGACGAGAGGCAGCGCAACGCCACCAGCCGCGAAAACACCCAGCCCTGACGCCTGCATAACCCAGGAACTCGGCTTCTTGAACTTCCGGAAGACTCAATGGCCAGGTAACCGGCTCTAACCCCTCCCCCCCTCACCCAGAGAATTCCTCGGGAAAAAAAAAAGAGAACTGAAACAGAGGAGAGAGTAGCAGGGCTTCACAGGACAAATACTAGAAGCTCATTAGTCCCAGAGGGGAAGAGTCGGCAGGGGGCCAAGCCAGGAGCCCAGACGTAATCTTGCTCCCCCAGGGGAAGCGCCAGTCATCAGCTCAAACAACAAACAGCTGAGACCATTGCTGAAAAGCAAGTGCTGGAGAGCACCCACAGGGAGTGAGACGCCAGGGAGCCAGACCCCTCCCCCACACCTCAGGAAACTGAAGGTTATAATTCTAGACTCACAACCCCCAGAATAAGAAAGCTGGGACAGAAAGTCCTGAGATCCACAGATAGAAATTCGTTGTAAAGCCAGCAAAAGGCAAACCAACATGAAGAAGAACACAAAAAAACCGAGGACAATAGATTCTTTTTATGGAGACAGGCAGGATCAAAATATCGACATAGAAGAAGATAGCAATGACACGGTAGATACATCAGATACCTCAAAAGCTAATATGATCTGGTCTCCAGCCCAAAAAGCACTGCTGGAAGAGCTAAAGGAGGATTTTAAAAACCAAATTAGGGAGGTAAAAGAAAACATGGAAAAAATGGAAAAGTCCCTAAAGAATAAGATTGGCGAAATGGCTATGGAGATTCAGAATCTAGAGAGAGAAAAGGACACCCTGAGAGGTGAAATCAACCAATTGAAAATGGAGGCTCAAAAGCAAAATGTAAACACTAACTCATTTAAAATTAGACTTGAGCAAGTAGAAGCTAATGAATCTATGAGGCATCAAGAAGTAATAAAACAAAACGTAAAGAATGAAAAAATAGAAAAAAATGTGAAATATCTGATTGGCAAAACTACTGACCTGGAAATAGATCCAGGAGAGACAATTTGAGAGTTATTGGTCTACCGGAAATCCACGATGAAAAAAGGAGCCTTGATAGTATCTTCGAAGAAATTATCAAAGACAACTGCCCAGAGGTCCTAGAACCAGAGGGCAAAATAGTCATTGAAAGAATTCACCGATCACCCCCTGAAAGAGATCCCAAACTGAAAACACCAAGAAATATTATAGCCAAATTTCAGAGCTATAAACTCAAGGAGAAAATACTGCAAGCAGCCAAAAGAAGCAATTCAAATATCGTGGAACTACAGTCAGGATCACGCAGGATCTCTCAGCTTCCACATTAAAAGACAGGAGAAATTGGAATATGATATTCCGAAGGGCAAAGGAGCTGGGACTACAACCAAGGATCAACTACCCAGCAAAACTAAGTATAATTTTCCAGGCAAGGCGATGGACATTCAATGAAATAGGGGAATTCCAGACCTTCCTGATGAAAAGGCCAGAACTCAATGGAAAATTTGATCTCCAAATACAAACCTCAAGAGAGACATAAAAAGGTAACCAGGGGGAAAAACCGCACAAACTTCATTAACCAATAAGGTTAGGTTGTTTACATCTTTATGTGGGATTATATCATCTTATTTTTGTTTTTTATGTATATATATATATATATATATGTATATATATATATATACATATACATATATAAGTCATTCTTGTGAATGGTACAACTATTGTGACAAATGAAAGGGATATACATAGGTTGTGAATGCCTGTATAAATTAACTGATGTAAAGATATAAAATATAAATAAGAGATATAAAGGGAGGGCTATAAGGGAAGTGGTAAGGAGGTTGTAGAAAAGGGTAAATTACACCAAAGGAAGTGGCAAAAAAACATATTATAGTAGAGGGAAAGAAGGGAGGGAGAAGAGCAGTATTTGAGCTTTACTGTCATCTGATCTAGTTCAAGAAGGGAATAACATACTCTGATAAGTTTAGAAATCTAACTTGTCCTACGGGAAGTGGGAGGGAAAGGGGGGAAAAAGGGAGGGGGGAGGGCAGAAGGAAGAGGAGAAGTAGCAAGTGGGTAACGGTAAGATAAGGGAGGGGAATAAAGAGGGAGGGTTAACTGAGGAAAGCGGCGGTCAAAAGCAAAACTTTGTTGGGGAGGAGAAGGGGAAAGGGAGAAATAAAAGCATAAACAGGGGGATTAGGATGGAGAAAAAGACACAGATAGAAATCATAACCCTGAACGTGCAGGGGATGAACATTCTCACAAAACAGAAGCAGATAGCAGAATGGATTAAAAACCATAATCCTACAATATGCTGTTTACAAGAAACGCATCTGAAACAGGGGGATACACATAGGGTTAAGGTAAAAGGCTGGAGTAAAATATATTGTGCCTCAGCTAAAGTAAAAAAAGCAGGTGTAGCAATCCTAATCTCAGACAAAGCAAAAGTAAAGATAGATCTAATTAAAAGAGATAAGGAAGGACATTATATCCTGCTAAAAGGCACCATAAACAATGAAGCAATATCATTGCTTAACATATATGCACCAAGTGGTAAGGCATACAAATTCTTAGAGGAGAGGTTAAGGGAGTTACAGGAAGAAATAGACAGCAAAACTATAATATTGGGAGACCTCAACCTCCCCCTTTCTGAACTTGATAAATCTAACCTCAAAATAAATAAGAAAAAAGTTAAGGAGGTAAACAGAATTTTGGAAAAGGCACATATGATAGACCTCTGGAGAAAACTGAATGGGGATAAAAAGGAATATACTTTCTTCTCAAAAGTACATGGCACATACTCAAAAATTGACCATGTACTAGGGCATAAAAACCTCACAATCCAGTGCAGAAAAGCAGAAGTAGTCAATGCATCCTTTTCAGATCATGATGCAATAAGAATCATTTTTAATAAAGTACCATGGAAAAATAAGCTAAAAACTAATTGGAAACTAAATAATTTAATTCTAAAGAGTGAGTGGGCCAAAGATCAAATCAGAGAAACAATTAATAATTTCATTCAAGAGAATGACAATAATGAAACAACATACCAAAACATATGGGATGCAGCAAAAGCAGTTCTTAAGGGAAGTTTTATATCTCTAAATGCCTACATGAATAAACTAGCGAAAGAGGAGATCAATGATCTGGGCAGACAGCTGAAAAAGCTAGAAAAAGAGCAAATTGAAAACCCCCAATTAAATACCCAATTAGAAATACTGAAAATCAAAGAAGAGATTAATAAAATTGAAACCAAGAAAACTATTGAATTAATAAATAAAACAAAGAGCTGGTTTTATGAAAAAACCAATAAAATTGACAAACCTTTGGCCAATTTGATTAAAAAAAAGAAAGAAGAAAATCAAATTACCAGTATCAAAAATGAAAAGGGTGAGGTCACCTCTAATGAAGAGGAAATCAAAACAATAATTAGGAATTATTTTGCCCAACTGTATGCCCATAAATTTGACAACCTTAGAAATATGGATGAATATCTACAAAAACATAAACTGCCCAGACTAACAGAGAAGGAAGTGAAATTTCTTAATGACCCCATATCAGAAAAAGAAATTGAGTGGGCCATCAACGAACTCCCTAGGAAAAAATCTCCAGGGCCAGATGGTTTTACATGTGAATTCTATCAAACATTTAAAGAACAACTAATTCCAATACTTTGTAGACTATTTGGGAAAATAGGTGAAGAAGGAGTCCTACCAAATTCTTTTTATGACACAAATATGGTACTAATACCCAAACCAGGTAGAGTTAAAACAGAGAAAGAAAATTATAGACCAATTTCCCTAATGAATATTGATGCAAAAATTTTAAATAAAATATTAGCAAAAAGATTGCAGCAACTCATTACGAGAATAATACACCATGACCAGGTAGGATTTATTCCAGGAATGCAAGGCTGGTTCAATATTAGGAAAACTATTAGCATAATTGACCATATCAACAACAAAACTAGCAGAAACCATATGATCATCTCAATAGACGCAGAAAAAGCCTTTGACAAAGTACAACACCCATTCCTATTAAAAACACTAGAAAGCATAGGAATAAGGGGAACCTTCTTCAAAATTATAAATAGCATCTACCTAAAACCATCAACAAGCATTATTTGTAATGGGGATAAACTAGATGCATTCCCAATAAGATCAGGGGTGAAACAAGGATGTCCATTATCACCCCTATTATTCAATTTGGTTCTAGAAACATTAGCTGTAGCAATAAGAGAAGAAAAAGAAATTGAAGGAATTAGAATAGGAAAAGAAGAAACTAAATTATCACTGTTTGCAGATGATATGATGATTTATCTAGAGAATCCTAGAGAATCAAGTAAAAAACTACTTGAAATAATAAACAACTTTAGCAAAGTTGCAGGATATAAAATAAACCCACATAAATCCTCAGCATTCCTATACATTACTGACAAAGCCCAACAGCAAGAGATAGAAAGAGAAATTCCATTCAAAGTTACTGAAGGCACTATAAAATATTTGGGAGTCTATTTACCAAGACAAACCCAGGGCCTATATGAACATAACTATGAAACACTTTTCACGCGAATAAAATCAGATCTAAATAAATGGAGAAATATCAGTTGCTCATGGTTAGGCCGAGCTAATATAATAAAAATGACAATTCTACCTAAATTAATCTATCTATTCAGTGCCATACCAATCGAACTACCAAAAAATTTTTTTACCGAGCTGGACAAAATAATAACAAAATTCATTTGGAAAAACAAGAGGTCTAGAGTATCTAGGATATTAATGAAAAGACATGCTAGAGATGGTGGTTTAGCCACACCAGATATTAAACTGTACTACACAGCAGCAGTCATCAAAACTGCCTGGTACTGGTTAAGAAACAGGGGTGTGGATCAGTGGAATAGGATAGGTACACAAGTAGGTGAAATCAACAAGTTTAGCAATCTACTCTTTGATAAACCCAAAGAAGCCAGTTTCTGGGCTAATAATTCACTATTTCACAAAAACTGTTGGGAAAATTGGAAAATGGTAGGGCAAAAACTGGGCATAGACCAATATCTTACGCCATATACCAAAATAAAGTCAAAATGGGTTCATGATTTAGGAGTAAAAGTTGATACTCTAAATAATTTGGGAAAGCAAGGAATAGTTTACTTATCAGATTTGTGGAAAAGTAAAGAATTCATGACCCAACAAGAGATAGAGAGCATTACAAAATGCAAAATGGATAATTTTGATTATGTCAAATTGAAATGTTTTTGTACAAAAAAAGCCAATGCAACAAGAATTAGGAGGGAAGCAGAAAATTGGGAGAAAATCTTTGCAACTAGTATCTCTGATAAAGGCCTCATCTCTAAAATATACAGGGAGCTAAGCCAAATATATAGGAATACAAGCCATTCCCCAATTGAGAAATGGTCAAAGGATATGAACAGGCAGTTTTCAGAGGAAGAAATTAAAGCTATCTACAGGCATATGAAAAAATGCTCTGGATCGCTGCTGATTAGAGAAATGCAAATCAAAACAACTCTCAGATACCACATCTCTCCTGTCAGATTGGCTAAAATAACAAATCAGGAGAATGATAAATGCTGGAAAGGATGTGGGGAAATTGGAACATTGTTGCATTGCTGGTGGAGTTGTGAGCTGATCCAGCCATTTTGGAGGGCGGTGTGGAACTATGCCCAAAGGGCTATAGAAATGTTCATACCCTTTGACCCAGTAATACCACTTCTAGGGTTGTATCCCAAAGAAATCATGCAAGCGGGAAAAGGACCCATATGTACAAGAATATTTATAGCAGCTCTCTTTGTGGTAGCCAAGAATTGGAAAGCAAAGGGATGCCCATCAATTGGGGAATGGCTGAACAAGCTGTGGTATATGAAGGTGATGGAATACTATTGTGCCATAAGAAATGGGGACGATGCAGACTTCATAACAACCTGGAAAAACCTATATGACATAATGCTGAGTGAGCGGAGCAGAGCCAGGAGAACGTTGTGCACAGCCACAGATATGTGGATTCCGTGAGGACCAACCCTGACATACTGTGCTTCTTTCAGCAACCTAAAGGGGCAAGGACAATTCCAGGGGACTCACGATGGAGAATGCTATCTTCATTCAGAGAAAGAACTGCAAAGTTTGAATACAGACTGAGGCACACTACATGCTCGCCTTTTCTGCTTCTCTTTTGTTTTTGTTTTTGGGGTTTTTTTTTGTTTGTTTTGTTTTTTTTTTTTTGGTTCTGTTTCTTCTTTCTCATGATTCATTCCATTGGTCAAAATTCTTCTCCACAACTTGACTAGAGCATAAATTAATTCAATACAAAGTTATACATGACAGTTATATGAGACTTCATGCCGTCTTGGGGAGGGAGGGGGGAGGGAGGGGAGAAAAACTGGAACTCAAAACTATGTAGAACCGTGTGTGGTAAACTAAAAATAAATAAAACACCTTAAATAAAATTATAATATAAGCTTATGGAAAAAAAAATAATTCTGGAATAATAAAGGGTCAAGAATATGAAGAGAATCAATAAAAAAGTGAAGGAAGGTGGTCTAGTCATACCAGATCTCAAACTCTATTATTAAATAGTAATCAAAACAATATGGTGCTGGCTAAGAAATAGAGTGGTGGATCAATGGATTAGATTAAGTACATAATACTTTGTAGTAAATGACTATAGCAATCTAATGTTTCATATACCCCAAATGTCTGAGCTGTAGGAACAAAAACTCTTTATTTAGCAAAATCTGCTGGGAAAACTGGAAAAACAAGATGGCAGAAAGGTATAGACTAACATATCACACCATATACAAAGATGAAGTGAAAATGGGTATATAATTTTCACATAAAGGGTGATACCATAGACAAATTAGGAGAGCATCAAATAATTTACTTGTCAGATTTATGGACAAGGAAAGAATTTTGGAGCAAACAAAATATAGTGTTTTGAAATGTCAACTGGATCATTTTGGTTATGCAAAATTAAAAAGGTTTTGCAGAAACAAAATTAATGCAACCAAAATTAGAAGGAAAGAAGAAAATTGAGGGAAATTTTACAACATATATCTCTGATAAAGGCCTCATTTCTCAAATTTATAAAGAACTGAGTCAAATTTTTAATAACACAAACAATTCCCCAATAGATCTGAGGATATGAACATGTAGTTCTCAGACAAAGACATCAATGCTATGTCATATGGAAAAATTTTCTAAATCAAATTAAAACAAGCTGAGGTACCACATCACACCTATCAGATTGTCTAACATGCCAAAAATATAATAAATGTTGGAGGGGATGTGGGAAAACTGGGACACTAAGGCACTTTTGGTGGAGTTGTGAACTGATCCAATCATTCTGGAGAACAGTTTGGATCTATGCCCAAAGGACTAAAAAACTGTGCATACTCTTTGATTCTGCAGTACCACTGCTTGGTCTATATCCCAAAGAGATCCAATAAAGGGGGAAAGACTTATTTGAACAAAGATAGGTATAGCAGCTATTTTGTGGTAAGAACTGGAAATTGAGGGGATAATCATCAATTGGAAAATGGATGAACAAATTGTGGTATATGCTTGTAGTGGAATATTATTGTGCTATAAGACATGACAAGCATTTCAGAAAAACCTGGAAGACGTATATGAACTGATATAAAGTGAAGTGAACAAAACTAGCAGAATATTACACACTGTAACAGCAATATTGTAAGATGAAGAACTGTGAATGATTTGGCTACAGTGATCCAGGACAATCCCAAAGGATTCATGATGAAAAATGCTATTCTCCTTCAGTGAAAAAACTGATACAGTCTGAATACAGACTGAATCATAGATCTCTCTCTCTCTCTCTCTCTCTCTCTCTCTCTCTCTCTCTCTCTTTAAAATCTTCTTCCACATAATGACTATAGTATGGAAATATGTTTTATATGATTGAGCATGTAGGACCTATGTCAGATTGCTTACCTTCTCAGGGACGAGGAAAAGGAGGGAGGGAGGGATAGAATTTATAAATCAAGACTTTAAAGACTTAAAAGGAATAAAAAACAATGAATGTTAAAAATTTTCCTTACTTCTATTTGGGGACTGCATAAAATACCATTTAAAAAGAAAAAGAAAAGGATGGACACTATCCCCCTTGGAATGACAAGGCGAGAAGTAATGCCATCAGCATGGATGAGTTATTACAATGTTTATGAATCATAAAAAAACAAAAATAAAGCAAAAACCTATTTGGTCTAATACTAAAAGTGGCACAATAATCTACTGAATTGAAGAATTGCTTAAAAAGCTGAATTGGCCAAATAGAAAAAGAAGTAAAAAGTTCACTGATGAAAATAATTCCTTAAAAATTAGAATTGTAGAGAGGGGGTGGAGCGAAGATGGCAGCTGGAAAGCAGGGACTTGCTTAAGCACTCCCCCAGGTCCCTCCAAACATCTGTAAAAATGGCTCTGAACAAATTCTAGAGCTGTAGAACCCAGGAAATATCAGAGGAAAGCAGGGGTCCAGCTCAGGAAAGCCTAGATGGTCACTGGGAAGGGTCTATCACATGGAGCTGGGAAAGGAGCAGAGCACAGGACAGCATGGGCCACACCAGGACCAACCAGATCGGGAGCCGGGAGGAACAGACCATAGGGCCCTGAATCATTGAACTGTGGCAGTTACCAGACTTCTCAACCCACAATCACCAAAGAAAACAGAGCAGGTTAGTGGAAATACTGCTGGACCAGGGTGAAAGGAGTGTGTGCTTGGACCCAGCCCCAGGGTTGGCAGAGGTGGTGCAGCTCTGGGGATCTTCCAAAGCTCTAGCTGTGGGTGCTTCTGGCCCCAGGCCCACCTGGTGGGAGGAATTAAGCTGAAGATCAGAGGTTTGCCATGCTTGGACCTGGGTTGCGGCCCCGGTTGGTGGTTCTTGGGGGAGGAGGTGCCCTGGTGTGGCAGAGCTTGCTGTGTAGAACTAGCTCCGAAAACAGCAGCACGGCCCCTAAAACTTGGGACAAAGTACTCTCTGCTCTACAAGCAGTCATACACTGACAAAAAGCTCAAGGGTCAAGTAGTTGTCTGGGAACATGAACAGGCAGCAAAAATGGTCTCATATTCAGACTAAGACTTTAGAATCTTTTTTGGTGACAAAGAAGATCAAAATATATAGCCAGAAGAAGTCAATAAAGTCAAAGAACCTACATCAAAAGCCTCCAAGAAAAATATGAATTGGTCTCAGGCCATGGAAGAGCTCAAAAAGGATTTGGAAAAGCAAGTAAGATAAGTGGAGGGAAAATTAGGAAGAGAAATGAGAGTGATGCAAGAAAATCATGAAAAACCAGTAAATGACTTGCTAAAGGAGACCCCCCCCAAAAATTGAAGAAAATAATGCCTTAAAAAATAGACTAACTCAAATGGCAAAAGAGCTCCAAAAAGCCAATGACGAGAAGAATGCCTTAAAAGGCAGAATTAGTCAAATGGAAAAAGAGGTCCAAAAAAGCACTGAAGAAAACACTACCTTAAAAATTAGATTGGAGCAAGTGGAAGCTAGTGACTTTATGAGAAATCAAAATATTATAAAACAGAACCAAAGGAATGAAAAAGTGGGAGACAATGTGAAATATCTCATTGGAAAAATCACTGAACTGGAAAATAGATCCAGGAGAGATAATTTAAAAATTATTGGACTACTTGAAAGCCATGATCAAAAAAAGAGTCTAGATATCATCTTTCGAGAAATTATCAAGGAGAACTGCCCTGATATTCTAGAGCCACAGTATAAAATAGAAATTGAAAGAATCCACCAATCTCCTCTTGAAAAAGATCCCCAAAAGAAAACTTCTAGGAATATTGTCACCAAATTCCAGAGTTCCCAGGTCAAGGAGAAAATATTGCAAGCAGCCAGAAAGAAACAATTTGAATATTGTGGAAACACGATCAGGATAACACAAGATCTAGCAGCTTCTACATTAAGGGATCGAAGGGCTTGGAATATGATATTATGGAGGTCAAAGGAGTTAGTATTAAAGCCAAGAATCACCTACCCAGCAAAACTGAGTATCATGCTCCAAGACAAAATATGTATTTTCAATAAAATAGAGGACTGTCAAGCTTTCTCAGTGAAAAGACCAGAGCTGAATAGAAAATTTGACTTTCAAACACAAGAATGAAGAGAAGCATGAAAAGATAAACAAGAAAGGGAAATCGTAAGGGATTTACTGAAGTGGAACTGTTTTCTTTACGTCGCTACGTGGAAAGATGATGTGTGTAATTCCTGAGACCTTTCTCAGTATTAGGGTAGTTGAAGGGAATGTACATATATATAGACAGAGGGCACAGGGTGAGTTTAATATGAAGACATAATATCTAAAAAAATTAAATTAAATTAAAGGATGAGAGAGGGAGAAAGGGAGAGATAGAATGGGGTAAATTGTCTCACATAAAAGTGGCAAGCAAAACAATTTGATATAGGCTATAGATGCCTATAGATATAGGCATAATAATGCCCTACAAGAAATTAAGGGGAAAAGGGTGGGGAATGGGGTGACAGAAAGGAGGGCTGACTGGGGAATGAAGCAATCAGAATGTATGCCATCTTGGAGTGGGGGGAGGGTAGAAATGGGGAGAAAATTTGTAACTCAAAATCTTGTGGAAATCAATGCTGAAAACTAAATATATTAAATAATAACATTTGGAATTCAGAAAGGGAAGTGAACAGATCCTGGAGAACATTGTACATAGTCATAGCAATATTGTATGATGATCAACTGTGAATGACTTACCTATTCTCAGCAATACAATGAGCCAGGACAATTCCAAGGGACTCATGAGGAAGAATCCCCAGAGAAAGAAATGATGGATTCTGAGGCAGACTGAAGCATACTATTTTACACTTTCACTATTTGTGAGTGTTTTTTGGTCTGTGTTTTCTTCAACGATATAAGTAATATGGAAATGTGTTTCACATTATTATGCCTATATCTATAGGCATCTGTAGCCTATTTCAAATTGTTTGTCATCTCAAAAAAGGCAGAGGGGAGGGGGAGGGGGGGAGAGGGAGAGAGGGAGAGAGAGAGAGAATGTGGAACTAAAAATTTTAAAATGTTAAAAATTGCTTTTACCTGTAACTGGGGAAGAATAAAATATTATTACAAAAATTAGAATTGTGTATGTGGATGCTAATGACTCCATAAGATATCAAGAAAAAAATTAAAGAAAGCCAAAAGGATGAAAAAATAGAAGAAAATGTTAACTATCTTACCGGAAAAACAAATTACCTGGAAAATAGATTGAGGAGAAATAATTTAAGATTTATTAGACTACCTGAAAACCAGAAAAAGACTAGATTAAATCTTTTAAGAAATTATCAAGGAAAACTGCCCTGATATCCTAGAAGCAGAGGGTAAAATAGAAATTGAAAGAACCCATTGATCATCTCCTGAAGGAAATTTAAAATATGTATACTGGTCAGAGAGAATTAATTCAAATGTCACGGAGCTGCATTCAGAATCACGAAAGATGTAGCAGTTTTGACTTTAAAGTGGAGAGCTGATATGATACTCTGGAGGACAAAAGAGCTAAGATTACAACCAAGAATAACCTATCAAACAAAATCCTTGAAAGAAAAAAAAATGGATATTTAGTGAAATAGAGGATTTTCAAGCATTCATGATGAAAAGACCAGAGTTAAGTGTAAAATTTAACTTCCAAATAAAGGACTTAAGAGAGCATAAAAAGGTAAATGTGAAAGAAAAATCATAAGGGAATCAATGGAGTTGAAAAATTTACATTTCTACCTGGGAAACTTATATTTGTAACCACTAAGAACTTTATCATTATTAGGGAAATTAGAAGCTTTGAAACTTACTCTCACCAGGAATTGCCTCAAAGATGGAATAATGTATATACTTATTTGGTTATAAATAATTTGGCTATATATAGGTTAGAAATCTATTTTACCTTCCATGGATAAATAGGAGACAAAAGGGATGGGGGGAGGGGCTGATAGGAGGGAAGATGAAGGGAGGCAACGGACATAACCAACAGAAACTTTTGAGGAGAAGTAGGTAAAAAAAGAGAGAAAAGGATAAATTGGGGAAGGGAATAGGATAGAGGAAAATACAGTTAGTAATCATAACTGTGAATGTGAATGGGCTGAACACACCCATAAAACAAAAGCAGATAGGATAGCAGATAGGACAGTGGATTAAAAACCAGAATCCAACCATACAATATTTACAAGAAACACACTTGAAACAGAGAGAAAAACACAAAGTAAAAATAAGTGCCTGGAGAAGAGTCTATTATGCTTCAGCAGAAGTTAAAAATAAGGGTAGCAACCATAATCTTAGACAAAGCAAAAATAGATCTAATTAAGAGATCAGCAGTAAAATACATTGTGCTAAAAGTTATCGTAGACAATGAAGAAATATCAATATTAAACATATATGCACTAATGGCATTATATACAAATTTTTAAAGGAAAATTTAAATTAATTACTGTAGGTTATAGATAACAAAACTATACTAGTGGGGGCCTCAACTGTCCCCTTTCAGAACTAGATAAATCTAACAAAAAAATAAGAAATAATTTAAGGAGATGAATAGAATTTTAGAAAAGTTAGATATAATACACTTGTGGAGAAAATAGAATAGGTATAGAAAGGAGTTCACTTTTTTTCAGCTGTACATGGTCCTTTCCCAAAAATTGACCATGTATTAGGGCATAAAAACCTGAACACCAAATGTAGGAAAGGAGAAATATTAAATGAATCCATTTCAGATCATAATGCAATAAAAAATATATTCAGGACAGAAATGGAAACAGATAAAAAATAATTGGCAAATAGTAATCTAATCTTTAAAAAGAATTGAGTGGGTCAAAGAACAAATTGTAGAAACATCAATTAATTTCCTCAAAGAGAATGACAACAATAAGATGACATTCCAAAATGTATGGGATACAGCCAAAGCAATACTTAGGGGATAATTTATCTCTAAATGATTATATTACTAAAATAGATAAAGAGACAAACAATGAATTAGGCATGAAAATAAACAAAAAAAATAAAATTAGAAAAATAACAAGTTAAAAATCCCTAATTAAACACCAAATCAGAAATCCTGAAAATCAAAGGAAAGATTTACAAATTTGGAAGTAAGGGAATCATTGAACAAATAAAACTAAGAGTTGGTTTTATAAATAAAATGAATAGATCAGTGCTTGATTTGATTAAAAGAAAGAAGAAAAGCAAATATATAGAGAGCTGTACCAAATTTATAAGAAGAGATCAAAGAAAATGGAAAACAACCATATGTACTAACATGTTTATAACAGATCTTTTTTTTCTGGGGGCAAAGAATTAGAAATGGTGGGGATGCCCATCAACTGGTGAATGGCTGAATAAGTTGTGGTATATGATTGTGATGGAATGCTATTGTGCCATAAGAAAAGATGGGCAGAATAGTTTCAGAAAAACCCCAGGAGACTAATATGAACTGATGCAAAGTGAATTGTGCAGACCAGAACAACATTGTATACAATAACAGCAATATTACATGATCACCAACTATGAATGACTTAGATATTCTCAGCAATACAATTTTAAAGGACTTATGATGAAAAAAATGTTATCCACTTCCAGAGAAAGAGATGATGGAGTCTTAATTTAGATCAAAACATGCTTTTTAGTTTTATTTTTATTTCTTTTTTGTATATATTTTCATTTACAAAATGGTTAATGTGAAAATATGTTTCCCATGACTTCACATGTACTATCTATATCAAATTGCTTGCATTCTCAAGGAGGGGGAAGAGAAAGAAGGGAGAGGGAGAATTTGAACTAAAAATTTAAAAATAAAATGAGTGTCATTTTTTACATGTAATTGAGAAATATTTATTTAAATAAATGGAAAAATATATTGGGGAAAAATAAAATATATCCCAAACAAAAACATAAAAGATTATGAATGTGTTAAAGACAGAAATGTATTTGAGAGAAATAATTGTAGCCATTTAAAGTGCTGTACGTGTTCCCAAATACTCTTTCCCACTCAAGAAATGGTGCTAAAGTTATCAAAGAAATGTGTAGCCAGAAAAGGAGGTTGGACAAAGCATATGGTGATTGGGAGAGATGAACACCCTGAGTACTTCTTGGGTACCTCATGTTGTGAGGAAATCCTCACATTATGTTTAGTGAACACATTCTATGCCATATGCAGGGTATAGCCAATAGCACAAGAATTAAATATGTAGATGGATTGTGACCTGTATCATTTGGAACTCTGGATTTTACTTTCCCATGATTTAGAAAGCAAGAAAATAGTTTAATCTAATAAATAGGTGTTGTGGGTATATAGTGACTGCCTTCTGCTGGTCTCAACATGTAATCTGAGAAACAAATGAAAGGGGTTGTACCAGCATCTTATATCTGCCTGAAAGGACTTCTCCTTGAATAGAAAGTCTACTATTTCCTACTAATTCTTTAAAACCAGCCTCTTCCTCATGTAAGAAGACCTAAGACCATGTCTTCCCACCTTTTATCTTCCATTTCCTCCTGGGCATTATGTTTCTCCTGAGGGAAGGTTACAAGGTGCTAGGACAGGGATTATTCCATCTGCTCCATAGCTACCACTTCCATTTGTCCCAATGCAAGACAACTTCTAACTCCTATTGCCATGCCAAACTCTCAACTAGGAGGTGAACAACCTCCATTGCAAAGAAAAGCAAGCTTCCATTTCACTTCATGCCTTCCATCTCCTGCTGCTCGTATCATTTGAAGGAAGAGTAAGAGGAAAGTTGGTGGGGAATGGGGTATTGCAATCCTACTGTGCAGGTTTGAATTACACTGCATTTATCTCCAGCCAAACTCCTACTTCTTTTGGGAAGGGAAGTGGCACCCTTCACTCAGTGCTGAACATTTTCACACCTGGTGAAGCACTTCATATCTCAGTACCTCTAAACTCCTGTAAATTATTATCCAAACCTCATCCTCCACTCCTATCTTATAATTCCTCATTCTTATATCATTCAGCCGTCCCACTCCAAAATTTCAACCTAACTCCAACAAAGTCCTGTCACTATACCGTCTGAAATGCCTATTCTATAGGCAACAAATGTGCCTTCATCTTGTTTTTTTTTTCTCTCCCACCCTTTCTATATACTGGCTTTCACTGAAACCTGACTCCCCTCTGATGGCACCCTCCTTGGTCACCCTTACTGCCTGCTCCTTTACTTATTCTCCTCAGCTTACTACCCAAGGTAGGGGAATTAGAATACTCCTTACTTCCCACTGCACTTTCATGGTTCTTTTCCTACCTCCATCACTCAGTAACTTTTCTTTCTTTGTGGCTCATGCTATAACCCAACAAAAATACTGGTAGATGTTGTCTATATATGCTAAGATCATTTCCTTCCTCGCTCGATGAATTCTGTACCTCCTCTTTAATTCCTGACTTAATACTAGGGGATTTCATCATAGATACTGACTTTCCCTCAAATACTCTGAATATTCAGTTCCTCAACTCAGTCATTTCTCATGAGCTACTGCTCCGTCTCACCTCACTGAATGAGAAATCATTATAGAAGATCCTCCATGTTACAGTGTAAGCCCAACTATCCCTTCCCGCTTGCAGACCTTTAGACTCTTAGCTTGGAGACTGATAGGTCCTGAATAAAGAATAAGAATACATTCCTCAGACATTCCTCTCTGGCTTGGAGACTGATTGGCCCTGAACAAAGAATAGAATGCACTCCTCTCCTGCTAGGCTAGGAGACTGATAGGCCCTGAACAAAGAACAGGAAATATTTGAAGACCTATCCAGTCTTCCAAAACAGAAAGACTGATAGGATCTTCCCCTCCCAAGGGGAGTGGCTACCCTCTCTGGAGGAAAACATCCGGGACAGTTAGCAGTAAGTTTTCCTTGTTCAGGATACTATAAAAGTCACCACATGGGACAGGCAAATTGGGATCTCACCCATGGGGAGGACGCTTTGCCTGGGACCACCTTCCCTTTTGGGGCCTTGATTGAGCTGTATAAACCAGAACCCCCTTAGCTTTGAGAGGATAAAGTGCTGGTGTTCCCCGAGAGATGATGCATCTATGTCATCTATGTCTTTGTCTCTGTCGCTGTGATTGTTAGGAATTGTTGATTAATGTGGTTGTGGGTTCAATGTAGCATTTCCATGTCTTTCAATAAAAACTTTATTCTGTTGGGAGTGTGTCTTATTGACAGCATGAATCCGAATCTGAACCTAACCTAGCTTAATTGAACACTCACCTTTACACAAAGATGGTCATATCCTAGATCTTGCCATCACCCCAAAATGCACCACCTCCATGGTCAAGAGTTCTGAAATCCCCTTATTCAACCATAACTTATTGGCTTTTCTCCTCTCACTCTTCCTTCTTTTACAAATCCCTACTCTTCATCTGCACCATGGCATCCAATCCTGTGAGCCCTCAATTCTCTCCCAGGCTATCACCCCTGCACTAAGAACTCTCTTCTTCTCCCAATCTTGACTCTTTGGTGAATCTATTCAACACTACACTGTCCTCTCTTCAATCTCTAGTCCCTTTTTCATATTCCCAATTGTGCTCAGCCAACCTTCAGCCTTGGATCACTCCCACCATTAGCTGCCTTCAGTCCTACATGGGTGCTACTGAACAAAGATGGAGAAAAATTATACAACCATTCTATCATTTTGAGTAGGTCCACTAAAAATTTATGTTACAAAATGTCAACCAGGCCCTTGCTTTTGCTAGGTAATCCTACTACAACTCCCTTATTAACTCATTATCCCACTTTCCACAGTAGTTCTTCCAGACTTCTTTTCATTTCTACTACAATTTCCCTCAGCTCCCCATCCCTCTACTCTCTCAGGTGAGAACGTTGTTTCATATTCTACAGAAAAAATTGAGGCCATTTGGCATGAGCTCCCTCTTCTCCCCTCTTTATCATCTCATAACACTCAGATTCCTTCTGTCATTATTTTTTTCCTTTATGCTTTTCTCATATGATGAAGTGAACTTACACCTTACCAAAGCTAACCCTTCTACTTATTCAAGTGATGCCATTCCATCTAATATCACCAACAGATTATTCCCCTGTCATCCCTACTCTTTCATTTATTTTCAATCTTTCATTGTCTACTGGCTCATTCCCTACTATCTACAAACACATCCATGTCTCCTCCATCCTGAATAAAAAACTCTCACTTGATCCTTCCATCCCTGTAAACTTTCATCTTATATTTCTGCTCCCCTTTGTGGCCAAACTCCTTGAAAAGGATGTTCTACAAAAGTGCCTCCACTTTCTCTTCTCCCACTCTCTTCTTCATCCATCGCAACCTGGCTTCTCACCTTATCATGCCACCAAATTACTCTCTCCAGTGTTATTAATGATCTCTTAGTTGCCAAATCCAATGGCCTTCTCTCAGTCCTCATTCTCTTTGACCTCTCTGCGGCCTTTAACATTGTTGATCTCTTTCTCCTTGATACTCTCTTCTCACTAGATTTTCAGAATGCCACTCTCTAATGGTTCTCATCCTACCTGTATGATCTCTTTTTCCTCTCTTTCTTTTGTTGGATCTCTAACTATAGGTGTCCCATAGGGCTCTGCCCTGGGCTCTCTTCTCCCTTTATACTATTTCCCTTGCTGATTTCATTAGCTCCCATGAATTTAATCACTCTTTGCTAATGCTTCTAAATTTGACCCATCCTTCCCCAAACCCATTGCTGACCTCTGATGTTACATCTCCAACTGCCTTTCTGATATCTCAAACTAGATATATTAAATTCCAACAGTCTTATCTTAGATGCCTCCAATATGCAAGGCATATTATTAGTTATAATTGAAGCTCCTCTTTTAGAATGTAAGCACCTCCATTAGAATGTAACCTCCTTAAGGACAAGGGCTATTTTTGCTTTTCCTGACATCCCTAGTTCTTAGCACGGTGTCTGGCACGTAGTATAGACTTTATAAATGCCCATCTTCTGATTCACTGGGAGTGAAAAATTTTAAAAAAGAAACAGTTTCTCACAAGAATCAAGAGAAGCATGAAAAGGTAATCAAGAAAAAGAAATTTCAAGGGACTTACTAAAGTTGAACTGTTTTGTTTACATTCCTACATGGAAAGATGACATGTATGATTCATGAGACCTCAGTATTAGGGTAGCTGAATGGAATATGCGTATATATATATATATATATATATATATATATATATATGTTTATGTATATATATATAAGTGAATGTGTTTGTATGTATATATCTATGTGTATATATGTGTGTGTGTATATATATATATATATATATACAGAGAGAGAGAGAGAGAGAGAGGACACAGGGTGAGCTGAAGATGAAGGGAAGATATCTAAAAGAAATAAAATCAAATTAAGGGATGAGAGAGGAACATACTGAGAGAATGAGATAGGGAGAGATAGAATGGGGTGGATTATCTCGCATAAAGGTGGCAAGAGGAAGCAGTTCTGTGGGAGGAGGGGAGAGGGCAGGTGAGGGGGGAATGAGTGCACCTTGCTCTCATCAGATTTGGCCTGAGGAGGGAATACCATACATACCCAATTGGGTATCTTACCTCACAGGAAAGAATAGGGAAAAAGATAAAAAAGGGGGGGATGACGGAGGGGAGGGAAGATGGGGGTGGAGGCAATCAAAAACAAACACTTTGGAAAGGGGACAGGGTCATGGGAGAAAATTCAATAAAGGGGGATGAGTTGGGAAGGAGCAAAATATAGTTAGTCTTTCACAACATGAGTATTGTGGAAGGGTTATACATAATGATACATGTGTGGCCTATGTTGAATTGCTTGACTTCTTAGGGAGGGTGGGTGGGAAGGGAAGAGGGGAGAGAATTTGGAACTCAAAGTTTTAAAAACAGATGTTCAAAAACAAACAAAAATGTTTTTGCATGCAACAAGAAAATAAGATACACAGGCAATGGGGCATAAAAATTTATCTTGCCCTACACGAAAGGAAGGGAAAAGGGGATGGGAGGGGAGTGGGGTGACAGAGGGGAAGTCTGACTGGGAAACAGGGCAACCAGAATATACGCCATCTTGGAGTGGTGGGGAGGGTAGAAATGGGGAGAAAATTTGTAATTCAAACTCTTGTGAAATAAAATGCTGAAAACTAAATATGTTAAATAAATAAATTTAAATTAAAAAAATAAAAAACAAAACAAACAAACAAACAAAAAAAGAAACAGTTTCTGACTCCAATGAGCTTACTTTCTACTTATGTATATAACACATTCACTTCTTAATTCCTCTATAGCAGCCACGCTAAGAACTCTTAAGTCTTCTTTTTCACTATGTCCTTACCGAGGTACTTTTTGTTCTACTCCAAACCCCTTTCACCTTCCTTTTATGTATTGTACTTTCCAATTAGATTGTAAATTTCTTGAAGACAGGAACTATCTCCCTTTTGACTTATATTTAAGATTACAGAGTTTAGCACAGTGCCTAGCACATTGTAAGTACTTAAAAAATGCTTATTGACTTGATAACATATAAACATAACCAGATAATTAAATTCAAGACACAGTCAAAAATAGTCATTGCTTTAATCAGGAATTCCCAAACCTGGGGCAGATTTATTGATGCAGGGGGAAGTTGGGCTGCTGTAAAGTTTGGCCGCTTCACTGAATAACAGAAGTAGACTGGACACAAAAGTCAAGGAGTTGAAGAACTGGGAGGTCAGATGTTCAAAGAAGTAAGCAGGCAGTATGGAGAAGAGTGTAAGCTAGATATTATGTTTATTAGAAATGAAGAAAAGTGCCTGGTATTCCACAGACAACAAGAAAGAAGACCTGGATGATGCTGAATTAATTTTAGAAGTGGAGTGAGGATTGCTGAGTGATAGATCTGATGGGAGGATCTGAAAGTAGCATTGTGAAGCAAGTAGCATACCAATTTTTCTTCTTCATCCAACATGTTAAAAAGTATGAAAAAGGGAATATACAACTTTAGAGAGGGTACTAAGAGATATCTACAAGAGAAATTTGGGTTTAAGTGAACAGCAGAAGCTAATAAGAAAATGAAAGGAAGTGATCTAGGCTCATAAAGTAACAAATTTATTCAGAGTTAGAAAGGACCAGCTAAGACATGAAATTTAAGTCTCCCATTTCATAGTTTAGGAAAATGTCACCCAAAGATATTGCATAACTTGATCAGGGTTATACAGGAAGTGAGTTTGTGAGCTAGGATTGAAACTCAAGTCTTTTCATTCTAAATACAATGATGGTTTTGTCATGACACAACAGAGGACATTTTCAGTGGGCTCTGTGGAAAAGGAAGGAAAGGAAGGATAAGTATGAGGAGACTAGGAATGGATTTATTACAGGTATTTGTGACAGTTGCAGCCTATATTGGCTTTGAAAGAAGATTAGGATTCTTATACAAGGAAATGGTTTGTGTAAATTCAGGGACATAGATGGTATCATAGGGAAATTTGGAGAAGTAAATGATCCATAAAAGAAAAAAAATGATGAATTCCATATTGGATGTGTTGAATTTTAGATGTCAATGACACTTAGTATTGTATTACTGGAATTCATGAGCAATCAGGAGCAGAAAAATTTGCAAGTGATCTTTGGTAAATTTGTAGAAAGCAGACAAAGATTAAAGATAACAAGGTAGAAGCATGACAGTCAAACAGACAAGAACAAAAAGTTTGCCATGCAACGATGAGGGCCCAGCTAACATTAAACAGAATGATTTTACATTGGACTTAATTAATAATGATATATTACTTCCTTCAATCTTACTTAGCAACAAAGGAGAGGGAACATAGAAAAATATGTTAGGAATTGATTACACGGGGTTAAGTATTGGAAGGACATGAAAGATGGTAGGACAAATAAAGGGTATGAAATTTTAAGGTGAAAGATTATATCTACTTAACTGGCCCAATCATACAATAAGGCCTGTTAAAAGAAGAAAGTAAAGCAGAGGAAGAATAATGGATTGAGACAAGAAAGACTTTTATAGGGTATGACAAAGATAAATAATATGTTTAATAGAGTAAGAAATGGGCATCGGGGAGATGGGCAAATAGATTAAGATCAAAGGCATAGTGTCAGAGTTCCAGATAATGAAGAAGGCATAGCTATTGCTAATGTTAAGATATAAGGTTGAACCAGCCCTGGGGGTCACAAAGTGTAAGTCAATATCTACGTTGTGTGAATTGAGGAGACATATGGATTGGCATGCCAGAGTAGTAAAGGAAACAGCAGCATGTATTTTTCAGTCCTCATTATGTAAGTGTGTAAGGTGATGTATGTAAGTTCCATAGTGCGGAAGAGAGATTAAAGTGGAAAGAAGATGGTGAATGAGGGACTGAGAGAGAACGACAAGAAGGGAGATAAATTGCCATTGGACTTAGACCTATAAGAGATCTTTGCTAAGAGAAATTAGGAGTGTTTAGAGTTATAAAGCTAACCTTCTGAGGTATCAGCATGGATGATAACCATAAAACATGCTTTAGTAACACTGTCAAAAAGACCCTGGACCTTGTTCAGAGTGAACTGTTTTCATATTCTTAAATAATGCTTTTCCTTCAATTCAAGTCTCTCTGAACTCCCTTAATTTTGTAAATACCTAATGATTTAATCATGATACAAATGAAGAAATTCAAGTACGGTTGTAAGTTGATAAGAAAATTATTGATAGGGATAGTTATTACATTTTTTTCTTTGTAAAGCAGAATTAATATATTTTATCATCGTTCACAGTTCTTCCAAAATGTTTCCAATTCACATTTGCGTTTCAGTCATTTTCACTTTGATAAAGTAATGTTTACTATCAACAGCAAACTGCCTATAAAGACAATGTGGAAGAGAAGATAAAGAGATAATTTAGAAGTCAAGAAGTGCTGGATTAAAGTACTATATCTGGTACAGTGCCTGTGTAACCATGTGCAAGTGGCTCAGTGCTCTATACCAGAGATGTCAAACACTACTGAGTCCAAAACTGAATTATAATGTAGTTGGGAAAAAGTTAACAAAATAAAAAACACAATAAAACATAGATAACATTATGTTTTCAAACCAAGTCAATATGTGGCCATCAAGGATCCTTATATATGGATTAATAGCTCCTACTTTCTATTTGTGTTTGACACCCCTGCTCTATATAATTTTTCAAGACCATAAGTTTCAGAGAAGTTATAGACCTACATTGGTAGAGGAAATTCTTCACCAGGAACTTCCAGTACCAAGGAAATCACACATGTGGTCCGCATCCATTACTATTACTGTATTGTCTCATTCTACTTCAAGAAGATGTATTTTTTTGAAGAGGCTGGATAGGCAGATGGGAAAACAAATCTATATTTTAGACAATGGAACTAGATATTGTTAGACTTAAATTTCAGTTCTCTTTTACAAGTACATTTGGAATACAAATGCCACCATCCTCCATGGTTATGAATGGGTTTTGTTTGTTTGTTATGTATTGTTCTTTATGTGCTGCCAAGTTTTTATTACCAGATGTAGTCACTGCCATTTGTTTACCTATGTAAAGGATGTATTTTCTTTTTGGCTCCTTTCAATTTAAGAAACTATTAAAATGGGCATCTTGTTTTAAATCAATTACTGTTTTGTGTTGACAAGTGATTACAGTTTGAGTATCACATAGTGAGCATTTGGAAAATCCTTAAACCTTCATACTTTGTATGTTACTGCAGGTGTTGTTTTCTTAGTAAGAAAATGAGAAGGAAAAACGATGTCATTCTCCTGCACTCCCCATCTGTGGATAAGAATCCTATGTGGGAAAGATTTCTCCTTACAGAGCTCAATGTTCCAGGTCAATTACTTGGATATCACTATCACTTCACCCCTCCCTCACAAAAACACCTATCTGTAATTTTAAGAATACAGAAGCAAATCCTATCCTGTTTTAACACTTTCTCCACATTAAAAAAACAATTCTGAGAAATTGAAGCAAGAGTAAAAATGTTACAAAGCATCAATTTTTTCAATAGCTATATTGGTTCCAGTAGACATTTACTAAGCACTTAACAGATTAAGTCAAGTAAAAAAATATTACATGCCTACTATGTGCCAAGCATTTCTAATTCCAGGACAAATGAAGAAAGTCAAAAACAGCACAGAGTCTCATGGGGGAGACAACTTGAAGACAAATAGGTACAAACAAGATAAATGAAGGATAAATTGGAGATAATCTCAGAGGGAAAATACAGCAATTAGAAAGGACTGGAGATAATTTCTTGAAGAAGATGGTACTTTAGCTGAGGCTTGATGTAAGCCAGGAAGACCAGGAAGCAGAGAGGAAGAGGGAGGGAATTCTAGGCATGGGAGACAACTGCTGAAAATGCCCAGAATCAGAAGGTGGGGTGTCTTATGTGAGGAGCAGCAAGGAGGCCAGCGTTACTGATCACAGACTATATATGGAAGGGAGTAAGGTAGAAGAAGACCAGAATGGTAGAAAGGTCCAAGTCAAGAAGGGATTTAAAAATCAAACAGAGGATTTTGTATTTGATCTGTGAAATAAAAGGGAGTAAAGGAAGTTTATTGAATAAGAGAGTAGAGTGGTCAAGCTTGCTCTTTAGGAAGATCAGTTTGAAAACTGAGTAGAGTATGGACTAGATTTGGAAAGAGACTTGAAGCAGGAAGAGTAAGCAGTAGGCTACTGCAAAAATCATGTATGAAGTGATGAAATGGTGAACTAGGTAGGGTGGTAGCAGCATCAGCAAAAGAATGAGGTATGCACAGAAGATGTATTGAAAGTGAAGTGACAAGATGTAACAACAACGCTACTTGCTGCTACTGTGTCAGTGTAACGCCACTAACACCAGCACACAGGAGGGCTGCTAGCACAGGTTCTTTTATCTGCTTTTCTAAGGAAAGCAACTTTAAGGGGTTTACAATCTCCCATTAATTAAACACACATATACCATTCACTTAGTTCAGGGGAAAAAGTTAGCACCCCGAACTTCAGAGAAAACACAAACAGAAATTACAAGCAGAAATTATATAAACAGAGCAAATAACACAAATCAGCAGACAGGGCCTCTAACCCTCTGTCGATAGCAACACATACATAGTTACCACTGAGATAAGCACTAACATCTTGGTTTTCAAAGCAGTAGGGGGGGCAGACTCCTTAACAGATACCCAGAGCCTGACCAAATCATAGCAACAGTCTTCCAGTGAGTGAACTCCCCAAAAATGCTAACCTCAGAGTATATATACACTTCTTCAGGGTCAGAGGGCATCACAACCATGTGGCTCAAACTTAGGCTTTCTTGTGGCTTAAGCAGGTCATCAAAGACTCTTGATTCAATCAAAGACTGTTGATTCAAATAAAGGCAAGGGTCAATCAAAGGCACTTGACTACTTTAGTGCTGGGAAGCACTCCAAAAGAAAAACTGGCCAAAAGTCCCCATTTTGCTTGCCATTACAGAAGATTTAGCAACTGATTGCATATGGCAGAGGTGAGAATGAGTGAGGAGTCAAAGATGACTCCTCTGGTTGCTGGTGATATTCATTTTTCTTTTCTATATGCCTTGGGGCTTGGACTAGCTTGTTTTAACTCCCCTTCCAGCTATAGGTCTGTGATCTTATGATAGAGAGACTGAACAAAAAAGGTAGTTCTTTTCCTCATAGAGCTTGAATCCTAGAAATAAGGCCAGGTATATATTTGAGTAATATAAAAGCAAGAATATGATTAATGACATAGGGTACGTAGCCTGGGAGAGTCATAGATTTAGAAATTATTTGGGCCTTCAAATTGTGGAAGGTTCTGTGAAATAGGTGGTAACTGAAGGATCATATACTACTTTTCAGAAATTGTGGAAGCTTCTATTGAATTCATGGAAGTATGATGAATCGAGGAGATCAAGCACTAAACTCTGACTCTCCAATGTACTTTCTATACAACCTTAGGAAAAGCACTTCATCTCACAGTTTCCTCAATTATAAAATTAAGAGATTTTGCCAGGTGAACTCTAAGGTTCCTTCCAATTTTAAAGTTCTGTGCTTCTGTGAATGTTATGAAACTGAAAAGAATGCTATAATCCAGGCCGACTGTTTAGAATATAATGTATGTGAAGGGAAATGGCATGAAAGAAATCTATAACATTTTCCGGCACCATACTGTGGTGAGCTTTGGATGAATCTAAGGCACTTATGTTATATTTGATGAGAAATGGGATTTATTACTCAAAGTCAAACTACTTCCTTGGCAGGGAACATCCAATTCCACAAACATTTATTTAACATTTGGTATGTACAAAGTACTAATTAGGGATACTCAAATATCAAGATTATATAAGATAAGATCCCTGCCCTCAAGAGATTTATTAAATAATGGCAGATCAAAACACATACAATGCTAAGGGAGGGAGAGAATGAAGAAATAAGCATTTTTATAGTGCCTATATAGTGACCAAATAGTGCCTATGTGCTAGGTGCTTTAGAAATATAATTTAATGGTGCTGAGGTAGGACCGTCCCATGATTCCCTGGAAGTTACCTTAGTTCTGGGAAGGTATACTTTGGCCCTTTTTAATGTTAAGCTTCTGCAGTACCTTTTAGCTATTTTCAAGTTCTGAAAACATGATTAGTTTCTTAAATACTTCAATTATTCCTTCAGGTCCCTATTCCTACATTTCAAAATCTTATTTCTATTAACAGACAGTATTAATCTAACAATAAACAAGCATTAATTAAGTCCCTATTATGTTCCAGTAACTGTTCTGGGGGCTGCAGATACAAATCAAAAGTGAAATAGTTCTTGCCTTAAAGGAGTTTACATTTCTGTTATATTCTGTCAGGGGAGACAATATATACATATAAAGACACACATGAAATAAAATGAGGTAACTGTCAAAGTGAAAGTACTATATACATGCATTATATATGTATATATTATATGTAAATATATAAATATGCCTGTGTACATACACATGCATACATGCATATATATCTATATATATATATATATATTTCTGTATTATTTCTGTATTCCAATTTGGCTGGACTACTGAGTAAGTAAGGGGAAGTGATGAGACGATAAAGGTAGGTAAGTTGTAGATAAGTTGGGAAAGGACTTAATGCCTAACAGACGAGTATGTATGTGATCCTAATATTATACAGAGTCACTTGAGCTTATTGAGAAGGGAAATGACAAAGTCATGAGGAAATTTACTGCTCTGCAGGACAATGTTGTTTGTCCTTCACTTTAGAAGTACCGTGAATTCAGCTGTTACTGATCAGACCAATACAAGTTCAGAAGGAACTACCACATATAAGGCAAAGTGATCTAATAGAATATTTAGAGTTCTCTGTAAAATAATCTTTTGGTTAAGCATGCATTTGACATTGATTGACACAACATGCCCAGCCCATCAGAATTGCATTCTCTGCAATAGAGTTTGAATGGATGGCAGCTCAGCTCTAGAGAGGACTTCAGTGTCTGATTCCTTATCTTGCCCAGATAATCTTCGGGATCATCCTAAGACAATTCAAGTAGGAGCAACTCAGTTTTTTGACATGGAACTGATAGACTGTCCAATTCTTTTAGACATACTACAGTGCAGTCAGCACTACAATCCTGTAGAACTTCTGTTTGGTATGCAGCCTGATACTTCTTCTCTCCTACACTCTTTTTTGGAGTCTCCCAAATGCTGAGCTAGCTTTAGCAATACATGCATCATCTTCATTATCTGTAGCATGGTTGGAGTTGGAAGAGTCCTGAGGCAAGGAGCAAGGTAGCAGGCTATTTAAGTAGTCCATGTAAAAAGTGATACGGGCCTGAGGTAGTGGTTGTGTGTAGTCAGAATTAGAGAAAAACAGATAGACATTAATGACATGACATTGAACCATAGAGGTGAAAAGGGACCATTTACCTAAAATAGAAATGCAGGGCAAATAGCCTGAAAATACATCAAACAATAAATACCCTTCAAATACCCATGGAACAGTCCAAGCCATTAATCAACCCAGGGATGAAAGGCTGTGAGTCCAGTCTCAATTATCTCCCCACTCTCTCCTTCCCCCTCCCTTTTTCTAAAGAAAAGAGAGATGGTAAATTAACAATTTCCCTTCAGTTGTGTGTCAGTGTCTGAGTCATCATTGTCTTTTGCTAATGTACCAGAGAATTTTCAGGATTTTGAAATGTTGTGTTCATGTATGGTAAGGGAAATGTCTCAACATTAGAAGCATCTGACTTCATAGAGATCAGCCTGCCATACAAAAGTATTTAGGGAAAAATAGTATGTCCATTATTGCTATTGAATCCATATTCCAAAATCTAGTAACAACAAGAAAGAAAAGAAGTGTTTCAATGCCTGCAAATCCAAGTAGGATGAGGCTTACTAACAACGGACATACTTTCCTTTGGAGGTGATTTACTTCTTTATCTTTCTTTCCTCCACTTGCTCTTTACTTTTGGCCTTTATCAAATAAGAAAATATATAGAGTGTTTTGCAAACCCTATACCAATATAATATATATATATATATATACATATGTTTGTGTGTATATATGTATATATATATGTTATCATAATGATATTTTTTCTTTTCAATCCCTTTCCATTGGGTTCAGATAAAAACAGTCCTTGGACAAGTAAGCATTCTGACATATTTATTTTAAATGTTAATATTTTATTGCATATTTTAGAAGTGGATAAATCAAGTTTTTTTGTAGCTGAATAAAAACATTAAAGCTTACCTTCTATAGGCTCATTAAAATCCTCATTGGTACAATAGCAATAGCAGAAGGGACAGAATGCATGATGGTCTCCATATTTTGAAAAATTTTCATTCCATGAATCTTAGATATTAAGAATACTTGGTAAAGCTATAGCTATTAAAATGATGTTCTTCAAATTTGATGGATAAACGTTTGGTCTAGGTGACTGTGAGCTGGCATAATGGTCCTATTCAAGCAGTTAATTTGTTAAATGCATAAGGGATATTTCAAGGTTTGTAATTGTAGCTTGGTAATTTGTTCTATGTTAATTCATGAAAAAGAAAGAGTTTCAGCTTTCTAATTCTAATAAGCAGGTCATTTTTTTAGATTTTTCTAGAAGCTAAATATTTTCAGTCTACCATGTGGTATTGCAAAGTTCATGACATATCTTTATATAATCGATATTGATCTATAAGTCCTGATTTCTTAATCATAACCCTTCTATAATTTCTCAACTCAGTGATCTTGTTCTGAATTGGCCATCACTAACATCTTAATTTGCACAAGGAAGTTATCATGAGCAAATTACTTGACTCATACTTCTGTAAAGATAATCTCCTGAATTTCCTTTTTGCAGATACCCAAGGTGATCTAAGGACCTTAAACTTAAGCACTATGAAGAAAAAAATAGAACTGACATCTTTACCAATTCATTGTTTGAGGAAAAAGATGGGGAGTATAGAATTCAGACGTATCATCTCTTCTGTTTTCCCACTTCAAAAAGTCTTTGAATGAACCATGGTAAGGTTTACTTAGCAGTGAAATACAAATATGAGCAAGTTATGAAGTTTTATCCACTTGCAAGGAATGAAACCACAGAGCGAATTTCTTTAGCCACCCAAGATGGTGCTGTCCAAAGCCAAATATTACATGCCATATGGAGGCTTATTTCTCTTTGAGTATGTCTTTGAAGTAACAAAAGATGAGCAAGGGAGTACTTTTAGCCTAATTTGTTTTAAAATAAAAAATCAAACCTTTTATTTTTCTTATTGTGTATATAATTTTTAAAAAGGCCTTGAAGAATTTTTGTGAAGAAATTTTTAAAGGGTGAAAGCAATTTCAAAATAATGGTAATTCATAATTTAATTATTCATACAAAATAAAAAAATTTAAATGTCACTTTTTTGTTGGAAAATGACCTTGTATAGAATCACTTTCAGATTTAACATTGTAGTTATTTAACGAAAAACATAACCATAGATTTTGATATATTTTAAAAGCAAAGTATTTTCTGAGATAGCCAAACTTTTCTTATCTCACCAAATGGTCCAATTGGCCAATTAAAGTAAGTTCAATAAAGACTCAACAGCCTAACATTGCTAGCCATGAAACCTCCCCTTAATGCACAACATTGACATATTTTGAATTTGAAGAAAATCCAGTTCCCTCTGCTAAAGAAGCAGTATTTCCTGCCCTCTCTTCCTTTTTTTTTATAGTGTTGAGGAGGAAGAGAAGGTTCTTCTGAAAGCAGTGAAATACTTAAGAAATCACAGGAAGCTGGCCAACATTGCTGACAGAAGTGGAAGATCAAAAAACTTGGCTTGAAGCAATCTGATGCAGCAACACCAGATGGGCTTGAACATTCCTCTCCCAGACCAGATTTCATGAGTTAGAAATTGTTATCCTGGGAATTCAATTATAATATCTTAAATGACTCACCTCATAGAACTTAAACTTTCAAATTTCTATAGCAAGAGCTCCATCACAGAGCATCTACAACAACTTGCTTATTAATATGGAATTAATACAATGGAAATAAATGTAAATGAGAGGGAGATTAGGCTCTTTTTCACCAAATTAAATTAAATATTCAGTGACTGTTCACTAAGTGATTTAGCACTTTGGATGTGGGTGGGGTCATGATTAAATCTATTTTTCTCTATCTTTAAAAATAGAAGTATTTCATTGAGGATGACACTTTGGTTTCCTAACATTTTACATCTGAAAGATTTATTAGGGAGAAGGGAAAAAAGCTGAAAGCAGGAAGAAAGAGAGCATAAAAGAGAGGTTGAGGAATAATGAAAATAAACTTCCTCTACTTCATAATCTGATGTATTGCTTCTTCCTAGGTCGATGATAACCATTTCTGGGGCAATAAGAATGATGATGAAGATAATGGTTATGATGGTGATTGATGATAGTAATGACAGAATTTTTCTAATGCTTTATGATTTACAAAGCAATTTTTATATGTTATATGTTATTCTGATCCTAATAAGAACATCTCACGCAACAAAATAAGAACATATTCATAGTATCTTCAATCTATTGTTTATGATAACATTGAACAGCAGACCTAGATTTGAACTAAAACTCCCTCTACTTACATGGACAAGTCATTTAAGCATTCTAGCACTGTTTTTCATGTGAACAATGGAATTTGATATCACTAGATCATTCTTAAAATCTTTTTTATTGCTACAAGTTAATATTCATAGTAGGCAAATCTAATGTTATTTTGTTAGATTAATTCCTCAAATAGCATCCAAAAATCTCCTTACTTCTGTTAATCACATTACATGTATAATTAAAAAACAACAACAACATGTCTTTGAAGTCCTAGAAAAAGCCTGAAAAGGGCAACATTTGTTGTTTTTATTTTTGTATTTAAATTATAACCACTTTGCTGTATGGATAAATAGAAAGTTTACTTTATATTATCATAGATGAATGGATAACTTGTAGATTGATAACAACACAATTTTGGGTACACAGTTGGAACTGAAAGAATGTACTTCAATCAATCACTGTGAGAGAAAGGTAAAAGTTGAAAGTAGTCTGTCATCGAAGGAATTTTAACTGGAATCCAATCAGTTGAGAGTGTGTAGGTGGTAAGGGTAGTTTGTCACAAATGGAGGAAAGGAAGCTACATAGCAATGGACATCCTTGAGATGGTATTCTCTAGTTAATTTCATGTGGCAAGTATTTTTTCCCCTAGATCACACAAAACAAAGCAAAGTAAGATACTTTCCAAGTAAACACAAACCAAATTGAGGAATGCACTGACTTGACTTCCCATGGTGGAAAAAAAGACTTTTAAAATTGTGATTAAATGGTGTATAGAGATTTTGAATATGAAGCTCATTTAAAATAATAAGAGAAATGTTTGTGTGACTATCTATACATCTATATACACACATGCACTATACAAAAGGAGAGGGAAAGAGACAGAGAGAGAAATAGAGGGAGGGAAGGGGAGAGACAGAGATGCAGAGAGAGAGGGGAAGGGAGAGAGAGACAGAGACAGAGAGAAAAAAGATAGAGACAGAAATAGACACACAGAGAGAGACAGAGGGTGGGAGGGAAGGAGGAAGGGAGGGAGCAAGAGAAAGGGAAGGAAGGAGAGAGAGACTAGGGATTGGAGCTGTGATTTCATCAAGGTAGGGAATTGTACCATGAAGTAACTCCCTCTCTAAGTGCATACAGGTACCGTCTCTGTAGCTTGTAGTCTTAAGATCACCAACAATGCTGAGTTTGTTATTTGCCTTGGGTCATATAGCAGATAGGTCAGAGGCAGTATCTGAGCCCTGGCCTTCCTGGTTCCAAGGCCAGCTTCTATTCTCTATACCTAGTTGCATAATAGAAACAAAGATGTAAAAATTCATTTTGGATGATTCAGTTTATTAAGAGTCATATATTATTTTGCAAAGAAGACAAAAGCCCTAATCTATTATCAATGTCTGGGGAAGAGACAGGAGGAGTGCTGGATTTGGAAGCAGAGGGCCCTAGTTCAAATTCTTGTTCTTCCACTTGCTACATGTGTGCTGTAGAGCAAGGCCTTTCAGTACTCTGGGCCTCAGTTTCTCACTTGTAAAATGAACAATTGGACTAGATGACCTAGAAAGTCCTTACCAGTCTTAAATCTGTGATCCTATGTGGGAATCAAAGTTTTAAGTTCCTTTTCAAATAGTTTGCCAACAATGGGAAAGATAGCAATAATGGAATTTCTTGGGGACTCATGGTGTTGTGAAAAAAAATCAATAGAGATTGTCACAACACTGATGTGACCTACTTATCACACTGTGGATCTATCTACATGGCAGAGGCAAATACTTTAGAGGGCACACAAGTGCATAGAGTGGAGCGTGGAACTATCTTAACTGGGGCACTGCCTTCATACTTTCCCTTTATGATTGAAAATGCTGTTCAAGGACTCTGCAGGGGAGCATGGCAAATAAATGCTTCATAATCTTGTCACTTGGTTGAGGTTCACACCTTGTCCTATCTTTGATACTCTTCTAAACTCTCAGTAGGCAAATCATTCAGGAAAGGTAAGAAGTCATGGGTCAAATGTAGCAATAGCAATTGGACCTTTTGAGTCATTTAGTTCTTGTTTGATCTAAAAGATTTAGCTTTCACCCTATGTGCGAAATCCAAGGTCAGTGCCAAAAGAAACCATTGCAATTCAAATGAATTATTTATGAAGGCATTATGACAAATTGGGGTCATAGGTTATTCTGTCCCCTAGCTCAACATGCTAAATCCCTTCAGACAGTCACTCTTTGTTCTTTGTTGTCCATTCTTCTTTCTCCTGGGATTTACTAGCAGGATACAGAACTAAAGCCAAACTTAAGAGAGCACTAACTTTTTAAATAAATAAATATTAAAATATTTTAACATACCAGATTCTTAATTTCATATCACACTTGATTTACATCAAACAATTTTATGTATATTGTCTCCTTTCATCCTGCCATGGGTAGGACTTTTTCTTTGTCCGGATCTGATATCATTGACACACTAAATTCCTGGTGAGGAAGGTCCCTCTACCAATGAAATATCTGTTCTACAACATAGGGTCTTAGTGAATTGTTTGGGGGCACTGAGAGGTTAAATGATTTGTACAAGGCCACATGGCTATCATGATTCAGAGTAAGGACTTGAACCCAAGGCTTCTTGATACTAAAGCTAGTTCTCCATCTACTATACCATTGCTGCCTCCTGCCATATATAATATTTTTTTGAATTTTACATATGAAGAAAATGAGGCTGAGAAGTTGACGACCTTGTGTTGCCTATGATGATACATCTAGTAAATGTTAGAAAGTAACATCTGAATTGATGATAGATGCTAAGTCCAATTTTCTTTTCACTACAACACTCTACCTTTGCTGTAAAATATTTCCTATTGGTGTCAGGAATCATGAGAGAGGTGAGTGTCATCTGAAATATGAGTAATGGGCACATCTGTAGAATGGGTAAAGAACACAAAGTATAGTTCCTATTTTAGTGAGCTATACTTCTTGCCTTTTGAGACCAAAAACAATCTTATTGAATGCTAAAACTAATTTAAATCATATATTAAAAATGATTTACTCTATTTTCAAAAAGGTGCAATATTTTGTCAGCTATAAACATCTCTGACAAGACTTATAAGAAATAACTGCTTTGTCTCTTTTATTTTTAACACTAAAAAACATTCAGCAACATCACCTAATAGTGGCCATTTTTTTACACTTTAGGTAAACTGAAGACTATATGCAACAATATCAGAATATCCTTTTTTCTTGTTCTCTCTGCTCAATCTCATAAAAATGAGCTAACAGGAAAATCTCTCGCCAGCTCCCCCCCCAACTTTTTATTCCAGTGATTACCACTGTAGAGAATGAGTTCTAACATTTGAAATCAGTCACTGAAGGACTATGCTAAATGTCCTACCACATCTAAAAATACACAGAGAGGATTTTAACTGAATTAAGAACTCATTCATCACTGATTGCAGTGAATGTGCAGCCCAAGTACAGTACTATTCTGTCAAAAAAACTAATTTTGAAACTTGAGTGTCAGATTTCTAATTTTTCTTCTTATGTTTTAGACATACAAGTGATAAAAGAAAAAGTAGGGCAACCTTTTCCAAACTATAGGTATGAAAATTTTTGCAAAATAAAAAAATAATGTTTCCTCACAGTTGCTATATATTTTTAACATATTACTTAATTTAATGTTCAAATCAGAATGTAAGATAAGTATTATAATAACAGATCTATGATCTCATTAACTTGGGTGTTTCCTAAAATCAATCAATAAGCAATGATTAAACCTCCACTATATTAAAGGGCACTGGAGGTTCCAAGACAAAAATGAAAAAAAAAATCTCTTCTCTCATGGATATGATTATCAGATGAATATTCTATCCACTTGTGGTATAGATCACAATCCAACCATGCCTTCCCATGCTCAGGATAGGAATAAGCAGTTTCTATTTGCTCCTAGAGTTAATAAGGACACACTGGAGTTTATGAAGTTAGAGAATGTACCTTGTAAGACCTGCATTTTAGGAAAATCATTTGGGCAGCTAAACACAAGAGGAATTGAAGAATAGAAACAAAAGCTGGAAGGTCAATTAGGAGGCTATTGTAGTAATCCAGATGAGAAAAGATGAAAGCTTGAACAAAGGTGGTAGCTGTGAAAGAGAGTACCTATACAAGAGATGTTGTACATGTAGAAACCAGATTTGGCAACTTTGAGGATATGCAGGATGAGAGAGTATAGAGTCTAAGATGATATTATGTTGAGAACCTGAGTGACTAAAAGAATGGCATTTGGCTTCTTTCTTTTCAAATACATGGGTTATATTTTCCAATACATTTTTACCTCTCTTCCCTATGCCCACCTTTCTATTAAAAACACTGAATATTCAAGTTTATACAGATTTAATTTGTAGAACCTCCTGAGTTCTTTTTAGAATTCCTCTGCCTCTTCAGCTTCTTTCACAGATGTTGGCACATGAAATATAGTTATATTCATGGAAGTCTTTTTCTCTACATGTTCACCTTAAAGAACACTTCAATACAAGAAAACTACTTTTTAAACAAAATGATGTTTCCATTGCCTTCTGACATAAGAAATCAGCTCCACTGATATTATTTACCTCCCCACGGAAAACATGTAAGCCTTCCTTTTATTACCTTCAGTGTCATTGTCTCTTGTCCTTTAATCTGAATTTTTTGCCCTAATCTGCAATTCCATGAATGAGGGATATTTTTCTTTTCCTTTGTTTCAGGTTCTAATAAACATAGCCTTTCTCCTTAATGAGGTGAACAACTCTACTGGTGATCCCCAACCTCTCCCATCTCTTCCAGCAATTTTCCCTTTCTCACTCATCCATTTTCTCTAATCTTCAATCTCACTCATCATCTGACTTCTTTCCCAGCTCCAGTTATGATGAGGTTTCAAAAATTAAAAGAAAAGTCTTATACCATTCATTCCCATCCATAAATTTAGAAAATATCATCCCTAGTCATTGCCTCCATTTTCTCTCCCACTCAATTCTTAACCAATTACAATCTATATTTCAGCCTCGTTACTTACCTGAAATTGACATGACAAATGTAATCAATGATTTCTTTGTGTGAAAGGCTGGGCTTTCTCTGGAGCTTAAGATTTTTAGTTTGGACTTAAAATGAAGGCAGGATAGGCATTAGGCAAAGATGAGGAGTTAGAGAATTCCAGGCATGGAAGATATCCAGTGAAAATGCCAGGAGCCAAGAGATGGATTATGTTGTTCATGGAACATCTAAGAGACCAGTGTCAAAACATAAATTAAAGCACGACAAGGACTAAGGTGTGAGAAGACTTGAAAAGAAAGAGGGGCTAGATTATGAAGGGCTTTGAATGCCAAGCAAGGGATTTTGCATTTGATCCTAGTAATAATAGGGAGTCACTAGAGTTTATTGAGTAATGGAGTGACAAGTTCATACCTGTACTTTAGAGAAATCACTTTAGTGGCCCAAACAAGGAGAGATTGGATTGGGGAGAGACTTCAGGTAGGCAGACCCAACAACAAGCTATTGAAATAATTCAGAATAGTAGCACCATCAGTGTAGAGAAGGGGGTTATTCCAGAGATGTTGTAAAGGTGCAATTGACAGGTCTTGGCAACAGATTGGATATGGAGTAAAAAATAGCGAGGAGTCAAGGATGACTCCTAGGTTGTGAGCCTAAGGGACTGGACAATGATGCTCTCCTCTAAAGTGATAAGGAAGGTAGGAGGGGAAGGGTTAAGGGGAAAGATAATGCGTTCAATTTTAGACATGTTTAATTTAAGATGGTCAATGGATATCCAACTGAAGATGTCTGGAAGGTGATTGCAGATATAAGACTGTAGGTCATCACAGAGGTTGGGACAGAATAAGTAGATTTGAAAGTTGGCAGCATGGAAATGACAATTAAATCCACAGGAGCCAATGAATTACTAAGTGAAATAGTATAGAGGGAGAAAAGAGAAGAGCCCAGGACAGAACCTGGTGGCACACCTACATACATTTAAGGGCATTATCTGCATGAGGATGCAGCAAAGGAGAGAGAGAGAGAAGGAACAGTCAGTTAGGCAAGAGGAAAAGCAGGAGAGATTAGAGACCTAAAAATGTAGAGAGAGGAGAGCGTCAAAGAGGAGAGAGTGATCCACAGTGTCAAAGTCTGCAGTGTGATGGAGGAGAATAAGGATTGAAAAAAGATCATTGAATCTGCCAACTAAGAGATTATTGCTAACTTCCGAGACAGCAGTTTTAGCAGAATGATAAAGTCGTAAGCTGGATTCAAAGATGTTAAGATGTTAAGTGGGAGGAGAGAAAGTGAAGGTACCTGTTTTGTATAGATGGCCTGCTTTTCTTACTCTCTCCTTCCTGATGCTGCTCTTTTGGTTCTCTTCCTACTTAACTGCTACTTTTTAGTCTTCTTTGCTAAATGATTATCCATATCCTGTCCCTGAAAGGTTCTGTCTTGGGTCTTCTTTCTTCTTTCCTTTCTTTCTTTTCAGGCAATCAGGGTTAAGGGATTTGCCCAGGGTCACAAAGCTAGTAAGTGTTCAACGTCCAATTCAAACTCAGGTCATCCTGACTCCAGGACTGGTGCACTATCCACTGTGGCACGTAGCTTCGCCACTGTACTTTAGGTATACTATCTTTTTGCGATTTCATCATTTCCTATGGCTTCAATTTTATGCAAATGACCCTAAGATCTATTTATCCCACTATATATCCTCCATTTGTGATACGATTATTGACATTTCAATAATATACAGATAATTTTATTATTAAAAACTTTGAGAATGGATTGTTCCTATCCCTTGACCATTTATTTAATGGGGAATGTTTTGTGAACTTAAATCAATTCCTTAGTAGTTTAGGATATCAGATCAGACACATTTATGGCAAAGCTCTCCCCCTTCCCAATCTGTTTCTTTTTCATTTTAAATTCATTGCATTTTTGTCATTCAAAAAGTATTTACCTTTTTATATAATCAAATTAATCTGTTCCATGTTGTATAATTCATTTTTTTATTTGTTGAATAGATAAGAAAACTCTCCTCTGTAATCATGATACAGTTCTATTTTCCTCTTATTGTTTTACCATTTAGATAATTAACAATTGGCATAAGACATAGGATATATTTTCTGTAGTAGCATATGCTTTCATGTATCTAAGCTAAAGTTTTTCTACCTGATATTCAATTTTTCCAATTTTTTTCTTGAATAAGAATTCCCTTTCCCAATATTCCATAATCACTGATTTATCAAACCTAGTTTATAGTCTAAAAAGACTATAAAGACTACAAATTTTACTTTATAGTCTGTCTTTAGTTTTAAGTATGAGGTATTATTGTGTTCCTTTGAGCTACTTTGTTGTTTCAAAATCTAGTTCCCAATTGTTCTGATAATTAGAACTTCGTAGTATAATTTGGGATCTAGCCATCGAAGCAACTATACCTTCTGCCAAATGTCCCTCATATATTTGTTCCCTCATCAATTTTATTATAATTATATTAAAATCTCTTAAGTAACCCATTATTTTCTTTGACATTGTCCTAAATATGCATAATATTTTGTGTTTATTGCCATTACTGCTTTATTTGTCCAGACTACTCAAAAATATTAGATGGCACTCTAATTACTTATTTCTTTTACTTCTGTTAAAATTTTTCTATACTTATTTTATATACATCTTCTAAATTAAAGCCAAAGTACCTAGCAACCATCAGTTATGAATGCAATACTCATGACAACTATTATGAAAATAATAATAATAGCTAGTATTTATGGAAGATTTTAAGGTTTACAAACTGCTTTTATAAGATATTCTCATCTTATCCTTATAACTGTCCTTGAAGGAAGGTGCTAGAATTGTCTCTATTTAACTCTTGATAAAACTGAGACACACAGAGGTTAAGTGACTTGCCCAGGTTCACATAAATAAAACAGCCCAAGGCCACGTTCAAACCTAGCTCTCCCCAAAAACCTTAGGACTAGCACTTTAGCTATTCTACCACCTGTTTTTGTCAATTTCTTCTCAGTCTGACACAACATCAAATTACAAAGTACCTACTATGTACAAAGAACTGTGCTAACACTGAGAATACAAAGACAAAAAGAAGATCATTGCTGTTATCAAGATTCCACCCACTAATTGTGGCTATACCCCAAAGCTTTATCTTAGGTTCTCTTTCCTTTTCTCTCTAAGATATTTTGCTTGGTAATCTTATCAGCTCTTACAGATTAAATTTTCATCTCTATGAAGTTGACTCTCATATCTGCTTACATGCCCTTAACCTCACTTATGAACTCCAGTTTCAATTTTTAACTTTTTATTGAACATCTTGAATCAGATGTCTTATAGTCATGTTAAACTCAGTCCAAAGCTGTACTCATTATCTTCCATACTTACTGCCTACCAACCTTCTTTTCTTTCTGATATCTCTTTTACTTTTGAGTACCACTGCCTTCTTAGTCACTTAAGATCATAAACTTAGAGTCATCCTTGACTGCTTTCTCATCCTTCCATATACAATCATTTTTTGCTTTTGTAACATCGCTCATATATAACTCCTTTTCTCTTCTAATATTGCCATTGCACAGGTGCAGGCCCTCATCACTTAATACCTGTACCATTGTAATAGATCACTGGTTGCTCTCTCTACCTCAAGTCTCTGCCTCAATCCAATCCAATAATCCAATCCAATAAATATTTATCAAATGGCTACTATGTGCTTAGGCACTGTGCTAAGTGTTTACAAATTAATGGGGGGAGATAACACATAAAGGCATCAGAAACAGGTTGAGGGGTCGGGGATGGAACCCAAGAGGGTATGTAGCACAGTGACATCTTGGTGACTGGAGTTTGAAACCAGACAGAGCAGCACATGCAAAGTGGAATGAGCTGAAATTCCAGTTTCTGTTCTCTGTAAAGGAAGGTATTAAGTGGGGTTTGGTACACCACCCTCCAGACCTCCAGTCCAAGGGGAAAGGAGACTGAGCGAGATGATTTCAAGCAAGGCTTAACTTAGTAGCATGGTGATAAGAACTGAAGCAATGAGCTTTACCTAAGAAGAGTGTCTTGTTCTGTGGAGTTAAAACCAGGCAGAACAGCAGATGCATAATGGAGATGCCCTCACCCTTGATTATCCTCTACTTATCTGTCAAACTGATTTTCCTTAAGGACAGGTCTGACCATGTCATTGACCATTCTTTCAAATCCAGTGGCTCCCTATTACCTCCACGATCAATTACAAAACCTTCTGTTTAACTTGCAAATCCCTTCATACACTTGGCCCCTTCCTGAATTCCCAGGCTTCTTATACCTTATTGCCTTCCAAGTTGTGATCCAGTGACACTGGCCATCTTTCTGCTCCTTGAACAAGACACACCATCTCTTAACTTCTGTCATTTACAGTCACTATACTCCATGAACGCAACCCTCTTCCTCTTAGTTCTACCTCTTGCCTTCCCTGTCTTCTCTCAAGTCTAAGCTAAAATCCCTCCACCTGTAACCAGCCTTCCTCAGTCTTCCTTAAACTTAGTGCCCTCCTTCTGGAATTATCCCCAATTTACCCTGTTTGCATTTTATTTGGACACAGTTGATTACATGTTTTTCCCCACTAGACTGTTAACTCCATGAGAGCAAGGACTGTTTTTTTTTTTCTTTGTTTGTTGATAAAAAAACAAAAAAAAACCTAAAAACTTTTCTTAGTATACCCAGAACTTAGCACAGATCCTTCTACATAGTGGATGATTAATAAATGCTTGTTGACTGATTGAGTAGCCCTGCTTAAAGATCTTGTGACTGAAGACCTCATCACTAAAGTGTATCTTGTTTTCACAGCTTGTCCCCTTCTACTTTTAAATTTGGAGTTTTCTAAAAAGCTCCATTCCCCTTTCCCCCTCCCCTGAAATGGTGTCCATTGAAGCAGGGGTTATGTAATGAGAGAAGAATTTGGGAGAATAGAGGAATGATAGAAAAGTCTATATATATGTATATTATTTGTAAGCCCTCAACTTCAAGTATTTTTTCCTCCAAGCCATTTAATCTGTTTTCTATGGGAATACCAGTTTTTGCTGAATATTGAAAACAAATCTTCAGCCTTATGTATTTTGCCTTAAGAAAGTATACATTCTTTAAAACAAAAACTTTTTGATGGTTTTTGTATTTATATCACAGTTGTTTCCAGAGAGAGCCTTCTTTTGTAACAGTTGATCAAAGCCTATTGTCAAAGTAAATAACAACAGGTGGTATTTATATAGCACCTATTATGTGCCAAGCATCTTTCTAAGCATTTTACATATTATATAACCATAATCCCATACGTCTCTAATTAATGGAAGGATCTCTTCTCCAATGCCAAAGAAAATTATAATAATTAGAGAGCATTTGCCTTAACTTTCCTGTTATTTTGTATTATGGTAGTTTTTAATATTGTTTGCCTCTTTCTGAATTTTCCTCGCCTAAGTGCATTGGTCTTCCTGTGGTACTCTGAATTCCATGTACTCACTTTTTTCTCATAGCACAACAATATTCAATTTCATTCATTTAAATTATTTGTTCAGCCATCCCACAATTATTGGGCATCTACTTTGTTTCCAATTTTTGCTACTACAAAAGGTGCTAATATTCATATTTTGATACTTAAAGAACCCTTCTGTCTTTCATCACTCTAGAATATATATCCAGCAGTGGGTTTCTATGAATTGGATTCCTTAACAAGACTTCTTAGACTGAATGAAAAAAAATGAACTGCCACCTCCCCCATTCCTTCTTAAAGTATGCTTACGATTGTTGAGACCAAAGTACTAAAATGCTGTTTTCTCCCTGTATTTTATTCTTATCACTTTTGTTTTTATTCTTTATTTCCTCTAATGGATTGTTATGGAAAGATACTTTTAGAAATGAGGGTATTTATAAGATATTTTAAAAAAATGAAAATATATATGTGTGCATGCACACATACATACATATGTGTGTATCACTCTCTTGATTTCTGTAGATAGAGTGATAGTTAGAAAGACAGACAGACAGATAGATAGATAGATAGAGAGATAGAGAGATAGATATACATGTATAGGCCATGAAATAGCTATCTATACATACATGCATATATATATATATATATATATACATACATATATACATGTATACTTAGATATAGATATATTTCAGCTGGATTATGAATTCAATAACTGGTAAAGAGTGGATATCTGGGGAATTGAGCACCATTTTCAATAATCCAAAGTTGCTATAAGCATTTTAGAACATAAATTCTTTTCCTTTTTCCTTAATCATCTTTGGAAATAGACCTAATAGTTGTATTGCTAGGTGAAAGGATATAGGTAATTTAATCACTCTTTGGGCATAATTCCAGATTGCTCTCTGAAATGGTTGGATCAATTCACAATTCCACCAATGATGAAATAGTGTCCCAATTTTTCCATATACTCCCCAACATTTGTTGTTTCACTTTCAATCATTTTAGCCAATCTGGTAGGTTGTTTTAATTTGCATTTCTCTGATAAATACTAATTTAGAGCATTTTTTCACATGACTATAAATTGTTTTAATTTCTTCATTGGAAAACTGACTGTTCATATCCTTTGAACATTTATCAATTGGAAAGTGACTCGTATTCTTATAGATTTGACAAAGTTGTTTATAAATTTTAGGTGAGACCTTTGTCTGAGAAACTGTTTATAAAAGTTTTTTTTTTCCAATTTTCTGCTTTCCTTCTGATTTTGGCTACATTTGTTTTATTTATTTGTTTGAAACCTTTTAAATTTAATGTAGTTGAAATTATCCATTTTACACCTAACTGTCCTCTCTATCTCTTGTTTATCCATAAATTGCCTATCCGTAAGTAAGGGCAGGGTGGGGGAGGGAGAGAAAAAATAGAAAAAAAGAAATTTATGTGATAACTTTGTTGTATATTTAAAAGGAATGGGAAGTTATACATAGTAGAAAAATTCGAAGTTGTTCATTACACACAATATACCTTTTGTGACTTCAGTATTCTCAAGGTGATGCTATATTTATGTCCTCATAAGAACTAAAATAGTAATTTTCCCAAAGAGTCATGTATAAAAATGCTAGGAGGTTAGCATATTACCAATAATAGCTCAATCTCTTCCTCTCATATCCATGTTCCAAACTGTTGCCAAGTTGAAATTCTAAAGCATGGATCTTATGAGGTTACTCCTCTTTTCAGAAATCTCTAGTCACTACCTCTTACCTCTAAGATAAAATACAATCTGTTCTGTCTTGGAATCTACAGCCCTCCACAGTCTAGTTTCCAACCTAGCTTTCCAACTTTACTTCACATTACTCCATTTTACATATTCTGTATTACAGTCAAATTTTCCTACTTGTGATTACCTATACCTCAGTCTCAAAACTTCATGCCTTTACATAGGCAATACCCTTTTATTAGAATGAACTCCCACCTTCTGCACACTAGATTCTCTACTTTCTTCCAAGATTAAGGTTGCAATGTAACTTTCTAAGTGAGATATAGCCTGACACCCCCAGTTGCTGACACTTTACCCCCATATCCAATTACTTTGTATTTACTTGATATATATATATTTAATATTTTCTATTTACACATGTGATATTTTCTCAAAAAAAATTAAGTTCCTTGAGGTTTAGAGCTGTTTCATTTTTGCCTTTTTATCCCAAACACTTAGCTCAGTGTTTTTCACATATTGGAATCTATAAATTTTGCTAGAATTAATATTTTGTGAAAATGTCAAAAAAGTGGTTACCCACAGATATGAATTTAAGTGTAGACACACATTTCAAGAAAATACATGATCAGAAATTGAAGTGAATTGGATATGGAGTAAGACTAAGAGGTAACATAAACACTGATTGTCACATTGGTATTGACCTAGAATAAAATATCCAGTATCTATGGTACATCCTACATGTAGAATTTGTGGGAGGACATGAGAAAGTACGCATAATATGAGAAGTTGTGAAGGAGTCATGATCTACCTACATCAATGGATCCATTGAAATATTAAACAACTGAGATACTTTGTTGCCTATTTTAAGCATCTAATTCTTGCTACATAACCATCTCACTCAACTTTCAAGTCATAATATCCCACTATTGGTGAACTTTTGGAAAAATGTGATGAAAGTTGTGCAGTGTATCTAGACAGACATGCATGGCTAATGATCTTCAAAACTGAAGGAAAATTTCATAGTGATGAGATATATTTGAGGATTTTCCCTTCTCTACAAGTCTCTCATTTTTGTGTGCATAACATTGTAATCTGGAGTAAAAAAACAATCAGCAGCAAAAGCTTGCTTGTACCCTTCTCACATTTACATCAAGTATGCCCTCAATTCGTGCTTGTTCACTTTGTTTCTACTTCTATACTAAATTATATTTTAGAAAGAAACATTCAGCAGCTGATAACTAATGGGTATTTCATTTGGTCATGAATTTGCTATTCTCTAGGTGATACATTGCCCACCAGTCTCCTTAAAGGCTCATAGATCCTAAGCTCAGAGTCAGTAGGAATATAAGAGGTCATGTATTCCAATGTCCTCATCTTACGGATGGAAAACTGAGGCCCATAAAAGTTACTTGACTTTCCATGATCACCCAGGTTTTAAGTATCTATTATAAAATCAAAGACCTCTAAATCCAAATCCTGTGCTGTCTCTCAGGGAATGATTTGATAATTTTTTTTGCTGATAAGTACATCATTGGACAGGTTGATGTGTATGTGGCAGAGTTCAGTGAGAGCTCTGAGCTCTTATAAAAGAAAGAAAAAATTCTTTTGCCTTGCAAGAAATATTTTATGAATAGTCTTAAGAGGCATAAAAAGAAATTATTGTCAAAGATTCATTGTAGTTTTAGTTATATAAATGGTTAATGTGTTTTTCACCAGAATAGATGAAAATCTCCCACAGGCTCTTAACAAATGAAACTAAAAAAAACCCTTTAAATAGTTTTTTTGTTTCATTCTCTCCCCCTCTCTAGCATCAATTTCCTTCCCCTGTCTCCACCCCAACTTTATTCTGCTTCTTCAGAATGAACCCACTTTAATTGTCAATGGTCAGAAAGGGAAAACAAGCTTGGCACACAGCCTTAGTCTTTCATCTGATGAGAGAAAATGATCAGTAACAAATATGGAACTTAGGGGACTAAACATTTTTAAGTCTTTTAGAAGTATTTTGGATTGAGATCAGAAATCTAACACCAGCGTATCTTGTCAAAAATGTCAGCCAGTTTAGGGCAAGCATGATACTATCAAACCATGAGGGACAGGTCTGATCTTAGTAACAAGGATGTATTCAAAAATAGAATAAGGTAAAAGTCAGGAGAGAGTCTCTATCTAGATGAGCCAAAAGGAAAAGAAAAACAACTGACACATTTAATTGTGGAGTTACGCAAGTCACTGTCAATATTAAATGAAAACAGAGTGTTACAAATTGGAACTGTGGCCTAAAGCAAGGTATTCTCCAATAGAGGGAACTCCTATTCCCATTTTACTATTTACCTCCACTACTTTTTTTTTCCCTTTCCACCACTTCTTTAAAAAAAAAAAAGGTGGAATTCCTCTGCAACTGAGACTAAAACTGATATTTCTGCCTTCTTTTAGAAACAGGCAGCTTCTAACCTTAAGGCACGGTAGAGTGGAAAAAGCACACTGACTCCAGAGTCAGTGTCTGAGTTCAATACCTTTAAATGCTTATTGACTATGGTCAAGTAATTTAACCTCCCTTGGCCTCAGTAGGAGCATGAAAGGCTTGGACGAGATTGGGGATTCTTAACTGGGGTCCAGGAATGTACTATTTTGAAAAAAATTTTCCATAACTGTGTTTTAATATAATTAACTTCCTTCATAATACATTTTATTTAATGAATAGAAAAATTTATTTTGAAAAAGGGATCCACAGGGCCACCAGACTGCCAAAGAGTCCCATGACAAAAAATAGGTTGAGAGTGCCTAGTCTAGCTGGCCTCCGAGGTTTCTCCCAGCTCTGTAGCTATGATCCATTAGAATTTAAGCATTTAGAGAACAGAGCCTATTGTTTTACTTATTCTTAAGATCCCAAATGCTTAGCATTGTGCATAATACATGTAAATAATTGTTAGATAATTGAATGCCTCTCAAATTATGTATGGATCCAGAAGTCTCAGTTAAATTATGGCATTTCTAGTGGTGGTCTGAAAAAAGTGGTTATTGGACAAACTAAAATTTTATTTTGAACAAATGTGAGCAGAAAGTAGTGTCTATATTTAGGCTAATATGGTACATTGTAGCAGAAATGCTTTATGTTTGCAATAAAAAAAGCAAAAAAAATGCTGTTCAATCATCAAAAACTGACTGCCAAGAAAGGAGCATAGGGGGTTCTTGAAAAAAAAATAGTACAATAGAATACAAAACATTACTGATGCTTGAAAAATGCATATTTAATTTTATTCCAGGAGTACAGCTAATAAATCCCAGAAAACCTCTATAATTATCTGAGCCTAAGCCGTCCCAAGGTAGTTGGTTTTTGTTCTGGTTTGCCCATTTCTTCAGCTTGCACCCTTTTTATTTTCTGGATGATTCTAGACTTAGAACATTTCATGTTAGAAATTTCTGCCTCCCACATAAACATACTAATTGCAACCTCACTAATTGCCACCCATCTATATGTGATATTGGAGGTGGTAAACTAATTTAGGAGTTATGAAAGTCACTATGAATATTAAATAAAAATAGAGTGTTACAAATTGGAGTGGTGACCCAAAGAAAGCTGTTATCTGGGAAACAAAGTAGTCTAGCTATATGCAAACTGTAGTACGTTCATGTAAAGGAATTTTACTGTGGTGAAAGAAACTGTGAATTTGATGAATAAAGAGAAGGCTGGCATGTCATATGAGGTGATATAAAGTAAAGTAAGCAAAACCAGAAAAAAGCAAAAAAACAACACACACAATGACTACAATAATGTAAATTCAAAGGGCAACAAAACTGCGATTGTAACTAAAGGTACACGTAAGTCTTACATAGTTTCTTAGGTTACTTGATGGAAAGAAGAGCTGCATTAAAATAATATCTTTGATATTTACTATTTGGATGATCATGATATGACTCTGAACCCCTGAATTTTTATTGTTGCTTAGTTGTTTCAATTGTGTCCAACTGTTTATTACCTCTTTTGGTGTTTTCTTGGTCAAATTACTAGCATGATTTGTCATTCCCTTCTCCATTCTGGATTTTAGTTTAATCTATAAAATCTAAGAGAAAAATATCTGTGGCACCAACTTCATAGGGTAATAATGAGGCTCAAATGAGATAATGATAAGAATAGCGATGATGATGATGATGATGTAAGGGTGTTAATTTTACATTTAATAAGTTAATAGAAATTGTGTTTGCCATATTTTAGCTGTTTCATTGTTCCTTGAATTCTTTATTCAATCTGCATTATTTCATAAATCTTCTGATATGTCTTAGAAAGGCACATACTAATTATTTCCTATGATTCAATAATATTTACTATAAGCATGTAGCACAGTTTGATACATAAATTGTTTACGAGGTCCTGCTACTGGAGTGTTTATGCTATCACTGTTTTGGGGGATACAAATTGGAATCTCTGGGGCTTTCTAAATACAGCATTATAACAGCAACAAAGAGGGATAATTTTTCTTCCTCTTTACTTATTTTAATGCCTTCAATTTTTCTTTTTTGCCCAACTTAACAGTATTTTTAATTACATGCAAAGATAGTTTTCAATATTCACTTTTATAAGATTTTGGGTTCCAAATTTTTTCTCCCTCCACCTCTGCCCTCCCTCTTCCCCAAGACAGCAAGCAATCTGATGTAAGATTTACAAGTACGATCATATTAATCATATGCCATGTTGTGAAAGAAGAATTAGAACAAAAGGGAAAAACCATAAGAGAGATAACAAACAAACAAGCAAACCAAAAAAGCGAAAATAGTATGCTTCGATCTGCAGTCAGACTCCATAGTTTTTTCTCTGGATGTGGATAGCATTTTTCATCATGAGTCTTGGAATTTTCTTGGATCTTTGTATTTCCGAAAAGAGCTAAGTCTAATATAGTTTATCATTGTACAATGTTACTACTTACTGTGTACAATGTTCTCCTGGTCCTGCTCACTCTATTCAGCATCAGTTCATGTAGGTCTTTCCAGTTTTTCTGAAATCCATCTCCTCATCATTTCTTATAGAATGATAGTATTCCATTACATTCATATTCCACAACTTGTTTAGCCATTCCCCAATTGATGGCCATCCTCTCAATTTCCAATTCTTTGGCACCAAAAGAAGAGCTGTTATTTTATATGTTTTACACGTGAGTCTTTTTTTCCTTTTTATGATCTTTTTGGGAAACAGAACTAGTAGTGGTATTACTGAATCAAAAGGCATGCACACTTTGATTGCCCTTTAAGAATAGTTACAATTTCTCTACAGAATGGTTGGATCAGTTCACAACTTCACCAATACATTAGTGTTCCATGACTTTAATTTTTCTTGTCTTATTACTCTCACTAGTGTTTCTAGAACTATGTCAAAAAGAAATACAGCAGACTTACTTCACTCCCATTACTTAAAAAAGTGCAGTTTTCCCATTGCGAATAATGCTAGCTTTTGTAGATGGTATTTATATGGTAGAATATAAATATACATATTAGTTGCATATACTTTTTCTTACAAATAAATGTACTTTTTATTTTATTTAATATAGATTTTGCCTAATTAGATGTAAAATATTAAGTTTTATTTTTCAAATTTTGAATTCCAATTTTTTTCCCTCCCTCCCTTCTCAACACCCTCATTGAGAAGGCAAGCAATTTGATATAGGTTATATATTGTAATCATGCAAAACATATTTGCATGTAAGTCATTTTGTGACAGAAAACAGACCAAAAAAGAAAAAGAAAAATGAAGAAAGTAAAGGAAAAGTATGCTTTGATCCTCATTCAAATTCCATCAGTTCTTTCTCTGGAGATGTGCAGCATTTTTCTTCATAAGTTCTAAGATCATTGTATTGCTGAGAATAGCTAAATTATTCACAGCTGATCATGATACAATATTGCTGTTCCTGTATTCAATGTTGTCCTGGTTCCGTTCATTTCATTTTGCTTCAGTTCGTGTAAGTTTTCCAGGTTTTTTGGAGAGCATCCTGCTCATCATTTATTAAAACATAATATCATTCCATCACAATTATATACAACAACTTATTTAACCATTCCCCCATTGATGGATATCTCTTCAATTTCCTAATTTTTGCCATCACTAAAATAACTGCTGCAAATATTTTTGTATACATGGGTCATTTTCCTTTTAATCACTTTGGGATACAGACCAAGTAGCAGTCAAAGGTTGTGCATGGTTTTATAGCCCTGTGCACATAGTTTCAAATTTTTCTCCATAATGGTTGATACAACTTCACTAATGGTGCATTAGCATCTCAGTTTTCGCACATCCTGGACAACATTTGCATCTTTTCTCTCATGTTAGCCAATCTGATAGGTACGGACGTGTAGCTCAGAGTTGTTTTAATTTACATTTCCCTAATCAATAGTGATTGAGAGCATTTTATATGACTATATATAGCTTATATTACCTTGTCTGAAAACTGCCTGTTCATATCCTAATAATTTATCAATTGAGGAATGGTTCTTCTTTCTATAAATTTACCTCAGTTCTCTATATATTTGAGAAATGGGGTCTTCCATCAGTGAAACTAGCTGTGAATTTTTTCACATTTATGATTACTATTTGTTTCCCTCTATTCTATCTTCCCCATTTTTCCTCCTCTCCTTTCAGCTTGTTCATTGTCAAAGGTGATTTGCTTCTTATCATTACCTCCCCTAAACTACTTCGCCCTTTTATCAGCCCCTCACTCCTTCTCTTATCCCTTTGCACTTCTTTTTTTCCTGTATGGTAAGACAGATTTCTACATCCAACTAAGTGTCTATGTTATTCCCTCTTTTAGCAAATTTTGATGAGACTAAGGTTCATGTGCTTCCCTCAGCATTTCCTCCATCTTCTTCTCTACTGTAAAAGCTCTTTCATGCCTTTTTATGTCAGATAATTTACCCCATTATATCTCTTTCCCCTTTTCCTGGTGAATGGTTCTTTCTCACTCCTTAATTTTATTTTTTAGACAACCATCTCATCATAATCAAGCCATACCTGTGCCCTCTATGTATATTTCTAACTTCCATGATAATGAAACAGTTTTTAGGAGTTACAAATACCATTTTGCCATGTAGAAATGTAAGCAGTTTAATCTTACTTAATCACTTATGATTTCTTTTTCTTCTTTACCTTTTTATGCTTTTCTTGGGTCTGGTATTTGAAAGTCAAATTTTCTATTCAGCTTTGGACTTTTCATCAAGAATGTTTGAAAGTCCTCTATTTCATTGAAAATGTTTTTTTTTGCCCTGACATATTATACCCAGTTTTACTGGGTAGGTGATTCTTGGTTTTAATCCTACCTCCTCTGACAACCAGAATATCATAACGCAAGCCCTTAGAAGCTGCTAGATCTTGTGTTATCCTGATTGTGTTTCCACAATACTTGAATTGCTTCTTTCTATCTGCTTGCATTATTTTTTCCGTGACCTGGGGCTCTGGAATTTGGCTACAATATTCCTAGGAGTTTTCTTTTGGGGTTCTTTTTCAAGAGGCAATTGGTGGATTCTTTCAACTTCTACTTAACCCTCTGGTTCTAGAACATCAGGGCAATTTTCCTTGATAATTTCTTGAAAGATGATATCTAGGCTCTTTTTTTGATCATGGCTTTCAGAGAGTCCAATAATTTTTAAATTACCTCTCCTGGATCTATTTTCCAGTTCAGTGGTTTTACAATGAGATGTTTGACATTGTCTTTTACAATTTCATTCATTTGGTTCTGTTTAATAAATTTTTGATCTCTCAAAGTCCTTAGCTTCCATTTTTCCATTGTAATTTTTAAGGCAGTACTTTCTTCATCATCTTTTGGACCTCCCCTTCCATTTGGTCAATTCTGCTTTTTAAGGTATTCTTCTCCTCATTGGCTTTTTGGAGGTCTTTTGCCATTTGGGTTAGTCTATTTTTAAGGTGTTATTTTATTCAGTATTTTTTGGGTCTCTTTTAGCATGATTTGGGTCTCTTTTTCATGATTTTCTTGCATCACTCTCATTGCTCTTGCCAATTTTTGTCTACTTCTCTTACTCACTTTTCCAAATCTTTTTTCAACTCTTCCATGGCCTGAGACCAGTTCATATTTTTCTTGGAGGCTTTTGATGTAGGATCTTTGACTTTCTTGATGTCTTCTGGCTATATGTTTTGATCTTCTTTGTCACCAAAGTAAGATTCTATAGTCTGATGTTTTTATTACACTGTCTGCTCAGTTCCCCATCCAATTACTTGATTTTTGAGCTCTTTGTCAGGGTATGATTGCTTCCAGAGGGGAGAGTGCTCTATCCCAAACTTCAGGGGTTTTGTGCTGCTCTTTTCATAGCTACTTCCAGAAAGCCATAAATTTTTAGTTTTTCTGAGGTGGTATAATCCACTGAGAGGTGTTTACTCATCTTCTGGCCAGTGCTCTGGTCTGTGAGTGATCTCAAGGATTCTTGTCTTCAGTGTAACTACCAGGAGGACTCACTCTCCATAGCCATCATAAGCTCTGCCACACCAGTGCTCCTCCTCACCCCAGGACCACCAACCAGGACTTAAACCTGGATCCAAGCAGGGCAAAGCAAGAGAATCTTGCCTCAGCACCAGCAAGGACATCTCTGCACTCCTACTCTGATCAGTGCTTGCTTCCCCACACTGTCTGTACATCTGGTGCTTTGGAAGTAGCAGCTCCTGGTGGTGCTGCTACCACTGCTGCAGTCACCTCTGACACCCCAGGGCTGGGGCTGTACTATGCACTTTTCTGATGCATGTCCAGCAGAGTTTTCCCACTGACCTACTAAGTTGTCTTTAGTGTTTTTGGGTTGAGAAGTCTGGAAAGCACCACAGCTCAGTGATTCAGTACTCTGAGGCCTGATCCACCTGGTCTGCCCTGGACTGGTCTATCCTGGTGCAGCCAGACTGGGCTGTGCTCTGCTACTAGCACAACATGATAGACCCTTCCCAGCAGTCATTCAGGCAATCTTGGAATGGAGACTTGTTTCATTCCATCATTGTTGGGGTTCTGAAGCTCTAGAATTTTGTTTAGAGTTATTTTTACGGGTATTTGGAGGGAAGAACTCAGGAAGTTCTGCTTTCATGCTGCCATCTTGGTTTCACCCCCAAGGACTTATTTTCTTCAATGAATTTTCATACCTCTATTTCAATTTGGCCAATTCTGCTTTTAAGGAATTCTTCTCTTCATTGGAATTTTATGCCACTTTTACCATTTGGTCTATTCTATTTTTAAAATACTATTTTCTTGAATTTTTTTTGTTCCTCCTTTACCAAGTTGTTGATTCTTTTTTCATGACTTTCTTAAATCAATCTCATTTCTCTTCCTATTTTTTCTTCTACCTCTTTTACTTGATTTTTAAAATCCTTTTTGAGCTCTTCTATGTCTTGTGGCCAATTCATATGTTTCTTTAATCCTTTAGCTGTAGGATTTTTGTCTTTTCTGTCTTCTGAGTTTTTGTTTTGATCTTCTCTGCTGCTATAGTAACTACTATAGTCAGGATCTTTTCCTGCTGTTTGCTAGTTTTTCTAGCTTACTTCTTGACTTTTAATTCTATGCTAAAATGGGTCTCTACTTTCAGAGTGAAGGAGGCACCATTCCAATCTTCAATTTTTGGGGCAACTGTTTTCAGAGATAATTTTTGGGATCTATAAGTTTTTGATTCTTCAAAGGTAATGGGGAAGATGATCTTAGGAGGAGTTTGTTTACTGCTTTGGTGGCCTGTGTTCTGATCAGTGAACAACCATCAACACTTTTTTTTTAATTTAGTATTTTATTTTTCCCCAATTGCATGTAAAAACAATTTTCAACATTCATTTTTAAAACTGAGTTCCAAATTCTCTCCATCACTTCTCACTTCCTTCATTGAGAATGAAAGCAATTTGATATAGAATATACAATATAGAGTCATGCAAAACATATTTCCACATTAGTCAGGTTTTAAAAGAAAACAGAGACTAAAATAAAGCCCTAAGAAATATAAAGAAAATTTTAAAAGTATTATTTGATTTGCATTCAGAGTCCATCAGTTCTTTTTCTGGGTATGGATAGCATTTTTCATCAGAACTTCTGCAGAGTTGTCTTGAATCATTGTATTGCTGAGAAAAGCTGAGTTATTCACAGTTGATTATCTTAGAATATTGCTGTTATTGTATACATTTTTCTCATTTCACTTTGCATCTATTCATGTAAATCTTTCCATGTTTTTCTGACAGCATCTAGTTGATCATTTCTTATAGCACAATAGTATTCCATCACAAATCATATACAACAAATTGTTCAGCCATTCCCCAGTTGATGGGTATCTGTTTGGCTCTTTGCCACCAGAAAAAGAACTATGATAAATATTTGGACAGGGTTCCAAATTGTTCTACATAATAGTTGAATCAGTTCACAACTCCACTAACAATGCATTAGTGTCTCAATTTTCTCACATCCCTCTAACATATATCATTTTTCTTTTCTGTCCTAATGACCAATCTAATAGTTGTGAGGTAGTACCTGTGTGTTGTTTTAATTTGCACGTCTCCAATCAATAGTAATTTAGAACATTTTTTTAATATGGCTATAGATAGCTTTGATTACTTCATCTGCTAATTGACTACTCATTTTTTATCATTTGTTGATTGGGGAATGGCTCTCATTTTTAAAAATTTGACTCATTTCTCTATACATTTATGAAATGAAGTCTTTAACAGATGATTATCTTTCAACTTTTTTCACAGTTATATTTGCTAACTGTATTCCCCCCCATCCTATTTTCTCCATTTATTTTAGTGTCCTCCCCCTTTCAACCTGTCCCTCCTCAAAAGTGTTTTGTTTTTGACCACTGCTTCCCCCAATCCCTTGTCCCTTCTATGAGCACCCCTACTTTCCCTTATCTCTTTCCCTTCCTACTTTCCCATAGGGTAAGATATATTTCTATACCCGACTGAGTGTGTATCTTCGAGCCAATTCTGATGAAAGTAAGGTTTCTCTTTCTCACCCTTTAATTTTAGGGATTTTTTTAAGATATCATCCCATCATATTCAACTTACCTCTCTGCCCTCTGTCTATGTATACTCCTAACTGTCCTAATAATGAGAAAGTTCTTATGAGTTACAAGTATCATCTTCCCATGTAGGAATGGAAACAGTTTAACCTTATTAAGTGCCTTATGGTTTCCCTTTCCTGTTCACTTTTTTATACTTCTCTTGAGTTTTGTATTTGAAAGTCAAATTTTCCATCCAGGTCTGGTCTTTTCATCAGGAATGCTTGAAAGTCTTGTATTTCTTTGAATGTCCATTTTTCTCTGAAAGATTATACTCAGTGTTGCCTGATGGGTGATTCTTGGTTATAATCCTTACTCCTTTGCCCTTCCTGTCGTCTTTTGAGTTTGTGTTTCGAGGACAGAGAAGATCGAAACACAAATTTTTTTTCCTGCTTTTTGCTAATTTTTCCAGCCTATTTCTTGACTTTTGATTCTATGCTAAAGTGGAACTCTGCTTTCAGAGTGGAGGAGGCACTATTCAGTTTTTGGGGCAATTCTGTTTTTTTTTTTTAAGGAGATCTGTTCTTCAGTGAATTTTTGTGTCTCTTTTTTCTTTTGGCCAATTCTGCTTTTCAAGGCATTCTTCTCCTCACTGGGTTGTTATACATCTTTTACCAAGCTATTGTACTCTTTTTTCAAGACTTTCTAACATTAATTTCATTTCTCTTTCTAATTTTTCCTCTATCTCTTCCTTGATTTTTAAAATCCTTTTTGAGTTCCTCCATAGCCTGGGACCAATTTATACTTTTCTTTGAGGCTTTAGATGTAGGAGTTTCAACTTTGCTATCTTCCTCTGAGTGTGTTTTGATCTTCCTTGTAGTAATGTTTCTTTGCCAGATTTTTTTCTCTTGTTTACTCATTTTTTCAGCCTATTTCTTGACTTTTAACTCTTTGCTAAAGTGCGGCTTTGCTTCCAGGGTACAGGGCACACTGTTCCAAGCTTCATGGGGTTTTGTGCAGCTGTTTTCAGAGATACTCATAAAGACCTCTAAGTTTTCGGTTCTTCCAAGATGGTGTGTTCTAAGCACAGATGTGTTTACTACTCTTGTGGCCTGTGCTCTGGTTTGTGAGTGACCACAAGCACTCTTTTCTGCCCTGGAACTGTGATGAGGACCCAGCTCCACCTAGGCCACAAGCTTGGATGTGTTAGGACTTTTCCTCACCCTGGAAATGCCTCTGAGGACTATGACATGAATCCAAGTATGAGCATAGCAACAGAATCCTGCCCCCGCTGCCAGCAAAGAGACATCTATAATCTTGTCATCAGTTGTTTGGCCCCTGAACTTCTGTGGGCTGAGAGTGATGCAAGCAGCCTCTGCTGCTATTGATACAGTTGCTCCCAAATCCTACTCTTGATTTTTTGGACCAAGTCTGACCTGGTGGGGCTTGCATTGGACTGCACTCCACTCTCATTGTGGTGTGATATACCTTTCCAGATGACCTTCTAAATTGTCTTGGGTTAAAAAATTGTTTTTCCCTCTCCTTTTGTGGGTTCTGCTGCTACAAAATTTAAGATTATTTAAACACACACATATACACATACAATATATTATGTGTGTACATATACAAACATGTGTGTATATACACATATATACATATTTATGGAACACATTATATATGTATATATACACACATATACATGTATGCATGTTTATGTGTATGTGTATATATATGTAAGCATTCATATATATGTATACATATACACAAGCATATATAATGTATTATGTATGTGTGTATATGTGTTATTTATGGAACATAGTACAGACACATATATAAACATAAACATGTATACACACATATAAATATGAAACACAGCATACATATATACATGTATGTATATACATATACATACATATATACATAAATACATGCATACATATATATTCATACATGCATACATGTACATATCTGTGTCTCTCTCTCTTTCTCCCTTTCTCCATGTATATGTGTGTGTATGTAAATGTCTATGTATAGACATATACATAGACATATACATATATACTATACTAGGAGGTCTGCAGATTTAGACCATAAATTCTGCTCTTCTCCCCTGTCTTCTCCTGGTTCTCTAATATTCTCTTATGTTCTTAGGAGCTCAGATCCAATTTGCCTTTTCATGATCTATCTTCTGTCTTTTAACACCTAGATAAAATTTTAGATTAAAAAAATATAAATGTGAAATACCTTATTTCATTATTTACAACTTTTTGTGCTTCTACTATGTAGAGTATTTGGAAATCAAATACACCTGCTCTTTTTTTTTTGAGATTTCCTCAAATATGTCTCTTATGTTGAATGTGCATATGTTTTCAATGACAATTAGACTCAGGTTGGTAGCATCTGCTATTTTGGGTTGCAACATGAGATATTTTGCTTTTTCAGAATATGCTATTCATTCTCTCTGACAATTTCTTATGCATGCAGAATGACTCAGAATTATTTAAATTGTTTTTTCTTCATATTTTAGAGTCTTTCTCCTGGCTGCTTTAAAAATTATTTATTCTGGGCAGCTAAGTGGTGCAGTGAGTAGAGCACCAGTCCTGGAGTCAGGAAGACCTGAGTTTAAATCCGGCCTCAGATGCTTGATGCACTTACTAGCTGTATGACCTTGGGCAAGTCACTTAAACCCAATGGCCCTGCCTTTCCCTCTCCAAAAAAAATATTCATTATTGAAATTGTTATATTTAACCATCATGTCTTCAAGTTTAAAATGCAGTTGTTGTTTTGTTTTGTTTTGTTTTACCCCCTGTTGATGCATTCTCTCAAAAAATGTTTTGTTGCCTTTATTAAGAAGATTGGGTCAATTTTCCTGTACTACTTATCACATTATCACATTCAGATTGTCTACTTTGTGATATCCTTCTGGGACACCTATTTTCCTTAAGTTTTCTCTTTATATACTGTCTTCTAGGTCAGTCATTTTGAGCAATATAGACCTGATGTATTCTTTCAACGTTGGTTTATTTTGATTCTTTTTTATCAAGTTTGCCTCCATTTTCAGATTTTATCCTAAATTTCCTTACATTCACCTTTGAGAATCTTCTTTTTCCCTTGGCTCTATATTCTTCTCCCACTATACAAGCCCTTAAGCCTGGGATGTTGGGGAGCTTCAAGGCTTGGCTACTTCCAGATCCTCTGAGGTGAGAGTGCTGGCCCAAACTCAATTTCCGTTCCCTTTTTCCTTTATACCCATCCCTTTCTTTTTTAGGCCTTGGTTCTGAGCTACATACACTACAATAACAGAATGCAAGGTTTTTAACATATATCAGAATGTGTAAGGGCAAGTAAAGTGGAATTTTTGTTGTCTTTTGTTTTGGAGTGCTTCTCAGCACTAAGGCAACCAAGTGTCTTTAAGTCTTGCCTTTATTTAAATCAAGTCTTTGATGTAATTGAGAATCTTTGATGACCTGCTTAAGTCATGGGAAGGCTTAGATCACATGTGTCTGAGTCACATGATTGTGATGCCCTCTGACCCTGAAGAAGTGTATATATACTCGAAGGTTAGCATTTTGCTTGGAGCTCACTCCCTGGAAGAGTGTCCTGTGATTTGACCAGAGGAGACTCTGGGTAGCCATTAAGGAGCTTTTCAAAACCCAGATGTTGGTGTTTCCTTCTCTGGTAACTATGGATGTATAGCCTTGATCAGATGGCTAGAAGCCTATCTGTTGATTTGTGTTATTTTGCTCTGTTCATAGAATTATTGCTTATAATTTCTGTTTATGTTTTCTCTGAAGTTCAGGGTGCTGACTTTTTCCCCTGAACTAAGTGAATCATATATGTATGTTTAATTAAAGTCAGATTGTTAACCCCTTAAAGTTGTTTTCCTTGGAAAAGAAGATAAAAAAAACCTGTGCTAATGATGAGGTTCTGGTGCTTGGACCCTAAATTCTAACAGCCTCTGCTTGGATGCCTGTGCCTGAACCACAATTTGAAAAAACATCCTGTTCTCATAAACACATACAGTTCTCAAAACATATTCTCTCTCAAGCTGTCTCTCTCTAGGTAAAGGGCAGCCTACCCCAACTTATGTCGGCTTCTTCCTTCGCAAGCGGCTACGCGCAATTATAGATTGATTTCTGGATGCCGATAACTGACTGTACACTGAGTCATAACCATATTTACTATTCACTGACCTTTCTAACATGTATCTTGGAGATAGTATTTTGTCTAACAAGACACTAGATGAGAAACTACTCCCCTTTAGCCCCAACCAATAGTGAACTCAGTGACATTTCACAGTAAAGATCGCACCCCCTAGTAACTCCGCTGTGGGCTATTTCCTAGAGAACTCTGGGTAATATGCCTGCAGTACATACTAAATGTGCATGTTCCTTTAAGAACTAACCACTCCTTGAATACTCCCTAAACCACTCTCTAATCCCACCCCTAGACATCTAACTGACATGTTCCCCCCCCCCCCATCCCCTATTAGGTTCTATAAAGATTACCCCTGCACTGCTCTATGGTTGCAGGTTCCCTAAGAACTCTTGCCTGCTGAAAAAGCATAATAAATCTTCACCTCCTTGACTTAAAGAATGCTTGTGTCAGTGAATTCATCCCAGGTGGACCCTTTCTGGGAACTTTGGTTTGGGATCCCTGCATCCCTGGGTTTCTTCTCCCCCTCTACACTAGTAGCCTTCCTGTGTGCTGTTATTGGCCTTACACAGCCAGAGTAGAGGCAAGTAGCATTGTTGTTACAGAATGATATGACAATGATTAGGCAAAGCTGAAGAAGTTTGTAGGACAAAGATGTAAATCTATTAATAATGTGGAATCAGAAAGATCTTCTGTTTGGTTATAAGAAAAATAATTTTAGCAAAACCACTTATCTAGAGGAGAGTAATTTAGGAATTATCTTTGTTACCTCAAGGGAAAATCCAATTTTACTTAAGTTTATTATTTGGGATTAACACTTGTGTATAGAGCATATCCTGAAGTGCAAGAAATTTACATGGAGATAACTTGTGTGAGATATGCACTGTTCTCTGTATACAATCTGATATTAAACACTTAGTATATTTACATATTCAATCCCAAGTCTTTTGTTGCCTGTTATAATTAAGACTAAATAACCATCCTTTATTCAAGTGCATTTGTGTAGCCAATGAACCTAGGGATAAAAGTCATCTAGTTACAAAGAATGCTGATAATTATGTATTCATGTTTGGGATTAGATCCTTAAAGTGTCTCATTCTTCTAAACAGGGAACTAGCTGGAGTAGAATATTTTGAGAAAACAACAAGATCTGACAATGATACATGGAAATAGAAATGATTCTAAAGGAGTATACAGGTCTTGAGCATTCTAATAATAAATTCTAAAACCTGGGTTCAGGATTTTGTATGTAAAAGTTGCATTGTTCACCCACTGCACAAGTGAGAGCTTTTTTTGTGAGGCAGTCAGGGTTAGGTGACTCACCTCAAGGTCATATAGCTAGTATCAAGTGTCTGAGGTCAGATTTGAACTCTAGTTTTCCTGACTCCAGAGTCAGAGCTCTATCCACTGCATCACCTAGCTTCCCCTAAGCTAGGCTTTTTATGCTTAATTTAGAAAGTTTCAGAATTCTGCCTTTTGTGGTGCTTTAAAATGTTTAGCTTTTGATTTCTCACTTGTTATTTGAATTACTTATATATGTGTGTGTGTGTGTGTGTGTGTGTGTGTATCAACATGACAATTTGCTAACTTGCAGTGACAAGTAGTAAAACTGAATGTTTTGTTGTTGTTATTGTTGTTTTATTTTTTCTGCTTATGAAACATAAATCCAAAATGAATAATGAAATAAATGAATGCCAGTCTTAAAAACTGAAATAATAATGCAGTAAATGTAAATTTATAAAAGCACTCTTAACCTTGTTTTACATGTCTATCTGTCAAATATTAAATCTTTAACCAGAAGGACTCCTCTTATAAATCAGATCCTCACAGGTTTTTCTTTTGTTTAAGATTCTTCCTTCAGTTTATTGTTGGCAGTGTCTACATCAGGCACAGGGTTTAAATAAAGGTAGATGCAGCAAGAGGTATGTAAAAAATCTCTGAAGTTTTAAGTGAACAGTGAGTTCCTCATTTGATAGTCTTCTTATAGCTCTTTTGTTAATGGCATTAGAATTATACAGCTTGAGCTGGTTTTTAACACGTGAACTAGTTACTAGAAAAGTGACATTTAAGACAATGTACTATATTATCTTAAGCTTTGTTACTGGCAGATTTTAGCAGAATTACCTAGAAATCTCTACAAATGACTTTGAATCTGAGAAACCAATCTTTATGGAACAGGTCTCTTCAGAGCTGCCCTGAGAAAAAGACATATTCTAGAATATCTAAGAGAAAATGTTCCCAGGGACCAGATGACTACATGGGATATCTGGAGTCCCAGGTGAAATGTTTTGATTAAATGGAGATTAGAGGGACTGGATTACCAAGCTAGAAGGAGACTAGATGTTAGCTAACATAAATGATCATATTGTATTACTTTGTCTTGTTTTGTTTTGTTTCATGGTATCTATATTTGCTGAGTTTTCTTGGTTACCTTGATGATATGTAATTCTCCCCTTTAAAATTAGTCCATGGTTTGAGATATTCTTTTTTAAGATTAATTTATTTTTAGTTTTAAACATGCATTTCCACAAGATTTTGAGTTACAAATTTTCTCCCCATATCTACCCTCCCTCCCACCCCAAGATGGCATGTATTCTGATTACCCCTTTCCCCAGTCTGCCCTCCCTTCTTTCAGTCCCCTTCCCCCCATCCCATTCCCCCTTACTTTCTTGCAGGGCCAGATAGATTTCTATACCCCATTGCCTATATATCTTATTTCCCAGTTGCTTGTAAAAGCAATTTTAACATTCATTTCTAGAACTTTAAGTTCCAAATTCTTTCCCATCTTCTCTCTGCACCCTCCCTCCTTGAGAAGGCAAGCAGTGCAATGTAGGTTATACATCTATCATTATGCAAAACATTTCTGCAATAGTCATGTTCTTAAAGTCTAACTATATTTCCCTCCATCCTATCTTGTCCCCCATTTATTCAATTTTCTCCTTTGACCCTGTCCTTGTTAAAAAATGTTTGCTTTTGACTACCCACTCCTCCAATCCACCCTCTTTTCTATCATCCTCCCCTCTTATCCCCTTCCCCCCTACTTTCCTGTAGGGTAAGATAGCCAATTAAGTGTGTATGCTATTCCTTCCTTAAGCTAAATTCGAAGAGAGTAAGGTTTACTTATGCCCTTTCACCTCCCCCCTCCTTCCCTTCCACTATAACAACTTTTTCTTACCTCTTTTATGTGACACTTTATCCCATTCTATCCTCCCTTTCTTCTTCTCCCAATATCTTTCACCCCTCATTTTATTTTTTTTAGATATCATCCCTTCATATTCACCTCACCCTGTGCCCTCTGTCTCTCTCTATCTCTCTCTCTCTTTCTCTCTCTATCTCTCTGTGTGTGTCTCTGTCTCTGTCTGTCTCTGTTTCTCTCTCTCTCTGTCTCTCTATCTATCTGTCATATGTATATGTATATGTATATATGTATGTATATGTATATTCTCTTCAACTACCCTAATACTGAGAAAGGACACATGAGTTACAAATATCATATTTCCATGTAGGAATGAAAATAGTTCAACTTTAGTGAGTCCCTTATGATTTCTCTTTCCTGCTTGCCTTTTCATGCTTCTCTTGAGTCTTGTATTTGAAAATCCAATTTTCTATTCAGCTCTGGTCTTTTCATCAAGAATGCCTGAAAATCTTCTATTTCATTGAAATTCCATTTTTTTGCCCTGAAGTACTATTTTTAGTTTTGCTGGGTAGGTGATTTTTGGTTTTAATCCTAGCTCCTTCTACCTCCAGAATATCATATTCCAATCTCTTTGATCCCTTAGTGTAGAAGCTGCTAGATGTTGTGTTATCCTGATTGTATTTCCACAACACTCAAATTGTTTCTTTCTGGCTGCTTGCATTATTTTCTCCTTGACCTGGGAACTCTGGAATTTGGCTACAATATTCCTAGGAGTTTCCTTTTGGGATCTTTTTCAAGAGGCGATCGGTGGATTCTTTCATTTTCTCTGGTTCTAGAATGTCAGGTCAGTGTTCCTTGATAATTTCTTGAAAGATGATGTCTGGGCTTTTTTTTTTACCATGGCTTTTGGGTAGTCCAATAATTTTAAAATTATCTCTCTTGTATCTATTTTCCAGGTCAGTGGTTTTTCCAATTAGATATTTTACGTTGTCTTCTTTTTTTCATTCTTTTGGATCTATTTTATAATTTCTTGATTTTTTCATGAAGTTATTAGCTTCCATTTGCCCTATTCTAATTTTTAAGGCATTATTTTCTTAAGTGATCTTTTGGACCTCCTTTTCCATTTGTTCAATTGTGCTTTTTAAGGGATTGTTGTCCTCATTGGCTTTTTGGAGCTCTTTTGTCATTTGGTTTAGTCTGTTTTTTAAGGTGTTATTTTCTTCAGTACTTTTTGGCTCTCCTTTAGCAAGCTGTTGACTCATTTTTCATGATTTTCATGATTTTCTTGCATTGCTTTCATTTCTCTTCCAAGTTTTTCCTCTACTTTTCTTACCTGATTTTCCAAATCCCTTTTGAGCTCTTCCATGGTCTGAAACCAATTCATATTTTTCTTAGAGGCTTTTGATGTAGGACCTTTGACTTCATTGTCTTCTTCTGGATGTGTGTTTTGATCTTCTTTGTCACCAAAGTAAGATTCTATAGTCTGATTTTTCACACTGTTTGCTCATTTTCCCAGCCAAATACTTGACTTTTTGGTTCTTTATCAAGGTATGACTGCTTCCAGAGTACAGAGTGCTTTGTCCCAACCTTCATGGGTTTTGTGCTGCTGTTTTCATAGCTATTTCTAGGCACCTGTAAATATTCAGTTCTTCTTAGTTGGTACAATCCAAGGAGAAGTGTGTACTCCTCTCCTGGCCTGTGCTCTGGTCTTTTCTGCAATGTAACTGCCAAGAGGACTCCCTCTGCACAGTCACCACATACTCTGCCATGCCAGTACTCCTCCACATCCCAGGAACACCAAGCAGGACTGCAACCCAAATCCAAGCAGGGCAACGCAAGAGAATCCCGCCTCAGTGCCAGCAAAGAGATCCTTGTACTCCCACTCTGATCAGCCACCTGATTCCCCCCACCATCTGTGGGCCTGGAGCTCAGGAAGCAGCCACTGCTACAGCTACCTCCACTGTCCTGGGACTGGAGCTAGAATGGGCCTTCTCTCACCCAAGTCCAACAGAATTTTCCCAGTGTCCTGCTAAGTTGTCTTTGGTGTTTGCGGATTGAGAAGTCTGGAAACCACCACAGCTCAGTGATACAGTGCCCTCAGGCCTGCTCTACCTGGTCTGCTCTGGCCTGATCTTTCCTGGTATAGTAGTAAGGCAAAATTCATGACCTTGGGATGGGTCATGGACATGCCTGAGTGGCTCAGAATCACAAAGTATAAGGAATTCTCTAGGTAGAAGACAGAGGAAGTGTAACATTTATTTAGACTCCAGAGGATCAGATTCAAAAGCCAATGTCCCCAATTTGATATTATGGTAATAATATTCCAAAACAGATAAGCACACCTCACTGTAGTAACAAGGAAATTATAACAAAATATATAGCAAGGAACCAAGTCATACTTGTAATTTCCCTGCACTGCTAGGGTTTTCCTATAAAAAGATCACTCACAAATCCTAACTGTCAGCTCAACACTCTCTCCTGCAGCTCTGCTGACTGTGAGTTCCTTGATCTCCACAACTCACTCTTGTTCAGCACTCTCTGCTCTGCACTCTAGCGATGCTTCTCTCTGCAGCTCCCAGTTCTCAGTTCTGCTGCTCCCAGTTCTGGAGTCTCTTTTTATATGCAGTCATCTGATTGACTAGAACTCAGGGCATATACCATTGCCTTTCATCTTAGCAACTCCCCTTAAGGCCCTGAGGGCTTCACAACCACAGCAAGTTAGCACCTAGTAAGTAGAGGCTTGAGGCCTACTTACAAACAAAAATGTAATCAGGCTTTCCCACCTAAGCCCATTTGAGCCCTATTGAATGGGTGGAGAAGATCTTAGACCACATTAATACTACACCTGGCAAGGCCTAAACTGGGCTGTGCTCTGCTCCCAGCAGGATTCTATAGACCCTTCCCAGCAACCATCCAGGCCTTCTTGGGCTAGAGACTTGTTTCACTCTGTCATTTGTTTAGAGTCATTTTTTACAGGTGCTTGGAAGGATTTGGGGGAGAGCTAAAGCAAGTCCTTGCTTTTACCAGTTTTAGATATTCTTATTATGGTTTGTGCTATCAGTAACCAATCTTGTTGTTCTAACAGTAATTGGTCAGGGAAAATTGTGACAAGCTTACAAAAGATTCAACAAGTTATAGCAGAGTCACAACTACTGAGACAAGATTTGTACTTAGGTTTTCCTGACTCTAGGCCTGATGCTCTATCCACTAAACCTCCTAGCTGCTGAAGTATTGAATAAATACAAGCAAAAAGAAAGATATTGGATAAACACAAAGGAACAAACAAAAAAGACATTCCCTGCCCTCAAGGAATTTACATTGTACTGAAAGAAGATAACACATAAAAGAAAATAGAGCAAGCACACCTACTCTTATTTAAGCTACTCAGTAACTAGGGAAGTGTTCCTTTAAAGAAAAAAGGCTAGTAGAAACTCTTCTTAAGCTTGCCACTAATCAACTGATTTATACTTAAGGCAGGATCACTACATCTCCTGAGTGCTTCATTGCCCAATGAAAAGGCTGTTCCTCAGCTATCTAAAGTTGAGTTTGCCAGAGAAGAGCAGGTCACTTTAAAAAAAAAATTACTCTTTCTTTGCCCTTTTTGTAATTAACTCAATAGGTGGTATCATGACAAGTCTCCAGTCTAATGTTTATTTCTCAGTTCGGGAGAAGTAAGAAGGCAGCAAAAGTTTTAAATTTTAGTATTTCTTCTCTTGTTTACCTCCCCTCAAAATTTATGGTGATCTGAAGTATATTAATTGTTCTCTTATTACACAGTCAGATAGTTGTTCACTTTAGCTCATCGATATAAGCCTATCATGACAAATTAATTACTTCTGGCATCTTGTTTTTTGCACATGTATTTTTTCTTTCAAAGTAGATGCTTCTCAGTTATATTGTATATTTACAAAGTGCTTTGTAAGTCATAACCTCTCTTGGTAAGTGATTTGCCCATGGTCTATCAGCTTAAAAAAGAGCGGCATTTCAGTTGCATGTTTCCTTAGTCATCCTCTACTGTTCATTGTAAACTGCTCCTCCAGAGACAATTTAATTAATACCAGTTTACACATCTCTTATCTCACTTCTAGTCCAGGTAATATGATCACTGCATTGCACGATTTATAGCTTAAAAGGACTCTTCCAGATAACCCAAAGCAATTCACTTATTTTGCAGATGAGAAAACTGAGGCCAGGAGAGTCATCAACTAACTTGTCCAAGGTCACACAACTATTAAGCAGCAAAGTTGGAATGTTAGCCCAGGTCCTCTTGACTCCAAATCCAGTGCTTTGACTTAAAACCATTGGGTTTAGAGACAGCATTTTGTGAAGGCTTTAGTATCATAACAGTTGAAAAAATTGTTTTTGTCTGGAGAATACTTTATGCTTTTAGAATATGCTTCATAACCACTTTAGAATAGTGATTACTTCTATATATGTAAACATTTTTTTCTGCTGGCCCATGTAGTCTCACTAATTGTCTTTTTTGTTGTTGTGGTTTTTTTCCCACAACTTGGAAGAATGTTTGCAGTTGGAGGAATGACAAACATACTTCCCTTATGTGCAACAAACACAAAATCAAATAATTCTTTTCATTATACCAAAACATGGGAGGATCTTACATAATAAGGTAAAAAAAAAAAAAAGAGTTCCAACATTTTTCTCCCTTAATGAGAAGCAGCTTAACTTAGTGCTTAGAGACAGCTCTAAAGACAAAAATATCTGAGTTGAAGTACTCCCTCTGACACTTATTGGCTGTTTGACCTTAGATAAGTCATAGCCTCTTAAGTGCTCTGGGCCAGAGGTGTCCAACACTCTGCCTATGACACTCCCCAGTGAAGTTCAAACCAGATTTAAATGTAATTGGGAAATATTTAACAAAAAATAAAAATACTGTAAAACACATATAACATTAAATTATAAAACTAAGTCCATGTGCAGTCAGTGGGGATTCTTACATATCAGGCTCTCCAAACTTAGGTTTTTATTGAAACAATAGACAATATATTTTGATTTACCATTTTGGTGAGAGCTCTGTAGTAGCTTGGCTTTGTTTACTAAAGCATTTATGTAAATTTCTATGCTTGTAGGTAGGCCACATAAATCACATTGCTGCCACATGCACCCCTGGGTGCTGGGGGGAGTCCTGTGAGCTCAAATTTGCCAAGCAGGGTTATCCTTTGTCATTGCTCTCTCATCTTCATAAACTGAATAAGCATACCAGATTGGTTGTCTGAATATGTGGGAAAGGTCTGGGTTTGCTTGGTGGGGACGGTGCAATTATGTTTGATCAGAACAGTCATAACATCACCAACAGTTTCAATTTCAAGGGAAAGAGGAGTGACATACAAAAGCAGCAAATCCTGCACGTTCTCAGATTTATCTCCAGACAAAATGGCAGCCTGGAACCACCCACCAGGACAATATCATGAATCTGTGATTTATCTAGCTAGGCATCTATTGTGGCCTTTTCCACAGGGTCCAGTGTGCTGTGGAAAAGATCAGCATCCAGCTCTTCAAAACGGGCTTGGGTGATTGATGTATAGGAGTCAATACCTTTATAGAGGGAGTCAATCTCAATACTGGCCTGGGTACTGAAAGAGAGGGTACACTTCGCATGTTCACAAGTGGTGCAAAGGTGGCAAACAGACCTCTTAGTCTCATCAATGTCCTTCTTGTCCTTTTACTTGAACTCAGCAAAGAAATGGTTCACCATTCACTTGTCAAAGTCCTCTCTACCCAAGTGGGTGTCCGCAGCTGTGAATTGGACCTTAAAAATGCCACCTTCAATGGTAAGAGTGGAGACATCAAAAGTACCACCTCTAAGGCCAAAAATCAATACATCTCTCTCGCTACCAAACTTTTTGTCCAAGCCATAGGCAATAGCAGCAGCAATTAGCTCACTGATGATTTGGAGCACATTGAGACCAGCAATGGTTCCAGCATCTTTAGTTACCTGACATTGGGAATCTTTAAAATAGGCTGGTACTCTGACCACAGCATTTGTGACTGTCTTCCCAAGGTAAGCTCCAGCAATTTCTTTCATCTTGGTCAAGACCATAGAAGATACTTCTAGATAGAAATTTTTGGTCTCCCCTTTGTACTTCACTTGGCCCTTAGGCCTGCCAGCATCATTCACCACCGGAAAAGACCAATGCTTCATATCTGACTGTACAACTGCATTATCAACTCTGCAACCAGTCAGATGACTGATATCAAAAACTGTGTTGGTGGTTCATTGCAACTTGATTCTTTGCAGCATCATCAATTAAACATTCTGTGTCAGTGAAGGTAACATAGCTTGGGGTGGTCCTGTTTCCTTGGTCATTAGCAATGATATCCACTTTCTTGTGTTGGAAAACTCCCCCACCGGAGTAGGTTGTGCCAAGATCAAGGTCCCTTAGACATGGTTGCTAGGGAGTTAGGGTCGTAGCTGACCACCGTGAAGGAAAAAGTGCTACTGCTCCACTGAGTAGCTATTTATAATTTTTTTAACATAATCATAATAGTTATAGAGGAAGAATGTTAATCTTATACATAGAATATTTCATGCTGGAGTGAAGTGTAAGTATTAAGAATTCCTTCGATTTGATCATTTGAAACTAAAGGTTTCTGTAGTGTCCCGGGATTAGAATTGTATGCTCTAGAAACATGTAGAACACATATTTTCAGTGATTCTGTGTCAGTGAGCCAGGTCTAATAGTAATATATCTAAAGAGACTGAAAAAACAAAAAATAATTTCCACCTCAGGTGAAAGGACTTAAGAAGAATTGGAATTTAAAAATACCTTGAAAGACCAAGCTGAGTCAAATGGCACAGTGAATTTGCATGTAGTAGATATAGTAGGATGAACATTTTTATTTCAAAGTAATTGGTTTAATTGTAACATAATAGTATACTTATGTAATGTAATATATTTAAAATAATGTATTATAATTATTTACATTGAAAGTACATTTGTATAGGTAGGAGAAATTACAGTAAATTTATTTAAATTATTTTTTAATTTAAAATTATTCTTAAAATTCCCCTATTAATTGACATAATTGGTACACTAGGTTTTTCAGACTGTGTGGCCATGAGCAAGTTATTTAATCTTTCATAGCCTTTATCATTTCAACTGTTAAAAGGAGATAACGATTACTTCCATTTATGGCAGAGAGTATAATGAGACTGTATATGTAAAATGCTTTGTAAATTACAAAACTCTATATATGAGTCAGTTATTATTTTCTCCAAAATCAAATCTTTTTTGAGTCTCTATTTTCATAAATGCCACTACTCTTCACCCAATCATCCACTTTCAAAACCATTTTATTATCAATCTTCTTCCTCAATTCTCATTTCCAATCAGTTATCAAATTCTGTCAGTTTTATCTCTGCTTATCTCTTGTATTTGACTACTGTTTAACATTCCAACTACTACCAACCTACTTCAATAAAGCTTAAATCAATGAACCTTCATGAAATGCTTAACATGTGAAAACATGTGGGAGGTGCTGAAGACACGAACAAAAAGAAAATTTACCTCATCCTCGCCTCTAAGGTGCTTATAATTTAATAGGGGAATTATAATATATACACAAATGCCCATGGTACCAATTTATATTATTGTAGTTTTAGACTTGGAAGGTACCTCAAAAGTCATCTAGTCTACCCCTAACTCCCATTTTAAAACGAGGAAACTGAGGATCATGGAGGATAAATTAGTTGCCTGACCTGAGATTACAAAAGTCTTAATCATAAGAAGCTAGTTTTGAACTCAGGTCTTTTGAAATTAGAGTCCATGCCCTTTCTACCAAACCTGAGATCCATGGAAAGTGTATTTAGATAACTGGACATGGAAGCAAATATATTGATCTAGGTACAAGGGTGGGGAACAGGCAGCGCTGAGGCCACATGTGGCCCTCTACATCCTCAAGTGTGGCCCTTTGACTAAATCCAAACTTCACAGAACAAATCTTAATAAAAGGATTTGTTCTGTAAAACATGGACTCAGTCAAAAAACTGCCCCCAAGGACCTAGAAGGCCACATGTGGCCTTGAGGTCACAGGTTCCCCACTGCTGATAGGATAATCAGGGAAAGCTTCATGGAATGGAAAGCTTCATAGAATCTGAACTCTGCCTTGAAAGAAGAGAGGCTTGGATAAGGTGAAAGTCTGATTTAGAAATAGAATGTAACCTGCAGAAATGCGTGGCAATGGAAGAGTCTACAATGAAATCAAGAAACATTTTGTCCATTCAATCTGACTGAACTATAGAATATATGAAAGGAAATACAATGAAATAAGGCTGGAAAGATTGGCTGAAGCTAGATGATGGAAAGGTAATAGAAGACAATGAATGCTTTTTGACAAAGGGAGCAAAATTAATGATAGAAAAAAGTAATCATTAAATGTTTATTTTGTGCTGATCCCTGTGCTAAGCACTAGGGACACTAATAGAAATAATTAAGACAGTCATTCCAAGACAGTTTTTAAGGACCTCACACACTAGTTGGGAAAGTTGTTGTACAGTGCTTTCAGTCATATCTGACTCTTCATTACCCCATTTGGGGTTTTCTTGGCAAAGATCCTAGAGTGGTTTGCATTTCCTTCTCCAGCTCATTTTACAGATGAGGAAACTGAGGTAAACAGGCTTAAGTGATTTCCTAGGGTCAGACAGCTAATAAGTATCTAAGGCTACATTTGAAATCAGGAAGATTAGTCTTCCTGACTCCAGGGATAGCACTCTAGACAATTATATAAAAATTAGCTGCAAGGCAGATAGAAGTTCCCAGAAGACCTAAGGTTCCAGAAGTTCCATAGATGGTAAGACTCAAGGTCTACAGATTAGATAAACAGATCAGATACTATAAATACTCTAGATAGTATATTGAGCATAGAAGTAAGGCAGATGGTAATGCTTAGAACATGTTAGAGGCAACTGAAAAGGCAAGTGGTAAGATTTGGGGATGTTTCATGTCAATGGAAAGACTAGAGTTATTGATATGATCAAATCTTCAGAGGATTGTTTTGGTAAGAGTATGCATGAATTTAATAATAATTTATTTGCTTGACAATGAAGGCCTGAACCAGACTTGGGGGAAGTTTGACTGGAAATGAGAAGGATCCAAGAAATACTGAAATGGTAGACTCAGTAGGACACAGAAGTTGATAGTCACTTTCCTCTCTACAATGTCCCACATTCAAAGGTGAGGTCAAAGGTTCAAGTTGGGGTGGTTGGAAGCATGTTGTGGCCACAAACATAAGTAAGGAGTTAGGGAAAAGAAAAAGGTTTAGAATGGGGGATGTTGGGAATCAGTCAATTAGCAAAATGATGATTTCAGTTCTAAACATGCTGAGTTTGAGACACTGATAAGATATCCATGAAGAGATATTGAGCAGGAAGTTAAAGCAGTGATATACTATAGAAAGGAAGGTTATTTTCAAGCTACTAAATATTTTCCCTCTTTTGGTGTCCAAAATGTGTTTCTATAACGATGAAAGGATAGTGCATTAACTCATTTTAGCACTTGGTTCCCCCCAAAATTCACTTCTTAAAAACTTTATTATGCTCTCTAGGGCTTTCTGAATATGTATAACATTTCCAAATTTGTTTTTTACTTAAGAAATAGCAAGAATGGCTTGTGATTCATAACAATATTCTAAATTTTAAATGATGTTTTATCTTACAAAGTCTAATAGAAAAGAGTATGTCAGTATTTACAAATGCATGGCTCAGATTTTTCCTTGCCTCAAGAGTTTTCTAGGGTGGCTCTAAGAGTTCTGGTTCATCTTCAGTTTGGGGAATCCTTATGAAACCATTCTGGTTACTTGAATTACTTGAAGCAATGTGATGAGAGAAATAATTATTTATAACCAATGATTAGGGGAGATCAAAAGATGTCCCCTTTTTCTAAAATCCCAATTTAGAAAGTTCAGTGTCTTGAAGAATATTACTGATTATGAGATTCAACTAACTTTCCTCTTTATAACCTGCTCAGGTCCCTGAGCCATTGTACTTCACTTGGGTTTGGGTGGGAATAAATTCCTTAAATAGATTATCCAAGGCTGGGGGTAACTTAAGAAGTAAATGACATAATGGAAGTTCAGGTCCAGCCCCTAGTTGTAATATTCATTCTACTATTATTAACCAATAAGAGTTAATTACCACTCCTTAGGAAAATTTCTCTGCTAAAAGGGCGTAAAAGTTGTGAGCCCACCGCCATGATTGTCTTTGGTCTAAGAGAGAAATGGCCAAATGAATATCTTTCTAATAACAAACATTCTGGAATTATTAATAACATGATTAAATTACCCAGAAATTATGTCTCTTGAACATTTTAAACATCACAGTGGTTAGAAATTGCACTTCTGGGTGCAGGTGAGATGTGGAAGCTTCAGAGAATAAAGAAATGAAGCTTCCTTAGAATAGTCAATGCTTAAACTTGGTCTTTACTATCAGATTGAGGGATAAAGAAGGAAAGTATTTGAAATGGAATTCATTCAGTTGTCTGGAGTTACTGGAGTCTAGGTGAACTTCAATGACTGAGTTTCCAGAAGTTTAATTGTACTCCAGTTTACTCCAGACAAGTGAATGAACTGGAACTAAGTGCTTTGGTTCCAATATACAGGTACAAAATACTATACAAAGTTCATTTTAGACTGAGTATTCAATGAGAGTCCTCTGCTAAAGTGTTAGCCTAAATGCTATTCAAAACACACAGACTAGTAATAAAAAATCTTGGATAATGAGAAGAAAAAGAATGAAAGTTACTTACAGAATGCAGAGATGACCAAATATATGAAGCATGACTTCTTGAGATATAAAGGGTCCTAAAGGGGATCACCTTGAGAACATGTCTTTTAAGGAACAAATACCAACAAAGAGTTGAAAAATCAAATAATTAGCTGTGAAAATTAGCCAACAGCAGAAAAAATTCAGACTATAGAATCTTACTTTTCTGACAAAGAAGATCAAAACATACAAACAGAAGAAGAGAATAAAGTTAAAGCTCCTACATCCAAAGCCTCCAATAAAAGTATAAATTTGTTGCAGGCCATGGAACACCTCAAAAAGGATTTTGAAAACCAAGTAAGAGAAGTAGAAGAAAAATTGAAAAGAGAAATGAAAGTGACACAAGAAAATCATAAAAATGAGTCAACAGCTTGCTAAATGAGACAAAAATAATACTGAAGAAAATAACAACTTAAAAAATGGAATGACCCAAATGGCAAAAGAGGTCCAAAAACCCAATGAGGAAAAGAATGCCTTAAAGGTCAGAATTGGCCAAATGGAAAAGGAGCTCAAGAGGCCACTGAAGAAAACAATTCTTTAAAAATTAGAATGGAGGAAATTGCAGCTAATGACTCAATGAGAAATCAGGAACAGATAAAACAAAACCAAAAGAATGAAAAAATAGATGACAATGTGAAATCTCATTGGAAAAAACCACTATCCTGGAAAATAGACCCAGGAGAGATAATTTTAAAATTATTACTTGAAAGCCATGATAAAAAAGAGCCTAGACATCATCTTTCAAGATATTATCAAGGAAAACTGCCATGATATTCTAGAACCAGAAGGTAAAATAGAAATTGAAAGAATACATTGATCATTCTCTGAAAGAGATCCCAAAAGGAAAACTTCTAGGAATATGATGGCCAAATTCCAGAGTTCCCAGGCCAAGGAGAAAGTATTTCAAGCAGCCAGAAAGAAACAATTCAAGTATTGTGGAAACACAGTCATGATAACACAAAATTTAGCAGCTTCTACCTTAAAGGATCAGAAATTTGATATTCCAAAGGTCAAAGGAACTGGAATTACAACCAAGAATCACCTACCCAGAAAAACTGTGTATACTACTTCATGGCAAAAAAATGGGTAATCAATGAAATAGAGGACTTTCAAGCATTCTTGATGAAAAGACCAGAGCTGAATAGAAAATCTGACTTTTAAATACAACACTCAAGAGAAACATGAAAATGTAAACAGGAAAGAGAAATAATAAACGACTTATTAAAGTTGAACTGTTTGCATTCCTAAATGGAAAGATGATATTTGTAACTCACGAGACCTGTCTCTGTATTAGGGGAGTGTAACAACAATGTTGCTAGCAGCTGTTGTGGAGGTGTAAGACCAACAACAACAGCACATAGGAGGGCTACTAGAACAGGTTCTTTGATCTACTTATCTAAGGAAAGCAAATTTAAGGGGTTTACAATCTCACATTAATTAAACATACTTCTGGTGGAAAAATCAGCACCCAGAACTTTAGAGAAAACACAAACAGAAATTATAAGCAGAAATTATATAAACAAAGGAAATAACACAAATCAGCAGAACTGGCTTCTAACCACCTGTCCATAGCAATACATAGATAGTTACCACAGAGAGAAGCACCAACATCTAGGTTTTCAAAGCCAGGGGATCCTTAATGGCTACCCAGAGTCTTCACAGAAACACCCTTCCAATGAATGAGCCCCAAGAGCAAAATGCTAACCTCTGAGTATATATACACTTCTTCAGGGTCAGAGAGCATCACAACCATGTGACTCAAACTCATGTGACTTAGGCTTTCTTGTGAACTTAAGCAGGTCATTAAAGACTCTCGATTCAAAGACTCAATCAAAGGTACTTAATTGCCTTAGTGCTGAAAAGCACTCCAAAAGAAAAAAAAAACAGTGAAAAGTCCCACTTTGCTTGCCATTACAGGGAGCTGGAGGGAATATATGTGTGTGTATATGTGTATATATATATATATACATATATATATATATATACATATATATATATATACATATATATACATATATATACATACATATTTACACATAGATACATATACATATATACATACAAACATACATACATATATATACATATATACACATATATGTACAGAGGGCATAGGGTAAGTTGAATATGAAGGGATGATACGTAAAAAATAAAATTAAAGGGTGAGAGATGAATGCACTGGAAGAAGGAGAAAGGGAGAGTAGAATGGGATAAATTATCTCACATAGAAGAGGCAAGAAAAAGCTTTTACAGTGGAGGGGGAAGGGGGGAGGTAAGAAGGAATGAATGAACCCTATTCTGTAAGGATTTGGCTTGAGGAGGGAATAATATACACACTCAGTTGGGTATGGAAATCTATCTTATCCTAAAGAAAAGGTGGGGGGAAGGCAATGAGGGGGGCATGATAGAAGGGAGGGCAGATTGGGGGAGGGGTAATCAGAAGCAAACACTTTTTAGGAGGCATAGGTCAAATTAGAGAATAGAATAAATGGGGGCAGGGTAAGATGGAGGGAAATATAGTCTTTCACAACATGACTATTATGGAAGTATTTTGCATGACTACACATGTATAACCTATATCACTTTGCTTGCCTTCTCAATGAGGGTGGGTGAGAAGGGAAGAAGGAAGAGCATTTGGAACTCAAATTTTAAAAACAAGTGTAAAAGTTGTTTTTACATGCAAGTGGGAAATAAGATATACAGGCAATGGGGTATAGAAATCTATCTTGCCCTCCAGGAAAATGGAAGGGGAAAGCGATAAGGGAAGCGGCAGGGTGATAGAAGGGAGGGAAGATTGGGGGAAGGGGTAATCCGAATGCAGGCAAGCTGTCTTGATTTGGGGAGAGGGGAGAGATGGGGAGAATCTTTAGAACTCAAGATCTTGGGCAAGTGAATGTTGAAAACTAAAAATAAATTAATTAATAAAAAGATTACAACTTCCCAAAGAAAAAATAATAAAATAACCTATTAATTACATAAAAAAGAAACAAATACCAATCACTATGAGCAAGGGACCACAGAAGACTAAAGAGTATTGTTACTGCAATTTTAAAATAAAAGTACAATTTTAAAATTAGAAGTGAGAATTTTATAGCCCTGTCTCTTGATAAATTTAATAAGTTCAACACTAAGAGAACTAAAAATCATTCCTTCACAGCAAATTCTTCACTTAGTTCTATTAATTAGAATATTAATTCTATCTGGCATTACAGTAAGATCAAAGCCACTAAGGTACTATTTAGCACATTTAGGTAACAACTTTCCAAATAAAGGCTAAGTAAGACTCAAACCTTGGTCAAACAAATGATTCCTCACAACCCTTTTCAAATCTGACTTACATGACCTCTAAGTGTTTTTCAAGTCCTATGACTGTCTGCTTTATAAGGGAGAAAGAATTGTTTTCTTTGTTCCTTTGGCTCCTGCCAGCAGTCAAGATGGAGGGATCATGACTTGGATAATAACTTGAAGAATTATAGAACTGGAAGGGACCTCCAGAAATCATAACCCCCTTCTACTTCCAGACTAACTTCACCTAAACTATTCCAGACAGATGAGTATCTACGCCATTCTTAAAGGTCTCTGAGAGGAAGAAGTGTCTGTCTTCAATTGCCTTTTCCCCCCATTGTTATGAGTTTCTTAGACAGTTGCCCACTGAAACATTCTCCATGAAGCTGCCTGATCTCTGTTCATGCCAACTTCCTCTTCCTGACTTCTGTCTAAGCAGACTGTGTTTTCCAAGATCGGTACTGATTCAGCCTGTTATTTCTGCTGTATGCTTCTGAACACGGAGAGGCTATGATTTTTAGCACATGGTGTATTAGTACTCTAAACACTGTTGGGAAGAAAACAAGCCCCAAGAGAATGAAGGCATTAATGAAAACAATGAGCATCTTTGAGTCATGCCCAGGATGCTTGCTTTTGATGGCCCAACCTGGCAAATTTCTTTGCCATTTTCAGCTATAAAAATAAAAATAAATAAATAAATGAATAAATAAGTAAATAATGTGCAAGGAGGGATCATTTCCCATGAGGAGTTATAAATGCGGGTATAATTTCTTTTCATTGGTAATTCTTTTGAAAGCAAAATGTGGAAGTGTTTTACAATTTTTAAGTGGTAAGAGAAGAGGCAAAAGACTAGAATTATTGCCATGTTCAGCCCTCAAACAGAAGATCCACTGTTTGGGCAACAGAACTCTGGGTATAGCCAAAAGACTGCTCTGGCTCAGAAATGAACATTTCAGCATTTCTAGTGCCAGTTACATTCATTTGCCTTCAGTTTCTTGGCTGTATGTGTGTGTGTGTGTGTGTGTGTGTGTGCCTGTGTGTATGTGTGTTTGGGAGTTGGTGGGCCTGGCAGCCATCTTCATTCTTCCCTTCTATGTTTCTTTTAGGATCTAAATAAGGTTGTACTCAGATATTCACATTCCTTTATCGTTCTGTGATTTCCACTTTGGCGAATATTAGTACTGAAATAGTTATTACTACTTTGCTGAGGGCAACTATGATTCTCCTTATCTACGGGCATGGATAGGAGAAAATGAGACTTTGATCACAGGGCTACTTATTATTGTGAGCTACTTAATTTTAAAACAAAGTCATTCACACACAACATACACACAGGCATACACATATGCACACACACACACACACACACACACACACACACACACACTCCCTTCCGGGTCTTATTTAAATTAAAGGAATAAGTGTACTTTTTACAATTGAAGGGTTAACTTTTTCCCATTCTATATTTAAGGAATAAAGATAAATAAGGATAATAGATTTGTAACAGGAGAGATGAAGGCCAGGGGAAAATCTTAACATTTCAGAGAGATGAAGGAGAAAAAGAAAAAAAATGTGCTCATTCTGTGGTCAGAAGACCTTGATTCAGATTCTAAATCTGATTACTTACTTCCTGTATTTGATATTGGGTGAGTCCATTTAACTTCCTAGACCTCAGGTTTTTTTTTTCTTTTTTACTCATACAGTGACAAGTTGGTCATGGACACCCTTTGAATTCTCTTCCCATTCTCGAGCTATGACCCTATTATAACAGCCCAGGCCCAAGCAAATTGAGTTGTTAGTTCCCTGAAGGGCAACTCTATGATGCTGAAGAAGACTATGATTCCTGATCCAATGATGAAAAATATACTTTTCTAAAGGAGAATGAGGAAGAATTCAAGACTGGGGGAAAAAAAACACAATTTAAGTTTTGGAAAGGCTAAATGGGAGTCTTTGGAACTACAGACATTTGGGAACTTTTCCTCTTGTCCCTACCAATGTCTGAAAACTCCAGGACTCCTCATACCTATACCAAAGTTTTCATTGCTTTCCTTTCAAACTCCAACTCTATCTCCCTCACATACAGTTCAGTTACACAGGTTCAGAGGTCTCTCTAAAACTCAGCTGTCAAGTCTCCTTGTATATTGTCTCTATCTCTGGATTGTCCAAGGAAATGATAGCATAAATTGCCTGGGACAGCGATAATGTGCCATGATTTGTAGAAATGCTATTATTATTATGTAAAATTTACTAAAAACATGATGGAAAAGTAGAAAAAATACATGGTGAAGCTTTAGTTGGCCAACAATTGCTCTTTGAGTGCTCCTAAGAATCTAAGAAACCTACTAAGGTGCTTATGGAATGATGATAAAAATTAGACTTGTCACCTCCTATTGTTAGAGTAGGACCTCCCCAAAAGCCAAGCAAGTTTCTAATGTCATTTAATGTAATATGTCTTTTTAACTATTTCAAATAAAGATAATATGTAATTCTGATGACCTTTGCATGGATTTTGATTGAAAATAATGGATTTAATTCACTTCTAATTAGCGAAGAAGCTTGCCTTCCCATCTTGTTCTGCTCTCCATTTCATTCACTTAGAGATGGATGGTTAAAATAAATGAAATGAGAATTCTTTGCTTCTTTCTTAAAACAGAATATTGTCTGTGAGTGAAGTTTATCACAGTGGCCTGGTTATGGAAATATGAAATCGAAAATGAATCGTATCTAGTAACTCATGAATGTTGAATGGTTAACTACTAACTCTAAGATGAAAAATAAAGTTAAAATCTTCATTTTGGGGTTTAAAATTCTTCATAAATATGTTTCAGTCTAGATTTAAAGTTATATTTTTCCCATATTTCCCTTCATGCACTCCATATTTTGGCCAAACTATCCTATTTGCTATCTCCTTACCTCTGTATTCCATTTCTTGACACCATGAATTTGTATAGAATAGGCCCCATACCTGGGGTACACTCTCTCCTCAACTTCACCTCTTAGAATTCTTAATTCCTTTCAAGGCTCTTCTACTATCTCACATAGTAAGTCTTTCTAGATCTCCTGAATTGCTATCGTTTTCTCGCTCCTTCAATGACTGTTTTTACTTAACATATATTCATATCATAATTCCCAGAAAAATGTAAGCTCTTTGAGGGAAGGTAGTATTTTCTACTTTTTACCCCCTTTTATTCTACAAATATAGCTCAGTGTCACATGCAGTAAACATTCAATTTCTGAGTTAAACTGGAGCTGTGAGGGGCAACACCTTTTCACAACACAAATATTTTTTTTTCATTTTTACTTTGGTTACTATTCCTTCACACTATGCTATTTTTGAAGGCAGCAAACCAACTAAAAAGTTACTTTTGAATTGTTGTAAAGTATTTCTTAATGAAATCCATATCCATCCTGTGAAGGATGGTTATATAAAACTGGTCAAGGGACTCTTCTGTAGGGACATGCATTGTCTGCCTTACACAAGCCAATCCTATCTAAATAAAGTCCAACAAGATGAAAAGGATGTAGATATCAGTGTGAACCATGTAACATTCAATTCATTCACCTCTCTATGGGAGAAAATGTTTCAGTCTAACCAAATGCAAAGTGAAAGTACTAATATTTTGGAGTGTTTGGGAAATACTGAGGAGACTTCCAATAAAACAACCACACATAGAAGCCAGATTGTTTCAGAAACACACATGGATTTTCTTTTAGGCTAAGTATGGGTTTCTTTTTGGTAGAATGGGTATACCTGCCATGAAATGTAATTGACTTCATATATTTTCTTCACTGTCCTTCCAGCAAAGTAAATCTAAGTATCCATGTATGATCTGTTTTTTGATCAATTCAAGATTTTAGAATTACTGTGTGGCTTTCATTTGGATGCTGAAATTCATCTACATCCAGAAAAAAATTTGGGCAGCGTTCTTTGAAATTTTAGAGAAATGAAAAAGAAGTGAATCTAGATTGGAAGCATTATGACTGTATTTGGAGCCAGGCAAATATTCCACTGAGCCAGGAACAAGGTGTTGATAGCATAAAATATCATCTAATCTTTGGCAGAGTTGAACTAAAAGAAACAAATTTCAAGCATTCTTTTGTACTCATTTTGTTATTATATTAAGTGTAGCCCTGCTGAAACTGGAGAGTTTGGGCAATATAGGTCATGGTGGCAGGTTGCCATGTAGTTTTGACCTCTCATCTTCCTAGTTTGAGATTATTTTGAGAAACCATAGGCAAGTAACCTTGGGGCTGCTACCAAGGATTGATAGCCATATATATTAAGTTTTTTGAACAATCCAATTCCGTTGCCTAAGTAGATTAAATGAGGGACCAACCAGAAAACCAACTGTTCTATCCATTCTTGGACCAGTAGAGAATATTCCCCTGGGGGAAAAGAAACCTTTTTCTTAAAGAAAATTGAATAGCTAGAATGCTCCACTGGTACCCTCTCAGTATTTGGGAGAAAGTGAGGAGGAAGGGCTTCCTAACCTTAGATGGTATCTGAGTTAAAAATTTTGGGGAAAAAGACAAGATAAGATGTGGGTGTGTTTTTATCTTCAACATTGGCATACACTACCAAACCAATGAGATCCCAGGTGCATTTGAGTTTTTGAGTACATCAACCACACTATTCCATTAAATTGGGGAAGGAGGAGTGGGCAAATTCTCAGAAGTGATAGTCTTGCCTCTGGCACAAAATTGCTTGTCATTGAAAAGTAGGAAGAGAATTAAGGAAATAAAGTCAGTGTTGTTCACTCCTCAGGGAGGCTAAGACCCTGATCTTAGATGAGTCTCAGGACATACGCAGAGGCCCAGTGGGCTGCAAGCAAAAGAGACTGAGATTTTTTGAGGCAAAATGCCTTGTCTGACATTTTCTTCAGAACAATGATCTCTATTGGAAAGAGCTAAAACTAAAAACTTTACATTTCTTCTCTTTTCACTTGGGACATTTAAGGACTTCAGGTAGTATGAATGAAAGAGACAATATGAAGGCCTGAAGATGATGCAAGGTAAGGACAAGAAAGGAAGTATTAGTAATTTTTTTTGTTACATTTCAAGGGATTACATAGTGTAGGGCATATCGAAAGTGTTTAATAAATGCTCGATGGTTGATTAATTTAAAGTGATGCCAATAGACTGTGGCATACTGTGTTGGTACTGGAGCAGTGCTGCCTGGGAGAGCTAGGAACATATGGAGAGAAATGTCACACTAGTAGGGTGACCTTAGTTTATGCTTATTTGTTGATTTTTTTTTTCTTTTCTCTTTCTAAAACCTTCTTTCAGCATGTTAGAGATAGAATGTTTTATCTCTGTTTTCTGGATGGAGATAGAAGTGGTTGAAAGCTGTATAATAGCCTCCAGAACATGTGCTGCTGTCATTAGGGTTAAAGAAGTCATATAATTCCCTTTGATATGCTTTTTGTGACTCAGATGCCTTTAGTTTGTGTTTAGTTAGATAGACAAACTCATACATTAAAAAAAAGTCAAAAGTTGAAACCTTGGCTATTAGCATTTTTATTAAATAATGCAAAAAATGTAAAGTGTTTGAGTGAAGTAGTACTGTGCCAATATTAAATATACTGGAAATATTCCTGACTCTCTGGTTTGTGGATCAGAAGTCAGGCTAGTATAATTTAGTCATATTCCAGAAAGTAGGACACTATCTGCAAGTTTCACCCCCAATATCATCTACTTCCCATTTCCAGAGCTAGAACTACAATTAGCAGAGAAAGTTCTCTCGTAAATTTTAACTTTCTACGTATAGAAATAGAGAATGTAGAAGGATAAAGAACTGGGGTCATATTTTAGCAGAATGTTTTCTCACATCTTTTCTGCTTTATATTCGGTAGCTAGGTGGCACAATGGATAGAGTACCAGACTGAAGTGAGGAAGACTTCAGTTCAAATCTGGCCTCAAACACTTACTAGCTGTATGATTCTGGATAAGTCACTTAACCCCATTTGCCTCAATTTCCGGGTTTTTTTTAAAGAGTTTCATCTGTAAAATCAGCTCAAGAAGGAAACAGCAAACCATTCCAGTATCCTTGCCAAGAACAACCATAAAAGGGGGTTACAAAGAGTGGGACATAATTGAAAATGATGAAACAGGAGCAACACATGCATATAAAAAATATGTTTCCTATGTTGACACGAAGGGAATCAGTGTAGTCAATGGGATCTGGCAAATAGATTGGTATGAACTTATAGTCAACATTTTAATCCTACTGCAGACACTTAGTAGCTGTTTGATATGAATAAATAACTTTATCCCTTTGATTCCAGGAAGCTCTAAGGTTAAGAATAGGAGATGGGTTCAAAATTCCTACACCTCTTGGTACATTGACGTATTTTCTGTATTGAAAGAGCTTAAAAAGTATTTAGACAAGATATATACAAAATTTAAAAGGTTGGATAGTAGTACAAGGGAATAAGATGAGATGCTATCCATTATTATGTGACAAATCAGCAGGATGGACTAAGTGCTGGAGTGCAGAGAAGGGAAATGTCACTGTAGTGTGAAATGGTTATATTATTAAACATAAAGTGCTTATATTAATAAATTTATTAATATAATTTATTTTTTATTTTTATATTATAATATATTATGTATATTAGTATATTATATTATT